>NC_040895.2:16691869-17041869 GCF_900634795.4 Betta splendens
CCGAAACTCAGAGACTTGTTTTTGTAGGAAACCAGTGAAAGCGGCAGTTCTGTGTGAAGCACCGTTGCTCCTCTGTGTTGACAGGTGAACTTGTCCCATGCTGACGCCTTCAATGGGATCTACAATGGGGAGTACTGGGGGGTCATCGGCTTCGGCAAGAACTTCACCAGCTTCCTGACAAAGAGGTGGGAGAGGCCGCGTCCCGACGTCTCTGACGGATCCGGCTCCTCTTGGCATTTAAATCACAGAGTAGTCAGTCTTACAAGCAGTTTCCTCCCACAGGTGTGCGTTACTTACATCACACATTTTCTGCTCCATGTGAGCGTGAGTCAGACGGAGGCCAAAGGCCACGTTGTTGTTGTGTGCACGTCCTTCCTGTCGCTCGTGCACCTGAACGTGTCACGGCAGCAACGTGTTCATGCGACACGCCTGAAACTGAGTCATAGCTGCACGTAAAGCTAATAATAAGTAAGACTGGCCTCCAGAGCCGTGAAACCCGCATTCAGGTTACTAAGGGATGGATCTGTTCCTAAGAGTTCAGTAGGTGCAGTTTTAAATGTGTAACACTTGGTTTGTGTAAAAGCTTTAACATGTGACGCACAAGCACTGATAATAACAATACAAACGTAAACAACAGACAATGAGACGCCGATGCACATGTCGAGCATGAATAGAATTAGAAGCAGATCTTCTACAAGCGAGAAGCATCAGGCTGCTGTAGCTGTGTAGCGATGGGCCGGTGAAAAGCCTGCGTTGTCTCTGTAAACCTGTATCTTCAGCATCTTCTTCCTCCCATCAAAGCTGTTCCAGTAATTTTATATAATGGCTGAACAGGCTCAAACCCGTGATCTCATCACGTCTCTGGTTTTACAGGATGATCCAGCGACAGGTTTCTAGAGACGTGGTCGATGGAGGATCGGTGCACGTCTGGTTGGACCTCACGAGTAAGACGATCGGACTGGGAGCTTAGTGGTGCAAGCTGGAGCTGATAGGCATCGACACATGAAAGAAAATAACAATAAATAAACACATCATCTTTCATAATTCTTTTAATCCAGGAGGCGGATTTGATGCATTTGGAATGTTTTTCTTTTTCCAGATCGACAAATTGCCCTGATGCTGCAGAAGAAACTTCACGAAGCCTTTCAGGTACAAACATGAGTCGTGCTGTTTGTACACAGAATTCCTAACTGAAAATGGTCAAGTCTTTAAACCCACGGCTTTTACTGAATTTTTAAGTTTGTCCTGTGACTTTGGACAAAGCCAACATCAGCCTCAGTCGTGGCCCGTGTCACAGTCGCTCTTCCATTGTGTGTTGATTCAAATGTCGTCCGCAGGCTTTTGTGGAGGACAAGCTGGGCAGTATGTCGTACTTGGTGGCGCTGCCAATAAAGGTAAGAAAAGTCACATTTCACAAGAGGTGCAGTGTGTTCAGAAGATCCAGACACGCCAGGTCCAAGTGAAACCCGCCGCTGCTGTGTTGCAGTTCGAGGAGCCGATCTACGGCAGCGCTGACACCGACTTCACCACCTTTGTGACGCCCGGCGCTGTGCTCAGGTTGGTGTTGGTGGATGTGGGTTTGTGGGGGCATCACATGCTGCACACGCGCCGGGCTCATGTCTGTCCTCTCCAGCATCACCTTCTACCTGGCTGTGGGGCTGACGGCGCTGTCCTTCGTCCTGGAGCGAAAGGAGGGGCTTCTGGACCGATGCTGGGTCGCAGGTGGGCGGCGCTGCAGAAATGGGAGACGTTCTCATTTTATCTGCCTTTGAGTTGTTGTTTTACTTCACATCTTAGTCAATGAAGAGTTACTGATAAGATTGAACCCCATGAATAATTGACTGTAATTTGAGATGCTACCAGTAGAGGGAGTAACGTCATCACTGCATAGAATGTTTACTGTCAGGGAAGTTGACGGATGTGAATTATTGAATATGAGAGAGCTCAGTTATAAACGACATTATATGAAAGGAGACCAAAACAATCAGGAAAATATCAAATATCTGACGCTCTTGAGTTGAGTTCTTCTGTCTCCACCAGGTGTGAGCTCCTTGGAGACGATGCTGGCCCACCTCTTCTCTCAGCTGTTTGTCATCAGCATTCAGATTATTCTGCTGCTGCTCTTCATTCTGCTCGTCTTTAAGGTCTGTCCTTCAAACACAAACACGACAAAGTATAACAGACACAGCTACACACTGATCTTCTGTCCTTTTTGTTGGTTATTCGCTGTAAAACCTATTTAAGAGCAGATTTTTCGGATTAAAGGACTGTGATGCTGTTCTGCATCTCATGCCTGAGGACAAACAATCCTGTAGTGAAGGTTAATGTTTCACCTGTTCCCTGCTCATTTGCATTTTTACTGCGCCCTGACCTCACTTTTATCTTATCAGAGGCGTAATAATCACTTTAACCTGTATTTTCCACGACTGTGGCGCTTCTTCCTGGTGTGAGAACAGCAGCCCAGCTGCAGCCTGGGGATTCAGCTCCTCTGTTTTCAGTAGAACTGAAGACGCGACCGGTAGAAGTCACACGTTTCTGTCTACATCCATGCAAACACATGTTGTGAGTCTTAAATAAGGAGCCACTGCTCCATAAATCACTTCCTCCTTTGCGGTGTCCAGGGTTTGCCACAACAACAGGCCGCGATCGCCGTGGCAACCCACTGGTCATGTGACCTCTCGGTGCCGGGCTATTTTTGCACGTTGTCATGGGCGACAAGGACACGCACACACGCTGCTCTGCTGGAGAGTCCGAGCTGAGACGCGGCCTTTGACTCTGTTTACGCTTTCCTCCATGTGGGTGATTTACAGCCTAACTTAACCGCTCCTGACACGTCCTTTCATTTCCTGTAGCGTATTTGGCCTCAGATCAGACAGATCCAAGATGCCTCTGACTGTACGTAGATGCTAAATGCTCTGCACCTGTGGAGCGCTTTCCACCTTATGGACACTCAGCGCTTTGACTCGGTCTCATTCACCCACTGATGTGCAGCCGCTGCTGCAGCGTCTCTTTTTCCTCTCTATATTTTACTTCCTCTCATCCTGTATGTTCTCATATTTAGTCAGACTCCTGATGGGCAGTTCAAACACCTTCCCTCGTTTCTTTTCCTCTAGTAAACGTTATCCCACACAGTTCCCCTTTAAGCTCCACCGTTTCTGTTGTGACATTTTTTGTCCATGAGCGTTTCCCAGGGAACAGAACCATAATGAGGAACCTACTTCTGCACTGGAGGAACTGGGGTCTAAATGGAACGCTGCAACATTCCCACAAATCTGCCCAGGAATTCTGCAACAAACGCAGCTTTCATGGACAGTCACCGCCGCCTCTTCCCTGCAGATGCCCAACGAGGGCTCCCTGGCGTTGGTCGTGGTACTGATCGTGCTGCAGGGCATCACCGGCATCTCCTTTGGCCTCGTCATCTCAGCGGCAATCGACGACGAGCAGAGCGCCAACCAAATGGCCCTGGGCATCTTCTACCCCAACCTCATCCTCAGTGGTGGGCCAGCGCTGCGTTTGCTTTGGTTGTCCACCTTCCTCCTCTGGGAGAGCTCTGACCCAGCGGCCTCTCTCCTGCTGCAGGCATCATCTGGCCTGTGGAGTGTATTCCCTACCCGCTCCGCTACCTCAGCCTGGCGCTGCCTCAGACCTACGCCTCCGAAGCCCTGCGCTGTATCATGTACAGAGGTACAGTAACCTGCTCATACCTTGCACAGCCCTTCATAGTGTTGCAGCCTGCTGTTGGCGTGTGTCAGATCCTCAATGCCCACATGCTCAGATTGATGCATTATACACAGCAAAGCCACTGGTGTAAATGATTAATCAGCCCTGGATCCTGTGGAACTCAGCTTCCTGGAAACTGAGACACAGTGGTTTCAGTGTGTCCCGGCCTTCCTCCTTCTCTGGACCACGTCACCGGTGAACACAGACGATAGCCCCCTTGTTAGGTGATACACGTCAAGCACAGGAAGCCCGACGAGGCATTTCCTGTTGAAAAGCCTATCGAGAGCCGCGTTGGAAGACGAGACGCGTGCAGAATGTGCCGGGGCCAGAGATGGAGGCGTAAGATGAAACTTCACCCTGGCCCCATTTACTGATTGGAATCAGGTGTTAGCGCAGCATCCGTGATCTTCAGGTTTGTCAACATGTACAGTACAGTTCCCACATTCACAGGCAGACATAATTGGCTCCTTTCATAATATTTATGTCTATGACAACCACAGATCAAAGGAAACCTTTGCTTAAATCAGGCTGTTTATGATTCAGGCATCAAGTACAAACAGCACATGTTTCTACCAGGGTGGGGTCTGTCGCGGATGATGGTGTGGAGAGGCTTCGCGGTCACCCTGGGCTGGAACACCTTCTTCCTCATCCTGGCCACAGTCATCCTGAAGCTGAGGACGTGACCCCAGTCCTCAACGATGGGGCCGGTCTGTCAGGTGAAGCCCAGCAGCCTCCCGGGACCTCCCTGGACCTCCCTGGACCTCCCGGGACCTCCCGGGACCTCCCGGCACCTCCCTGGACCTCCCTGGACCTCCCTGGAGGGGCATCAGCCCCGGTCAAAGGTCGCACACGCACACTTCTGCGCTGCCTGATCCTGCAGCAGTAGCTTTGGTCGGTTCCAGCACCAGTGAAGTTTCAAAATGCTGCGCACTGAGAAATAAGTGAGCAGTCTTCTAGTTTCACTATGTGCAGCATATTGATGTGATTTCCAGAATGGGCCATGAACCAACTCAGGGTCACCTTTTAGTTTTGTTTGCTCGTAGTCCTAATTTTTTCTGTGAAACACTTTATTTTAACAAAAGTGGGGCCTAAAATAGATAAAGTGGTGAATATAGTGTTTGAATCTTACAGAAGAGGTGAACTTTAACACTTTAACAGTCTTTGCACAGACAATATTAAAGTCAAGTGAAAGACCTGAGGACAGATTTCCCTGATCTGTTTGTGCAGCATGTTGAGAAAGCACAGACTTGTTTTGCTGCTGATTGCTTCCAGGAAACCGGGCTTTCCAAAGCAACACAAGCTTCTCTGGCTGCTCACATGTCACACGTGTGTTCAGCTTTTCTGTGTGTGACGTGCGACAGGAAGTGGTGAACGTGTCGGAGCCGGTGCCATAACAGGTGCTGCCATAACAGGTGCTGAGGCGCTCGGGTTGATGTGGTCTGTGCTCTGTGCTTTGTGCCTGCGTCTCAGGAGGAGGAGGGGGGGGGGGGCTAGGAGCGATGCTGGTGGTGGGAACCTCCTCGTACTGTGTCGTTTTTGAATTGTAAAGACTCCTCCCTTTGCTGGACAGAGTGGAGACAGCCCAGACTCCTGCGTCCATGCAAAGCAGCCTGTGATTGAACCCAACCTGTTTGTCCTGCGCGTCTTCTTTATGCATATTCCATCATCCATGACAGAGATGAAAAGCACACTGTTGCTGGGTTAAACATGTGCCTTTGGGATGTCGGCGTGTCTGCGCTGTGGTTCAGATGTACAAGAACATTCCACGTGTGATAATTGACTTGAACCTTCAGATCGGTGGATTCACTTGATGATTCTACCTTCGGATCTTTTTGAGGAAGAAAATGCAGCGTAATGTAATAAAAGACCTTTGTTTTTCTAACAGGTTGTTGATTGGGGAGTTTCCAAATGTTTTATTCTTTAAAAACAAACATGGGAGTTTAAACCACCTAAAATAGGGAAAACCAATTAATAGGAAGAATGTATAATATCATATTTTATTCTTCTACAGCGTGTCTTTAAAAGAACAGTTTGATGTTTTAGGGGAAAAGATCTACCAGCTGTCTCTCAGCTGTAGATGTGATGATTTTAGGAAGCGTGATCCTCTGCACATAAACCTGATCAAAGCCACAAGTGATGTATTTTACTTTTTGTAAAGGCACAAGATCTGTGATTTTTGTACGGACACGTTCATCCT
Source organism: Betta splendens (assembly GCF_900634795.4). NCBI lineage: Eukaryota > Metazoa > Chordata > Actinopteri > Anabantiformes > Osphronemidae > Betta > Betta splendens. Next base: position 16,697,787 of record NC_040895.2, read on the forward strand.
GTGATCTCCTGAAACAGTGAATGAGCAAATGTTTCTCACTGTTTTGTCACTTTTTAAATTGAAGGACTCGCTGTAGTGAAACTGCAGCAAGCTACAGATTCAGTCCAGCATCATAATAAGAATAATGTTGCCAATTATTGTAGATTTCATCATGTTTGCATGTATTTGCACACTTGCGCCACATGTTTTAATCTTTGCTCTCACTTCATGTTTTATCTCATTACTTTTAGTGAACTGCTCACATACATGTGCTGTAAACGCTGCCTCTCTGGGTGACGCACTGCTGCTAATGGAGATTTAATGTGTCCATTAACAGGATAAATAATGAATCTAAATGGCTGTAAATCCTCCTGATTGGTTTACATCATGGTCTAATGGTAGAGATGTGTACACAGTACAGCACTGGACCCTAAAGAGAGGCTTTCCTGCACTTCGGCGGCTCTGTTGTGTATTGATGTTGGGACGTTGCGTAGCTCATATAGTGAAGCTGTGTGTGCACGCTTCTAAACAAACACAGGATTAACTGTGAGGACACTGTAGCTTGCTTCATATTCTGACCTTGGAAGCTGAATCCCACATTTGTGCCTCCTCCGACCCTCATCAAACAGTAAAACACCATCAGACACCTGGACGACCTTGTTGTGAGTCTGCTGTTTAGCTTTTTAGCTTCCGACCCCTGTTTGAGCCCTATTTAGCATTAGAAGTAATTAAGGTCTGTGTAATTGAGGCCATTTTGCCAATAACTCACAGGAATTTTAGTTCTAGGGCATTTAGAGGAAACTGTCTCAGTAACAATAAAATACACATGTTCCCATGTCTGTAATGTTTCCTAAAAGGCCAGCAGTGTTTCTGTAACAGCACCAGAAGACGTCTCATTTACATGAACTGCACTTCTGCAGAAAACACTATACATTTGTTGTTTTAATATTCCTTAAACAAGTTTGCAGTAACTGTCGTACAGGAAATGGCACAAAATGCCCCATAAAAAAATGGAAATCGCAAATTGAATAAAAATTATTATAATTATTAACAAAAGGTTTATTATAAAAAACTAAATGTTCTGTCAAGATTTGCAGTTAAAGTGTGTGTAAGTTGTTTTGTTAATCTGTTTCAGCTGTGTAGATTTCATTGCACATTACAAGCGGATCTTTTACAAATGAGCATGAATGCGAGGAAACCCAGTATTAGCAGCTCTGAGTAGATTGGTGTCAGACCTGTGTTATCGTGGTTCATGTTAAATATTGCGGTGTATGTAAAAAACCTGCATCTACGATGTAATGAAGGCGTTTTTTGCCAGACGTACCACGAGCGCTCTGCTTTAACCTCCATTCGACTACCTCTGCTGTCTCTTCCCAAAGGGCATGTAAAACATACACACTGCTGTGTTGTGACATGTATGCACTGTGATAGCAGACATGCTTCAGTGAACTTCTATTCGTGTATTTTCAGAGAATAAACCTTGAGGAGATATCCTCCCTTTGTCTCATTGTGTTTACTCCAGAGCAGTGCCACATTTTACTCAATACCAAAGTACAAAAATTTCCCACAATTCCTTGGTTCCAAAAACACCCGGAGGCTACGGATGACAGATTTACACGATGACATCATGCTCCCTTGCATCATTGTGTTGTTTGCAACCATGGTGATGATGATGACCCCTGCTGCCTTCTAGATCCCTACCTGATGTGTGTGTGTGTGTGTGTGTGTGTGTGTGTGTGTGTGTGTGTGTGTGTGTGTGTGTGTGTGTGTGTGTGTGTGTGTGTGTGTGTGTGTGTGTGTGTGTGCGCCTGCCTGTGTGTGCATTATAAATTCTGAGCATACGTGTGTGTGCATGAATTACTGAACAGGCCCATCAGTCACGTCAGAGGCCACTTGGCCCCAAAGCCTCTGCATGAAGTAAGATTTCCTGTTTAAAAGTCAAAGATAATTAGAAAGCAGTTAAAAGACACACGATGACCACAAAGTCATGCAAAATGAATTAAATACAGATCACCCAGAGCAGGACATAAGAAAACAAAGAAACAAAAAGGGACCAAAAATGAAAGTCCTCCCAATTGCTTTGCTGTTGTCGTAGGATTGTTAGAGAAGTTGCAGCTTTAACGCGTGACGACCAACCCACCTCTCAGCCTGCAACACTGGTGATGAGCATGAACACACAGTTGAACAGCAACTTTCCAGCGTGTGTCTAAAGTCCTCCACTCCATCTGTGTGAGCTCCAACCATCTCTACACAACGTGCATGAGTCTCTGCATGAGTCCTGTCACGCTGGTCACAACCCCAACGTCATTGTGTTCACGTGGCCTCAGAGCCGTGACCCGAGCAGCGCTAGGGTTTCACCGCTGACACCGACACACCTTGTTATGCAACCGCTGGAAAATCAAAAAGGTCCACGCTGACAGGCTGCTATTAACGTGCTGCTGGAGTTGAGCGTGAAACGAGAGTCTGCTTGTCTGTCCACAGCCAATTACGGAGCTTGAGGAGCTCAGCGGTGACACAACAGCTAATTACGGGCGATGCCTCTGTAATTACAGGCAGTGACACCCAGCGTCGTTGCCCTATAGCTCACTGTATAAACACGTAACACGATAGGGACGGAATATTCAAATGCTCCGTTTCATCCGACTGATGGGACTCACACGTGGCAGCGCAGCTCTGTAGGTAACTGATGAAACCCATCCAGATGTTTTTTAAACTTTAATTAAGAAGGAAATTCCCGTAAAGTTCAGACTTAAGCCTAATTTGCTGCCTCAGACATCTGCTTTACATTACAGCCGCTCGTTATGCAACATGTCATGTGATTATATTTACAAAATGTTCCGTTCTCTTCTCTTGGAAGCATTAGGCAGTAGTAGAAATTAAACTTGGAGCGCTGCCGTCCAGCCTCACAGACGGTCAGTGAACAAGAGGAGCCCTTTGTGCAGTGTCTGAGTGACTTGAATGTACATTTACTGCATCCTCTGCTGAGCTCATCAGGACACACGCTCCTCTTAACCAATAAGAAGTCCTCTCCATTCACTCATCAACTAAGGCCGTCTCAGGATTATAATTAGCACCTTGTCTAGTTCACATTTCAGAGCTGCATCGGCTTCAGTCTGGTTTACAACTGCAGCCTATTCGTCCCTTTGCAATTTGCTCTTATCGTTAGAAAGACAAGCACTTATCGTGCAGATGCCAACAGATGCTGTGTGATAAATGACTGACAACATTGCGGTACATAATAATTTACAATAGCATAATAATAGTAATTAAAGTGATCAAAGGATGATCATAATGAAATAAATGAACAAACCGAGTTCAACCGGATAAACAACACAATGGTTTATTTTTTATGTGTGTTTTAAAATAAATATGCTTAATCTAAACCGGTAGCAGATTTATTGGGACTTACATGAACAAGATAAAAGATTGCGACATATTTATTACATGAGTTTGGAGAATTGGCTCAATGACGGAGGAGTGTATATGTCACTTTTGGGTCCTAAGCGCCGACAAACAGTCATCTGTAGAAACATGCAGCTACAGCAGAGGGTCACGTGTGCGTCTGCTGTCTGGGACGGTCGCCGTGTGAAGTGGCTGAAGCACCTTTACACCGATGCAGCCATTCGGGTTCGTATAGTCGGTTTCCAGCCCAGAGGGAAAAGCGTCCTGCCAGTTGTCAGCCTCTTGTCTTGGCAGGTTCACCTTCTCACGCTGCTTATGACCGGTTTACAGCCCGACGCCGGTGCCAAGTGCCGCTCGCAGTCTGTGTGAATGCGCCGCTGTGTGATGCGTGCAGGCAGGTGCTGCTATTTGGAAGTCTTATCAGGAAAAACGGTCAGAACCGTCGCCGGTGCAATGCAGCAGGGAGCACGGTTACCAAGTGAGCATTTGACTTCGTCTCCACCAAACAACATCTGGACTGGATTACACTTACAGCAGCTCACAGTGGTTCACAGCTCGTACGGAGTTATAATACTCTATATTTTAGATGCTAAAATATAGCATTTAGATGCAGCTTTGTCGGGCAGAGTTGAATCCACAGGACATGCATTCATAAGTATCCACAACTGGCAACAAAACAGACACACACACACGCACGCACGCACGCACACACACACACACACACACACACACACACACACACACACACACACACACACACACACACACACACTCTTGATTCATCGGGTCCAGTCGCCCAATGTGTCTGCTTTGTGATATGCTAAACATTCTGTAAACATTATCCTGCGCATGGTTACTGTCACCATGGCAGCATGACAACAGCGCTCGGCTCGGCCCCTCAAACACGGGACAGTGGTGTTATTTAATATTTGGCAACGCATGAGCGCAGCATGTTTCTATCACATAATCCTGTCACACCAGTGCAGACGTCTCCGTGCAGCCCCGCTGACGGCCGACGCGGCCGATGTGGCCCAGCTGTTGCTATGTTTTGGCCTTATCGCACAACAACAACAAAGGGTAAAATGCTCTCTGAGAACAGTTTGCCCTTAGTGCGCGTCACGTTGTGTCCAGCGTCACATGCTTTTGCTCATATTCAAACCACTTTTCCTACGGGGACATGCCCAGGCTCCAGTAGGTTATAACAATAAACATGTGAAGTGCAGAAATGAGACCGTGTCACAAACTCGAGGTCATCGTTCAGTCTGTGTCCAAGCGTCCAGACGCACAACAGCTTCCTTTCACATGCAGCTGTAACCTGGTCACCTGCTGAAGAAACGTTTCACCTCCAGTTTATTGAGAATACAAGGAAAGACTTTAATTCAAGCCAAGAGACTGTAATTTTGTCCCTTTGGTTACGGTGGAGACTGGGACTTGTTTAAACTTTTCATTATATATAATTAGCTTCTTTGCAGATGTGAGGTCGCTGCACTGCTGCAAACTCCTCCTGGTTTTTCTTTCGATTTCAAATTTAGGTTTAATATCATTACAACAAAAGGTTCTTCACTTCACTTCATTTTTGTATTTTAATATTTTAAAACATTTTGCAATAACTAAAATATTTAAATTTACAATTATAGTATTTGTGCAGGAAAGTGGGAATAAATGTGGTTGCAAGCTAAAAACCTGCAGGCAATAAATTCACTAAATTGAGTAGAAAAGCATGATTTGTCAGCACAGCGTGGAGATGCAATTGCTATCAGACCACACGCACCCATTGTGCAGGAGTTTTGCCTTTTTCGTTATTTCCCCATGGTTCACACAAGGGAAGCTCGTTGGGCCTTGGCAAGAGAAGCACTTGTCAAAACATCCATCAGGGCTGAAGCGAACTGGCTGCAGCGCCTCCACCCACAGAATCAAAGGAAGGTGTGTCTGCTGCTTCCAGTCCTGGAAACGTCCAGGAGAGGTGTTGGTGTTGTAACCATAGCAACGTAAACAGGAGGGTTCAAACACAGATTACAGTGCGTTCACACACACACACACACACACACACACACACACACACACACACACACACACACACACACACACACACACACACACACACACACACAGAGTCTCTTGTGTTTCTTAAGGTGAAGCCTGAAGGGCAGCTTATTGAAGAACACTTCAACTTACATAACCCTCCACTGTGCACAAGTGCGTATTTTATTAGCAAACGTTAAGTGTGTGTCTTTTACAGCGTGTCATACATATGAAACGCGTCTGCATCTGTGTGTGTCTGTTTGTGTGATCACCATGAGGGAAGTTCTTTTAATCTGGTCTTGGCGTCACCTGATTTTTCCACTCATTCGCACACTGAAGGAGTTGTCTCCCACTCAACGCAAGTATTTATAACTGAGTGTATACATGCTGAAATACGTATTTATATGTATTTATACACACGACGAAGAAGGTCCATATTGTTTCAGCGGGTATTTGGAGACAGGAGCTGCTCTGACGTTCCTTTGATGTCGTCTGTACTGTGAACAGTGTCACTGTGATTATGGCTTTTGTGTTCTGTAACCTTTTTATTATATATTATATATATATATATTTAACTGTCTGTCCAAATATTTAGATGCAGATTAAATACATTCAGATGAAATTCAAGTTAATAAACTTGTGTATAAATATTGATTGGGACGTGCATGTCTTAGATTTGTCTGCTTATGCACAATTTGCACATTTTTCTTTTTACCTGATAAAACCATATCGAAGCGTGTACGAATAGTTTGTTTAAAACAACAGTAACAATCTACGGGAGTAGACGGGAGACAGAGGCCGTGCAGCATTCTGCAGGTAAAGATAAAGGTGCCTGCAGTACAACCAGAATCATCTGCAGGTCGTGGTTCCTGCTGTTTGTGTAACCACGCCTGAGAACGTATGCGTTTGCGGTATGTACAGTGTTTTGAATGAAAGCCAGCGTGAAAGTGCATATGAGGGAGAGTGAGTCATGCGTGTCTCTGGAGGCTCAATCGCACAGATTCAAATCCAGATTGAATGTAGAGGCAGTGGAGCAGAAGAGACACCGAAGGTCTTTGTGAGTTCTGTTGTACATCAAATCAAAACACTTTTTTTTCATACACATGCGATTATTGATTTCACCTCGATGCCTCGAGGTGCAGTGAAATAAAGCGTCTACTCAAGTCCTGCAATCCTAGGAACTGTTGCTGAAACACTGAAGTCTTCCTTTTACTTTCACACGAGATAAGTGCAGTGCATTTATGAAAAGCTGATTGCATTTTCTTTTTGCATTTATACGTTTTTTACATCATCAACACTTTGATTTGTCTTTTTGTCTAGTGTAATATAATAATTTATAAAGTTATTTGTTTTGATGTTGCAAAAATCAATTGCTTTATAATTTTGCAGTTAATGCAATTTAACTCAATAAAAGCATTGTGAGGATTCCTGCAGAGGCCCAGTACTGATGGTAAATGATGTTTTGGTCTGTCACTAAGCCCCGCGGTGGGAATCAGGCTGTAGCACCATAAATCTGCTGGACCCCCTGACAGGCGACACCATTCTCTGGCCCAACGCTCTGACCTGACCTAACATGTTTTAAGCTGTTCTTAATTCCTCCCCTCACCAAGCAAACAGTGAATGCTCCAGGGATTGACCTAGTCGTACGTCTGCATTGTGTCGGTTGAAGCTAAGATGCAAGGGCTCTCGCCACTAGCAGGAAATACAGTTTCATCCAATAATCACTGATCACCATAATGTTCCCTTTCTTTGTATATATCATAATTCTTCCCAGCCTGTGTTGTATTAAAGGCTACTGGTGTGCTGTGCCTCTAGAACCACCCCCATTTTCACCAACTGCAAACACAATTATTCCCAGCGCTGATGCTGTGATTCTGTCTGTCATCTCAAGTCTATTTCTGTATTTTTATTAAACGAGTTGAAGCCTCAGTGCCTTTTTATCCATTAAGGGCTTCACTAGCTAATGCAACTCTACCTGTGAACTAGGCCAAAATAATAAAAAAATGTCTTTTATTATTTTAGTTTTTGGTTTACCCTAAAGGTCCTGAACCTACTTTTATCACATGCTGCAATCAAATTTGTTCCTTTTGTGGTATTTATTTCCTTTACCTTACACGTATCCCTTTATTTGGGAGAATTTGCTTTCTGTTCGCGTTTGTAGTTCGTATTGCATGTTTTTTCGCATTTCATTAGCGTGTCTCTTTAAAGTTGAACTACATTACCCAGAAGACGTCGCGGCGATGTCGTTGAGCCCTTTGTGCGTCCCCTCCTACGTCGTGCACGCGCCGGGCAGAACGGGTCAGCTCAGTGTTTACGTTGAGATGCTCGCAACAAAGGACAGCGCAGCGCGGAGAGCTTGTCATTTGAACAGACAACACGGTGGATATTTGAGCGTACGGTGAGAGTTCTCCGCTCATTTCTCCCGGACAGGCACGCGACACAACGCAGCCTCTCACCGCCTTTCGCGTTGTACGTCTTATTTTTGTGTGTGTGAATTGTAACCTAGAGGGGCAGAAATCGGGGCGAAACGCTGTTTTCGTGCCCGCCGGCGGAGCGTTAGCTAGCTCGCTAGCATCGGCAAGTTGGGAAAACAGTCCGTCACGGCGAAGACACGGGGGCAGAGGCGCCCCATCGCCTCCAACAGTGAGTACGCGTCCGCGCAGCACCTGACGCCGCCCGGGCGGCCGAGCCGAGCCGAGCCGAGCCGAGCCAGGCCGGTCCGGCTTTGTCCTGCCGGCAGCTCCCGGTCATTTACTACCGCCGGTCGCTCCCTGCAGGTGAGCGCGTCCTCGCCGCGCTGACGCTGGAAGCGCTGCAGCCTCAGAAGTGCTGATCCTTGTCGGGTCAGACACGCAACGCACCTGTTCTGGCTCGTGTTGTGTTTTATCACACTGACGGTCTGAGGCTGTGTACCGATAAGCAGAGACCGTAGTCTCGGTGTGGGCTGACTACGGGATTATTGCCTGATAAGGAATTAAGATAATGCCCTGACTCTTGTCCTACATCGTGTTTGCCGGTAAATGCCTTTCACTTTTTCCACCTTATATTGTGTCTTTTTGCTGTTCGTCTCACCCTTTTCGTCCTCTGGGCGTTCATTTTCTCCTCATCCTTTAGTCTGTACTTGTAAGGACTTATGTAATAAGCGTTGCTGCTCACACATCCCACTGGCTTCCTTGTCCCTTGTTGGAAAGTCATGGTGGAGACAGACAGTCTCTGAAGTTCAGCTTTCGTGATTGTGATGATTAGTCAGCAAACGCGAAGGGCTTTGTGAGTTAACTAACTCCGCAGAACTGATTTCTTGACTTGTTTTGTGGAAGTTTGTTTCTTGACAAAGTTGGAAGAAATAAAACGTATCAATGCTGTAATACAGTTTCCTGCAGTTAGTACTTGTGTGGTGGACAATTGTGAGCACTTACTCCTTATCAGATGTGACTAGTGCAGGACGGATTCCTGCTTAAACAGCACGTCTCGTTTAAGGAACTATTGTGATGACTATTTAAGGTCTGCATTCTCACAGCCCTATAAATGGTGATAACTTCTAGCGTGAAGTGCTTGGGACGCAGTGTTTACCATGTAACAGGGGAGAGTGTGCGTTTGCACATTTGCATTGGGTGTGTTGTCTGCAGAACTGAGTGTGCGTTATCCAGCACGATTCTCAATTTCAGGGAGGAAACCAGATCCGATTGTGTCAGACGGGAGCGTGGAGAAAGCTCTGATGTCTTAATGGAGGCTCACTGCTGGCTGTATCCCTAGTAACCTGGCCTGCAGGGACAGACTCAATGGTATCTCATCCCATAACACAGATTTTTATCGTTTATTCAAAATGTTTAGATTTATTTAAAGATTCAGCCTGCTTCTTTTTAAGCTTGGTACAGTTTTAAAAGCAGTGGACCCATGAAAGTAATTTAAAAAGCTCTAAAAGAATGTTTTAAAAATAAGAATTAATAATTATACCTAATACTTAATAGTTGCTTTGTATTCACATTTTCAGTAGTTTATAGCATAGCAGAGAATTTGTTGTGTCTATGTAGTCCATACTTGGTCATTCCTAAATAAGTGGAAATGCAATTAAGAGTTATTTTAATATCAATACTGCAAAAGGAGTTGGTAAAGAGATTGTTATGGGACACGTGGAACAAATGGTAATTTTGATTATAAGGGAGAGAACTCATTAAGTATCCCTGTGGATCCAGCAAAGCAAGAACTGTGTGGAAACCAGCTTTTATTGCATACCAGCTCAGTGGAAATAGATAAACGCTGTGCCAGTCACGCCAGCAGCCCGTGGTTCACGTCTTGATGCTGAGTGAGCTCGTCTGAGATTCAAACAACAAAATCAACAACACGCCAAATGCTGTGTGTGTTTACACCCCATTGTAGCTCATTATGAGGAGAGAGTTGTTTGTGATGAGAAGTGGTCGTGTTCCTCCTTATGTGCGCATGTGCCTATAGTGTGTACTTTCACCAGGGAAAGCCACTGAGCTCAGCAGGGGGCCTCGGGTGTAATCATCGGCACAGCTGAGCAGCAGCTTTCACCCGCTGTGTGAGAGGAGCTTGGCGACCTCCACCCGGTCCAGGTCGCTGTCTGCTGGGCTCACAAGCAGGCTGAAGTTTGTGAGCGCAGATTACTGTCTGTCATGGAAAGTGGGTCAGGCAGTGGGCACGTTTTATGGCCTTGTTACTGTGAGGGGGAGAAAGGGGAAGGAGAGGGTATTAAACCACCAGCGTTTTTCCAAGGTGTTCCTCAGGCGCAGCTATTGCCTGCAACAAGTCAGGTTCTGACAACTTATCTCAGAGTGTGTTTGCTTGATTGCTCAGCCTTTATTTTGACTCAGTGGCAAAAACAAATCTTTTCATTTCATTTCTCTCATTTTCTTTCATTCATGGAATAAGCTTTGTAATACTTTCCCTGTTCATTAGTTTGCCAGTTATGTTTTTGTCTAATCAATCACTTAATCATTTTGTCTTCAAAATGCCAGAAAAGTACGTTACATTTATTTCTGTGTGTTGCAGTGAGTAAACATCTCAACATGAGTTAAATAAACTTCTAGTTTGAATATCTAATAAATAATAAAGAGTCAGCAATTTGTTTTTGGTTGCAGGAACACACATCACCGCCAATATCAAAGAACTAGACATGACTTAGACTGGCTTTTGTAACAGTGTTTAGTCATTGTCTGAGCCAAACAGTATCAGAACAATAGAAACTTGTCATATCAGCAGCTTGCAGTAGTCTGTATTTACATACCAACCTTAAACAAAGCAATGTTTTGTAGTGTTTACTTACAACCATGCTTGTTCTCAACAAACTACTTGTACAGTAATAGACAATGTATCAGATGAGCTGTTTTAAATGGGGCTGTGATTGCACAGAAATCTGAGAAAACCACGCTCCCCGATCAACAGTACCAGCCCCAATCCAGTGATGGGTGTTGGTGTTGTTGTGTTACACCACCACGTCAATGATCAACCAGGTGACACTGATACAGATTTCTTGTTAAAACTTTAGGACTATATTCTACAAATTCCTCTGTTCTGCTGCTGTTCTTGGTTTTAAGCTGTTTCCTGTTGGTCCACCACACATTAATGTTTCAATTATGTAAACTCAAGGTTGTGGAGGAAGAGACTCATGGAAGTGCCATGAATTATTTATTATTCTAATGTTAACGTGCATGTACGGATTGCATAGGGCCAGACACACACACGCACACACACACACACACACACACACACACACACACACACACACACACACACACACACACACACACACCTATAACGTTCTGTGTGCCTGTATCCTTTCTCACGCCTCCTGTCTTTATCTGACTTTTCTGAGGAGACTGTTTATTATTCATATTAGGAGCTATTTCAGTCTATTTCTGTACACGGGTGAAGGTGGTCAGCCATTTTGTTCCACAAAAATACTTTATTCTCACTGCCTCTGGTCTTGGATAATTTTTCACAGTTGCCCAGACAGATTTATCCTTTGGCTTCTTGGTCACTCAAAGTAACGCTGTGTTTCTCCCTTGGTGTCGGTACCTGAGCCAGAAAAACACGGGAGTGGGGGAGTAAAAGAACACAGTGAGCATGTTCAGCCCGTTTTAAAAAGCTGTTGGGGAGTCCACAACTTTATTACTTATGGAAAGCTGTTTGAATTCATGAATAGCTTCCTTCTTATAACCGCTGGCTGAGTTCTGGGAAAATGTTTATTATTTCTGTCTGTTACCGGGGTTGAGAGGCACTAACATCTTTGCAGTACATACAGAAACGCGCAAAGGTTCGGAGCGTTAAAGGTGAAGTCAGGACACTTTCACTTCACACTTTAAAACAGAGCCGGATCCCGCTCCACACTGGCTTTTCAAGGTGCTTGGCAGGTAGTTTGTTCCAAACCTCTTAGAAAAGTTACTGCAGTTCTTCTGTGGTTTTAGGCTGTCTTAGGGTGTTTCTTTATGTAATCCCAGCCTGACTGCATGATGTGGAGATGAAGGCTCTTTAGGGGCCACGCCATCTGTGGCAGAGCTCCTTGTTCCTGAGTATTATTCTCATAGATACGTTCTAATGTTAGCGCTTGTTGCTGTGCTACAGAATTAATTTGAGACTGATGTCCCTGCATAATAGATAAAAAGGAACACATCATAAGTGCTTTAATTAGCCGCAAACAAGTCTAACTGGTGCGGTGCTAGTGTTTACAGTACAGTTAACAATATCCTCATTTAACATCTGCCTCATTATTAGACAAAAGCTAATTTCCATTTTTTCATGGGAGATAATTACACAGTGGACTGAAACCATTGTGATTGTGTACAGTAAATGCTATGTTGACGATGTTCACGTGTAAATCACATGACAGCAAGTAGTAGATGCTATCGGCCTTCTACTCTGTGGCCGTTGGGCACCTGAAAACGGGGAAAACTACTTTCTCATTTTTCATTTTGGGTGTGTCTGGTGATCAGCTCCTCCGCCAAATATTTCACAGCCACAACCTGTTTCCTTTACAAGAAGAGGTTGTGATTAAAATGTCAATGAATCATATTTGTTGTGAGGTGGGGGGGTGTTTATAGGGTTTTCACAATAAACTGTGCTTATTCTGCTGTTTGTTCCTATCGCCTGGTGATAGGACACGGACACACACACACACACACACACACACTCATATGCACAGACAGACCTGTAATTATCAGATCCCCTCTGATCATGCATGATTGTCATTTCCTGCTTTGCTCTCCAACCTTCCGGTCTCAGATGAGTTTGCATGTTTAGGTCCTCAACCCCTTAAATGGCTGAATGTGTAGCTGGAGGTTGTGGCCTGCTCAGGCTTACTCCTGTTCTTTCTGTGAATGCAGAAAAACACTGGACTGAACATTATGTATTATTCACAGTCTGTGGGCTGTCTTTCCTGGTCAGCAGATCAACTGCAGAAGCTAAATACTTTTTTTAGAATCAGATTAATCACATAATGTGGAAAACAGCTGTTTATACCATAGATAAACTCAAAATTGCACTTATTTCCAGAAATAGGACGTCTGTTTAATTTTAAAGCATCTTGGAGGTCGAGTCAGAAGCCCGAAACGAGAGCACTGCCAGAACCCAAAATCACTGCTAAATGCTAGCAGCGCTAGGCACTAGCTTGTCTCCTAAGCTGGCCAGAAGGCTAATGATTACAAACTATGACCAGGTGCTGGACAATTAAACATACATAGTCCATAGTTACCTCTCCAGAGAGTTCACTCATGCTGCATGGCCCCAAACAGGAAGCAGCTATAGAAGACGGTTCCCTGATGTTTTCTTTACTGTAGGCAGCGCAATCATAATGTTTAGTTTGGCGTATTAGGAAACTGCATCTTATACCTTTTAATGTTGACGTCTAGTTCTTGACTCAGTGATACAAACTGGAGTTACATGCTGATGCTATAGAGTTTCAGTTTGACTTTGTTTTACACAGATCATAGATAAGATGGTGTCACTGACAAAGTTGTTTTTAACGCACATAACACGCTCCATCTTTCATTTGGCAACCTGTACATGCTGTAGTAGCCAAATGCAATGCTTTTACCTCTAAGTGAGTCAGCTCAGATGGCGTGCAAACCAAATCACACATATTCATATCTAATATGGGCCAGTTGCATGTCGTCCAAGTCTTATTTTATATCCAATCTCTGGGTTGTCTTTATCACTCAGCGTCTGCAGCTCACAGCCGGGTAAGAAAGGAGCATGTAGGAGACGAGTAACAATGATTGTTTGTAGAGATGAGGCATTTCATTTGTTGGCCACAGAAGCTGCTTTGCAGACTGTTATTGTTGAATGAGGTTATTCTTTGTGTTTTTCTAGTAGGTACAACAGTGAACTGTGCACATGTCTGGCGCTTTAACTGTTTAACTGAATGAGTACGTTTTTACAATTGAGACAATGGCCTGCAGTGTGTAGGACAAACAGCAAAAAGGGAGAAATATATAGATTCATGCTGCTTTACTGAGTTTCCAAGTCTATAATCAAGTAATTACATCAGAAGTATGTTCTAATTGTTCTGAATTGCTTGTTATTCCAGACTCATAACTTGGACCTGCTTGTGTCTAAATGTTGCATGCTTCTGTGAAGGTTGGCTCCTGATCACTTGGTATGCGTTGTTTGCATGCCCATATAACTGCACATCAGCATCTGATCAGTTTCTCACTTCCCAGACGTTGCTTGGGGTTGTGTGTAGATGCTCATCCACCGGCCGGGCTGTTTGTTGTCTGTGTGTACACACCGGTCTTTGTTTTTCCTACTGAATCATTGATGAGATTGTAATGTGAACACTTGCTCTTCTATTTCTTCCCCTTACTTCTGTCACCAGCCTTCTGACAGTACAGCTTGCATCAAAACCTGCATGTTGCTACCAACGGACAGTGAAATGCTCAGACTAAATTATTCTTAAATTGTTCTTCCTAAGCTCCTTTAATTAATTTTTTTATAACTTATAGCAAGGAAACGTTGAGATGATGTGACACGTTGACACTGAGCCAAATGTGCTTTTTGTTCCAGTTCAGTGACTTCCTTCCTGTATTCTAGTCCACTGAGCCTCCAGACAAGCTGACCCTGGACCAGCCGTACATCGCCTCAGGCTCCAATTGAGGACCCTGTTTGCCGGGAGTGGTGCTGACTCCTGAATTCTGCGGACATGCCAGTCTCTCAGTGCCTCCACAGCAACCACTAGTTTGTTTGGAGGAGTTAATTTAATTCTCAGCAGGAATTTGGCACCGAAGGGTCTGGGTACAGTGTCCTTTTTTAGGCGCGGAGAGTGAAGGTGTGAATGGAGTAGCACAAGTCTGGGATATACTTAGCATACTTTTAAAGTTAACTATGTATATAAGAGAATGTGTGCTCTTGATGAGGGATGTTCATTGGTTCCTTGGTCTGAGTGTCCTTAAATATGCCGTCTTCACTGCATGGTTTTAGCAGCACAGCTCAGGTTTACGTTGCTCAACTCGTTCCTAATGTTCAGGTCCTTTTCATGACCTGCTCCCCATATTTCATGCCTTGCCATTTATAGCTGACCAGTGCGAGTATTGTTGTGGCAACGCTTCCTCTGGTCAAGTGCTTGGCATCGTGCCCGAGTGGATTAGTCTAATCGGCCTTGTTACCGAGCACTGCTTTTTCCGCTGTAGTCACAGCTACGGAAGATCTTCTTAAAAGGAAGCTCGCCGTGGCTGAAAATTGGCCATTTGAATGTGTACGAGGCCTCGTTGTGTTAGTGATATCACATGATGAAGTGGTCCCATTATAACCTCTCTCTGGTGGAAGATGGCTGCTCCAGAGAACCCAGACACCACAAGAGTGTGGATGTCTTTTAATGTGTTTAGGGAGGAAAACTTAGCCTACTGTACCACACAGAAACAGAAACGGCAGACGGTCTGAAGCTAATAAATTAGCTAGCATGTGTGCATCATCCTGAGTAAGCAGCACATTTATCCTTTACAGTTGACTCACATTTACGCTTTTGGCATTTAGGGGCCTCTGTTTAATCAAGAGTGAATTACAATCCTGCGATTTCCATTATTCAGGCAAATTAAAGCAGAGCCGGTGAAGTGTTATGTATTCAGAGGCAAATTTCCTCCAAATGCAAGTGAAGGTATGAGGTGCTTGTCTCAGCCAGCTGACCGGAAATCTATTTAATTAACAACCTACATTATCCACTACTCAACAGATTTTTTCCTGGGGCTTCACTGTTGGTATCCTCTTTTATAATTGGAATTTTCCACTATTATTTCTTGCTTTGTCTCAGTCAGTGGGGCTCGTGATTGTGGCACGCCGTCCTTTTCCGTCCATCGTGGTGTAAATATTGGACTGCAGACCCAGACACAAAGGAGATCACCTCCAGAGACCACTGAACATGAGAAGTGTGCTCCTGTGTGAGTGTTATGGGAATTGGGACTTCCTGTGTGTATCGACACGCTGACTCTGTAAATCACTTTGGAGCAGCTGTCTACTGTCAGAGCGATTTCTGTGTTCCTACGAGAATCACCTAGAAAGCCTCACATTGATCTGTAAAATGCCAGAAGAAAGGTCCAATTTATTATTTTTCCCACTCAGTAACACATGCCAGGAATTTACACTCTGTATTGATAATGTTTCTTATCTGTCAGCGTACACCCAGCTGAGCTTCAGAGATGTAATTTACGCGACATTAATTTACTGAAATGTAGCATCAGCATTGATTTTCTCTATCAAAAGGACTTGGTTTTACATCTTCCTGTGAATGAATTTGGTTCCTGTGCGTCACTGATCATTGTGGGTTTATTTAGAGACAGTACAGTTCTGTATATGAGACGTTTTTGTATGATCCGGTTTGCTAATAGACATGTCTGATCATGGGCTGGCTGCAAAACAACACATTAAAAGCTTCATTAAGTGTAAATCTACATGGAGGTTGGAGCCCTATTTCAGAAATGTGATTCACACCAGTGCAAGAGAGTGTGAGGCGGCTGGAAAATTAACATTAGCCACTTGTGAATCGCTGGCGGGTTTGAGATTTTTCCTCGTTCTGTTTGGTTTGGTTTCATTAGATTTTCTCTTCCTATATTTGGGCAGTATTTACAGGTGTATTTTGCTTCTTACTGTAGGTGCTGCCCAAAAGGCCCAGACCTCACGTGGCCATGTAATATGTAGGCAAACACACACGTTTCCTTTAGTGGACTGGACTTAGTGCTGTTGCAGAAACAGAACTTAAATGTTCTGAAATGACTCTGATGTTTTTTACATCGTCTCATGACGGTTCTGCAAACATTGTTATACAACCACGTTGTTCAACCCCGCTTCTTCAATTCTGCTGCCACGTTTCATGCTCATCGATCGGACATGTTTGATCCACTGCAGACCGAGAAGAGAAAAAAAGGGTCTGGCGTCGGTTTTGCCCGCTCGCGCTCATCCCCACAGATCGGTTTCCAAGTCATCGAGTGTCTAATCTCCACAGTGTGCAAACCAATCCCACTCCACTCATCTAACCATGCAACTCTACACACTGAAGACCGGACCCAGGGCGTCTGCAAACAAGCGTGCGCCCACACAGACGCTCACATATGCACTCGCATCGCAGACCTTCACTGTGGATTAAGACTCCAACTGGTGCACACACACGGCCTCCCACACTCAACTGCAAATATCCAAAATACTTAAGCATAATTTGCAGGGTTAACACATGCTTCGACCTGTTATTGAGTGTTCTTACACTTCATTTTTATTTTTACTTGAAGTGGGTTTTGTGGCCAGACTTCACAGTCCTCCCACTTCCTGCCACAGATAATTCTCCTTCATGCTCTACAACATCGTGCTCCATTTTTATCATTAGGAAAGCTATTCCAAGAAACTGTAGGAAGCCTTTCTGGAGGTCTTCCTCCAAACTAATTAAGCTTTTAATTCCCCTTCTTCCTGTCACTTTTCCATATTTCTAAATTAAAATGATGTTTTTTGATTTATTTTGAGTCATTCCTTGACAAACTTCTTATCAGTTCTCACTGTGGAAGTAATAGTTGGCTCCCAGTACTCGCTGAAAGTTGGCACAAGTAGCGCTGGTTGACAAGCTGGGAAACGATGCTGTAGGAGAACTCATAGTCTGGCAGAGGCCAATCACTTCATCATTTTTAGCTGGGGAGCATATGGCGCTTGCGAGCTGGCCTACTGACTTAAGGTTTACTGGCTGCTTGGCTCTCCCACCAAGCAGCTGGTGTTTGTCTCAGGATGTTACGGCTTCTGATTTGAGACATTGTGTGCCGTTATTCCTCCCAAGACACCCTTTACTTCTGTTTTGTGAGAGTTTGACTGTAGCATCACCCCATTTTCCTCGAAGGCCACGACTTTAAGCACATATTTCATGTTGTCCTCCACTGAGTGGAAGGATTTACCCTGCTTCCCGAACGGGACTCAGGTTAAGTGTGTTGGATTCCTTCCTGAAGAGGGTTGTTGTTAGCGATGAGGCAGAATGTGATGCCGTCACTTTGTACAAGGAGCCTCAGCACCTCGAAACAGAAACCAGGCCTCTGTGTCGCAGTTTGTACAGTACAGTATGAGGAGCGGAGGAGGTTTGGTGCTGACAGCATAAACCCCTGTCTCTAAAGCATGTGGAAAGTAGGTTTACACCCACTTTCTCTGAAGTAGCAAAGGAATGTTCCTTCATCAGTGGAGTTTGGTTTTGTGGTTCCTGCTTTATGTTCTCGATATAGTGTGACGGGCAGCAATGCAAACATTCACTTTTAGATAACATTGGCTGATCGTTAGTATTGGTTATTATTCACTAAATAAAGCAACTGTCGTCACCATGTGATAAAGGAAAAGACGTTCATCACAAGGGAAGAGCAGGAAGCACGTGTGGAGGGCACATGAACGCTGAGGCGCTGGTGTCTGAGGAAGTGGTGGGAGGCAGTAATACTGGGATGATTAGGTCTCTGATGACCTTCTTGTGAAAGGCTTTGACAAAGATCACAACAACCACAATGAATAAGATGAGCATGTTTTTTCCCCCTTCAATTTCTCACCTTTGCACTAACACAACAACTGCCATCCACTGTCAGCCTACACTGAAGCGCTCTGCTACAGAACAAAACAGAGAAAGAGGAAACACAAGCCGCAGGTTTCTGAACACGCTCTGGAGACACACGCTCAATTTGCTGACACATTAAAATAACCTACTTTTCAGGAAAATAGAAAATGAAAACACAGCAAGAGACGCGAGAGCCAGAGCACAGGACGGACAAACACATCCAGTATAGCTGTCGATAAAAACAGCATCTGTGCTTCAGATTAAATTACTTTAAATCTCCAGAAAGTCAGGAACGTGTCATCCGCTCCAAGTCTGTTCCAGGAATCTGTTATTATTTATTGATCAGCTGACCCACTTTATCAGAAGAATATCATTACCACTTTCCAGCAATGGTGACGTTACACCAGAAAGCGCCTGGTTTTCCTTTCTGCTGTCCCCACATATTTGATGTGAATTTTCTGCTGTTACAGAAATTGATTTTCTCTTTGACTCTATATTCTTATTTAGTTTGTATTCATTTTGCATCTTCATTTTGTCACTTCCATACAGTACCGAGGTAATCAGGTTTAGTTGTAGTGCTGTAGTGTTGATGGCTGTGACTGTGTCAGTGCCTCCAGTCACGTGTTCTGCTGGTTACTGACCTTGAACGGTTCTTCATGCTGTTCTCTGCATATATTAACCACATGGGTGGGTTTGTTTGACTCTTGGTATGTCCCAGTATCAGTGTTTAACTAGAGAGAGAACAATAGAAACACTTGATACCATTAGACCTGAACAAATCCATATATTGTGGGTGCAGGAAAGCACTTAGTCACTGAATATGTCACTCACTCACATTTTTTACTCATATGAAGTGTAGGATCAGCTCAGCTTTCCAACTAATGTAAAATATAAACGTTTGCCAATGAATCACCTTCTTGTATTGGAAATGCATTATTTTATTTTCACTGCAACAATTGCAGTTATTTTTGCCAACAGCTTGATTTCAAAACACTTTGTTTGGGCCTTATTTGACCAGGAGTGGGTTTCTTACAGCTTCCATCCATCAGCATCCAATAGAATCATAGGCTGTACTGTAGCTCCCCTTTAAAACCTTGTGCCAGGGGCTGTTGATGTATTCAGTCCTACCTTTTATCATGGACATAAAGCAGCTAATTACTGTTTACCATTACTGTGGTTTCGTGGGTGGTCTCATCTCGTCTGTTCCAGCCCGTTAGTCTTGATTCATGCTCGTACAGTACGTTGGGTCTGCACTGAAGGCATGCTTTCAGTGTGTATGAAGCTAGATTCAGCACCGAAGCATAACTCAAATCTACCAAGAGAAGCTGTCGCCACAGAACCATGTCTTACGTCTTTTCGTGCATTACACAACCTTTGCCTCGACGTGCAAGCGTTGTGCAGGACTCACACCCTGGGGTGTGACGCGGTGCCTCAATGCATGACACCGTGGTGCAGGACAGCACAGTTTGACATGCAGCAATGCAGCTCAGCTGGTGACGCATTCAGAAGGTCGAGCGCAGCTGTCACCTGCTTCCGCGTTAACGCGAGGACATGTGCACGCGTCGTGTGCCACCTGTGTGCGTCCACATGTGTTGTGTTGGCAGCCAGCGGGAGGCGTGGCAGCGAGCAACAATGCCTTCCTGCAGTAGATTTTACGAGGGCTTCGGAGGCTGCTGTTCCTTCTGTCAGCACCACGTTGTTACAATCAGTGACCCTCTCCAGCAAACTCAGGCCTGGGTGTTTTATAGGTCCTGGATAACGTGTGTGTGCTGGGGACACGATCATGAACGTAAGCATTCTCTGACATTTTAATGATTATTAATGACGTTTGCAGCACAATACTGTTGAACTAAGTGGAGCAGCAGAAGCGAGAATAAAGCTGCTAGTTGAAGTTTTACTGCAGAAAAGCTGTTTGTGTGAAAGCTGCTTTAGGACGAGTAGAATCTGCATATAGGAAAAACAAAATGCAGTGATTTGCAAATAAACACATGAGTGAAAATATTCTGCACATTTGAGCAAAGGACTAATAGGAATAATGTTCCTTGATGTTAAATAGCTGAAATGGCGCTGCATTAAAAGCAGGGCGCAGAAGACGAGCAGTTAAAGCGCTGATAACGGAAGAATAGAAACACATGAAAGAAGACTTTTGAGCTGTTTGAATCCTTTAACGGGAAAGTAAAGAGTCCCTGAAGCTGCAGCAGCTGCTCTCCCAGTTAACAGACAGACAGACAGTTTGCTTGTAGACGTGCTCAGCAACAGAACTCACACAGTCCAGACCTGTTTGTTCTGACGGTTTGTGTCTGGCTCCACAGGTGAAAATCGTTGCTGACTCCCTCGACGCCACAGACGCTGAGGACACAGCGTTTGCGTCTAATGCAGCGTGTTTGTGAGTGTGGGATTAATCCACGCTGTGTCGGGGGAGCGGGTGGAGCTCGGACGTTCCAACCCACCCACACTCACGTCCTCTTTCTTCCTGCTTACTCCTCAAGGTCCGTTAGCTTTCATTGCCACAGAACCATCATTGATAAACAATTCATGCTCCACCCAATGTTTGTGGTTAGAATGAAACCTTTTCTCCTGCGTCTGATTTCTGTTTGGAAACCGGAAGGATTCGGATCAGTAAATGAGGTGCTTGTCTGAAGTGAACTGATGTGATTTCAGCCTTTTTCCCAGAGCTGAGTGCTGAAGCTGTTTATAGTTAGTGTGATAGAAGTGATGTGGTGTAAGTAACTAGGTCTATTTTTAACAGTCGTTATCGCTTTCAAGGCAACGTATGGAGATGTGAGTTGCAGCTCAAAGTGTGACCTCTTCCAGTAGAAGGCTGTGAATGTGGTGTGATGTGTGCACAGGTAAGCGCTCAGTTATCTGCTTAAAAATAGGCCAGAGGGGCCTCAATAGGCTGTTTGATGTGTGACTCTTCACCTCTACAGGCTGCAGACAACACGCTGTTGTTACTTTTTTTACTCACTAATGAAGTGTGACACTGGCTTGCATCATCTGTTGCAGCCATTGGGTGAATGTGATTTAGTTTTTGTAAACAGTACGTGATTCTGAACTGTACAGCGTGTCTTTAACAGAATACAGTATCTGCTAAAATCCTTTAAAAATGTTTGGTGCATCAAAGTGTTGCGTTGTGAGAAAAGAATATTGACGTCCTCCCACTTCATCTGATGGGTTTGTATGTGAAACCATGTTCCTTCCACTTCCATCGCTCATCAACTGTAGCTCACATGCTTTATTGGGTGGCTCTGCTGCAGCTCTGGGGACCTGTAGGAGAGGTTGCATTCACACGAGGACCTGCCTCAGCGTAGCTGCTGCTGCCGTTGGGACGACAGCGTTCATGGGGAAACAAGGAATGTAGAAAAAGATGTTATGAGTCAAATTTGAACAGCGCTTGAGATCCTCCATAGCTTTCTGTAACAGGAAGTCCTTTCCTTTCACATGTTCTTATCTTTTGCTCTTTGTAGTGATTTCCTGTGTATTTAGACAGACGCCTGCGCGTCAGCGTTTACAGACACCCACCTAACGCAGCAGCAGTGTCAAACCCACTCCCATCATTAGTCCACGTCCCTGTTGTGCTAAAGGCCATCGTTTTTTAACTCTGTGATGCGAGTGGGTGTATCTTTGGTTTGTTCATTGGTTTGATTAGCGTTTGACAGCTAATTAGCTTAAGTGGCTGGGTCAGTAAGTGGCTGGGTTTTCATTAAGGCCACTCAACATAGAGGTGGTTCGACAGTTTTCGCCAAACCCTGTTTAAAATAATTCTATTTCAGAAAAGTCTTAAACCTACACATTAGTTCCAAACATAAAAGAACGAGCACTAAAATCCTCTGAACTGCTTTCACGCGAGCAAACACCTGTCTTCATCAGTGTTTCTCCTTTCTGTCGCTGCAGGGAGAACTGAGGACGACGGACCCATGAAGCATGAGAGGGTGGAGCTGAGGCTCAGCTGACCTCTCCTTCCCCCTCCTCCTCCTCCTCTCCCCTGTGCTTCATTTGATCGGCACCGCCCCTTCCCTCCCCTTTATTCCCCTTCCCGTCGGCCTGGTGGATCTCACCCGTCCTTCTCCTCCTTCAGTCCCTCAACCAGCCGTGCCCAATGTACTCCCCAGAGCAGGAAAACATCTCCACCACCGCCTCCACCAAAGTGCCAGTGAAGTATGGAGAGCTGATTGTGCTGGGGTAAGCACTGGCAAGCGACACATTACATTCTAATAAACTGTGTTTTTGAGTTGCGTCACATCACAACAGCAGAACCTCCTCTTACATGATGCTGTGTTAGTTAGATGAAGGTGCGATCTTAAAACACAGCCTTGTTTACTTTATGTGTGTTGAACTTGAGCTGTGTTGGTCCCAGGCGGCTGTTTCGCTTGCTCACTGTTGGATCTGTGATTCATGCCTGATGATGCTTGGATGTGTTTCTCACAGTTTTGTCTGTCATAGCAGTGAGTGTCTCAGTGTTTCAGTAGAGCTTGTGTATTTACTGACCCGTCAATCACAGCGGGAGGTGGAATGGAACCTGGTCACTGGTTCATCACGGGGCCCAGACAGCGATACTGCCCACACGTACTCCTAGTGGGAACCTGGCGTGTAGAGAACGCTGCAGCACCCAGAGGAAACCAGGAAAACAGACTCGCTGTGACGCGACAGCGCCGACCACTACTGGGAATCAGTGAACCCCAATAGAATGTCTTGCTTTGTTAGAAAGCTCCACAGTCACAACAGGGGTTTAGTTGTGGTTTAAAAAGCTAAACAAAGTCACACTGTATTGTTTTTTGTTTTCAACACATGCTAAACTTTATAATTAAAGTAATAATTATGGCTTGGAAACAATGGGAAGGAGTGACAAAGGAAACAAAGGCTATTGTTGTGGAGGATGACAAATGTCCTGAGAGATGATGATGTGCTCAGACACATGACAGTAGAAGGACTTTGATTAGTCAGCTATTTACTTATTAGCTAAGACGCTCAGCAGACAAAGAACGGTTCAGTGGAAGCTTGATGAGACACAAACGCCGTCCAGAGCTAGAACCACAACTCATCACATACATGGGCAGATGCTCATCTTCAGCATCACGACTCACGCCCACATATTCATGAGTAGTAATTCTAATGACACTTTCTCCAGCCGACAGCTCAGGACTCCCTTGAACCCTGAACCCTCTCTGTGCCGTTTATTCCTCCTGCCAGTTGCCTCCACAGAGGAATGCAGATGTCAGACAGACTCCTTACTGCTGCTCTGACGCTGCTCTGACTCCTGTCGCGTCACGGCCGCGCTCACAGCTGACTCAGTTTGTTGTAGGTTGTGCTGGAGCTATTGTCAGGGAGATGAGCGTGGACGTTGTTCCTGGTGGAAAAACACCGTGAGCCGAGGGCACAGTTCCACGCCTGTAGACGGGAGAACCCCAGTTTTCCGTTTTGCTCTGCTTTTTCCGCTCCTGTTTTATTTAATCTAGGTCAGGCGATGCTTTTTTCTTTTAAAGGTCATCAGGGGCACTCTTTTAGTCGCACACGGTGCTGCGGTGTGTAGTGAATCCTTTCTGCACTGAGTACATGCTGCAGATGGACATGGTTTTGTGACCCCTGACCCTCAGCCTGATGCTCTTATTTCCTCAGGGTGGTTCTAAGGGTAAATGAGTGTTTTAGCACTGTGACTTCTTATTTATACCCACCTGTGATTTATGCAAAATGAAACAGATGTCTGACTAAACGTACAATGTCAATAAAATAATTACTGATAATAATAAAAACCTTGCTTGCATCTTATATCTGCCTACTGTTGATCATCAGATGAGCCAGTACTGGGTGGAGGAACGGCGCTAGTCCTGCACTGGCCACTTGATTTATCAGACTTCCCGTTCACACATCTGTTAGAACTAGTGTTGTGACTTGTATCACAGTAATTATAGAGATGGATGGACAGAGCAATTTGTGATCATCATGTCACAGTTTGAATGATATGCTCCTTCAGGCTGTGTTGTCTCCCATCACGTTTAAAAACAACAGCTCGCTGAGTCATCCAGGATTAGTGATAATTATCGACTTTTATATTTGGTTTGATTTGAAGGAAGCTGCAGCAAAAGATGTGAGAGTGAGGATACAATGAGCGACGACTTATGGGAACGAGTCACGCTGACATAGGAATAAGTATTAGTGGAGAACCTGTCAGCCTGGGCCTGTGTTAGTACAGTACAACCATCTCAAGTGACATTATATGTACTCATATTCCTCTTATTTTACTACCACATTTATACACACACACACACTGAAGGTTTTAAAAAATAAACCTAGCGTGTATTTGACAGCAGCCTTCCGTCTCCTAGCCTCGTTAGCTTCGAGTGACTCAGCCATAGGCACTCATTTCCCACACAGTCTGTTTTTATAGGTTTACTGTGTAAGTGGTGGCTTGTTGCTGCACACTGAGCGTCGCTTTACTAGCGATTGGAGGAAACACAAACACCCACCTTGTTGCTAATTGTGTGAACTGCAGACCAATAGTTAGCAGCAGTTACAGACCAACGTTGTGTCTACACTCACTGTATGAGCTTGTGCAGATACGCGCGCACACACACACACACACATATAAACTTTCTGTGACTCTTCTTTTTATGCAAACACATACAAGTTCACATCTCTTCTGCTTCTGGGACCCTGGGTCTGAAACTCCTGCAGACCGCCCTGCAGATCTGGGCCAAACGTCACCATGGTTACGCTCTTGCAATGGTTACTCTTCCCAAACGTTGCTGTGACTCTGCTCTCTCACCATGGATACGCGTAAACCCTCCCAGCGCTTTCTGATCCCTGCAGATTTGGCCTCTCAGAGAAACCCAGACGCTCTCACAAGCTGCCTGTGTCGTCTCGATGGGACTCATAGCAGTGGGAGGGTTAATATCAGGCATGTAGTTGGTCAAGGGCGCGTTCAGCTGAGTCCCACTGTAGCTCCTTTGTTGTAATTAAACTAACTCTGGTTTTAGTTTTCCAGATTTTTATTGATCAAATACTCGACTTGTATAATGTGTATTTTATTATTTGTTCACATGTGGGAACCATGAAAACATCACATTCATGTCTACACTGTGCTCCTCTGAGTTATCATTGCATTCATTACATGTGATTGTAGTTAAGGTCTGTCTGAAGTCAGAGGAGTCCATAATGTGTGTGGCTTCTGGATGTGGTAACAATGTTAAAGGAGACAACAGTGTTTACGTATGTGGTAATATTTATAAAGCTGCGGTGCTGCTTACCGTAAGACAACTTCCCACTGGTGACGGCTTATCGAAAACATGTGTGCAATGAAGAAGAAAAGCTTTTAACCTTCAGTCACTTGATGTATGACAACCCAGCCTGCTACACAAACGTCCACAGTACGGCTACAGGCGACGACCCGAGGTTTTAACTTCAGCTCCTACCTTCCTTTAATTATGTGTAATATTAATTAACATGGTTGTAATGAATTTTTATGAGCAGCTGCTTTGGGAGTGAGGAACGTGCTGTTGTGGGTGATGGATGCTTTGTGTTTAGTATCAGGCAAACACACACATTTGCTGACAGAAACACAACGGGCCCCGTGTTGCAAGTCACAGGCTCCATTCTGTGGAAGGAAACGCCTCTGTTTATTCTCCTCTCCCAGTCGTGTATTAGGCTAAATGAGTCTCTCTCTGTTTGTTTGCTCAGCCTTTCTTGGGTTATGCTTTGAGGGCGCTGTTGTTTACGTGTGCTTTTGTAAAGCAATATGTTTGATATAGGCTGCGTGTGTGTGTGTGCCTGTCCGTGTGTGTGTGTGAGTGTGCGTGTGTGTGCGTGTGTGTGTGTGTCTTAGGGACACGGAGGGAGAGCAACAAAATGCCTCGAGCATTTTTCCACCGTGACTGTTTTTCCAGCGTTGTACTGTGGGTCGGACAATGAAGCCCCATTGTTTTGTGTGCGTGTGCAGGTACAATGGCTCTCTGCCCAACGGAGACCGGGGCCGACGTAAAAGCCGCTTTGCTCTTTGCAAAAGGCCAAAGGCGAACGGGGTGAAGCCCAGCACGGTCCACGTCGCCTGCTCTCCACAGGCAGCCAAGGTAAAAGAGAGGCCCCAGCACGGCAGCAGGAGTCCAAGCCCTGCACAATCACTGTCCTCTGCTTATATTCCATGTCACATTGTGCACTGAAGGTTTATAAGAGAATCCAAGGTGAATGGTCCAGCAGTGTTTTCATGTTTCCATCACCTGTTACAAGGCTGCTCTGAATGCGTGAGACAGAGAGACGGGACCTTTTGCTTTCTTGGTTTACCATCTGTACTTAACGTCAGTATTCTGAGCCAACCGAAAAGCACTGAGGCTGTGGACCTTTATCCTCAGCAGTTTAAAGAGTCTGGAAGAGAGATTGTCCCGTTGTGTCCTGTGGGTGGTCCTGACTGACCCAGGAGACGTCTGGTTCCAGCTCTTCCCCTGCTCCACCCTTCCTCTGTGTGTTTGTGTAGCCACATTTGAGTGGATGTCAGGGGTGCTCACGTTCATTCTTGTGTATTCTTCAATTAAAAGGTGTTTTAGTTCATGCAAAAAACTCCCTCGTTGTGTCTCAACAGGCCATAAGCAACAAAGACCAGCACAGCATCTCCTATACTCTGTCTCGAGCCCAGACGGTGGTGGTGGAGTACACCCACGACAGCAATACAGACATGTTCCAGGTACCGAGCCTCAGTCTTTACGACCACCACGACTTTTACAACCAATATGCCAGTTTTTTTCACCTGCTCCACTGCTGCTCTCAGTAAGAGAGGTGGTCTGTAAGATTTGATAGGAGTGAAGGCGTCCAAATCATGAGGCAGCAGGGTGTGGGAGACGTGAAACCGTGTGAGGTGAGATGTGCAGGTGTGGCAAAAACATCAAACGCCGTGAAACCAGAAGAAAAAAGGCACGATACATACTTTTGAAGTCAGTGTCACAGTTTGTTTCTTAGGGGGTTTTCCCAATGTCTCTAATGAATCAGAAATGTGAAAAATGAACTGTTGATAAATGATCAAGCTATCGTTTATATGACTGTCGTTCATGGATCTGCAAACAGGACTCAAATAGATGGAGGTTATATTATATTTGCTTAATGGAGCTCGAGTTCTGGCCTGCAGCTAAATCACTGACTTCTTAATTAGCCGAGTTATTTTTTCAGTTGGTTCGTTAGTTTTTGGTGATAATTAATAATAGATACACTGGTTATTTATTTAAATGTAATTTATGGACATTTAAGTGCGATTAATGCTAATTACTTTTAAACACGACACATGTTTAAGTTACAAAGATGTTAATATACATCTTATGAAGCCTTGGTGACCTCACCCTTTATCCTAGCTGCTACTTCAGCCGTCGTTTCTATTGGTTCATTTAATTGGGTCAAATCTTTCGGAAACAGTTTCTAGATCGAAGCCTTTGAGAAACTTTTTTCTAAATACACAAAGCCGTGACACCTCATTAAATATTCTTCCCAGATGTTGATGAGTCATCATCTGTCTTTCTTGCTGGATTGAAACACAAGCTCTGCAGCATTTTCACAAAGTCGACCTGTTCTTGCTTGGACTGTGGGAGGCTGCGCTGTGCAGTGATTATAGTGCAGCACTGATGCAGGTATCGGTCGGGAACAACAAAATACCCATCATTACTGCACACACACGGTTACAATGCGAAACGTCGATGCAGGTAAGACAGCTGATACGTAGCAGCGTAAAGGTCGTCCAGCTCCACGAAGTTCTGACTAAAGAAGCCCAAGACTTTTACTTTGATTTACACATGACTTCGTAGAGTTTCATCTATGTTTGAAGTGTTTTTCATTGTGTCATAATGATTCATCTTGAACTACACAACTACTATACACAACTGTTTATTAAATAAGCCCGTTCCCATGACTACAGCCTCTCCCTCTCTCTCTCTGATCCAGATTGGCCGATCGACAGAGAGTCCCATAGACTTCGTGGTGACGGACACTGTGGCTGGCAGCCAGAGCAACGCAGACACTCAGTCGGTCCAGAGCACCATCTCCCGTTTCGCCTGCCGCATCATGTGCCAGCGCACGCCGCCTTACACCGCACGCATCTACGCCGCAGGCTTCGACTCCTCCAAGAACATCTTCCTCGGGGTGAGCTGTGCTTTGTACCTGTGGGCGCACGAGGGACTGGGGAGAAAAACAGCAGGTGGCAGAAAACCTCAGGAAAATAAGTGATAGGAACATGAGGTTGTTTCATTTTAATAATAAAACCCTGCTTTTCCCAATCACGAGTCAATGACAAGCACTAAGACTGAACAGAACTGGACTCTGACCATTCACGCATGTCTGTTCAGGAGAAAGCTGCTAAGTGGAAGACGTGTGACGCTCAAATGGACGGGCTGACCACCAACGGCGTGCTGGTGATGCACCCTCGCACCGGCTTCACCCAGGACTCCAAACCGGGCGTGTGGAGGGAGATCTCAGTCTGCGGCAACGTCTTCACGCTGCGGGAGACGCGCTCGGCTCAACAGCGGGGAAAGATGGTGAGTCCGAGCCTCATCTACACGAGTCCAGCAGCACGTCACACACACACATCACATCTGAGCTGATTTCCATCCTTCTAATATTACGATTCTGCTTCGGCTAAACAAAGCGAACTGCTCCACCTCATGCTCACGTACCAACGCTGTCACTCAGGCAGCAGGAGGTCAGCCCGAGCTCAGCAGCACCAGGAGGTTGTTGGGATCCCGTCTCCTTGGAAACGGGCCCGCTGTCTAAGCTTTGTGTAACAGGACCTTGTAAGGGGATCCTCGGGCGACGTCAGAGTTCGACGGCCAATGGCGCCGTCCCTGCTTCCTCCTCAGCGCGACCACCTGTGGCACGTGTCTGATTGGCTTCCTGCTGTTTGTGCCGAGCTCTGTGTTTTTCGATGCACATGAACCAGGAGCAGTCTGTGTCTTT
Source organism: Betta splendens (assembly GCF_900634795.4). NCBI lineage: Eukaryota > Metazoa > Chordata > Actinopteri > Anabantiformes > Osphronemidae > Betta > Betta splendens. The sequence goes on from NC_040895.2 coordinate 16,727,119, forward strand.
ATCTGGTGGCCCATGTTAAGGAAGCCCAAATGAACAGCTCTTATCTCCAGCTACGCTTTATCTACCGCTGCAGAAACCACCTTCATTTACCAGCTGATTGACGATTAAGATTGTCAGCGCTGGGAAAGCACCTATTGTCATAATGTACAGTGATGGAGCATGATGGGGTTTAATTGCTCGCCCCGAGTTAACAAAGGTTAACGTTTCAAGGACCTTCTGATTGAACGGGATGAAAAAAGGTTGAGTCAGCGCTGGACAGCAGTGAAAACCAAATCCATCCTTAGAAAAATAAGACAGCAGTTGATGTGAATGGAGCGTTGTTCTACTGTTTGGGAGGATCTGATTAACGTTGGGACAGATTCACTCGGCTTTGACCTTGTGTGGACACAAGGTCAAAGCCGAGTGAGTGTAATTACACAAACCTCAGAATGAAGTTCACCAAACACATACGCACAATCTGTTTGATAAACACTTTCTGCTGATAAATGATCCACTTCAGTCTAATTAAATAACTGTGTTGAGCGTGTGGCTGTGGACGTGAGCTGATCATTAAACTTGAGGGCAGTTCTTGTAGTTGTGGGGACGTGGTGTTGGTTTAACGATTGGTGCTTTTACTTGGTAGGCGTGAACACGTGTGCAAACCAACACAAAGTGAAGGCTGAGAAGCAGCGTTGCGTCGCTGTGGTCCTGCTTCCACAGACCTGCGTTTTCCCCCAAACTCCCAGTTTGAGGACGCGTGATCTCACCAGAAGCCCGGGAGCTGCCCCTCCCCTCATCCGCATGTCACTTGGTAAAAATAGCTTGTTTTGGGGGATTTTCCCCTCTCACACTCCTTCTCCCGCTGTCTTCTGATTATCTAGACGTGGAATTTCCCGCTGTGTCTGATGTGACCGTGAGGAACTGAGCGCTACCTCTCCGCTGGCGTTTGCCCACTTTTCCGCCCTCTCGTTTGTCTCCATTTGCTGGTGTCATCTTGCCTCCAGCTGTTCGCACGCTGCACCGCTGTCAGGGACGAAGGCCAACGTTTGAGTTACAGCGCCACCTGCTGTGCAGAGACGCGTCCTACACGTCACTAAACGCGTCCTGGTGCCTGAGCCTGTCCCAGCATGCACTGGGTGAAACGCACCTCGTTTGTCGGTCGCCGCTCCATTAACTGATGATGTCACCGCTGTGTCTCCGCTCCAGGTGGAGACCGAGTCCCAGGAGCTCGTGGACGGCTCCCTCATCGACCTTTGCGGCGCCACCCTGCTGTGGCGCACGGCCGAGGGGCTGGCGCGCACGCCCACCCTCAAACACCTGGAGGCCCTGAGGCAGGAGATCAACGCCGCCCGGCCCCAGTGTCCCGTCGGCTTCAACACGCTGGCCTTCCCCTCCATGCGGCGCAAGGACACGCCGGACGAGAAGCAGCCGTGGGTGTACCTCCAGTGCGGACACGTGCACGGCTACCACAACTGGGGCAACCACCGCGAGGAGCGCGAGGGCCGCGAGGGCCGGCACCGCGAGTGCCCCATGTGCCGGGCGCGGGGCCCGTACGTGCCGCTGTGGCTGGGCTGCGAGGCGGCCTTCTACGTGGACGCGGCGCCGCCCACGCACGCCTTCAGCCCCTGCGGCCACGTGTGCTCCGAGAAGACGGCGGGCTTCTGGAGCCAGATCCCGCTGCCGCACGGCACGCACACCTTCCACGCCGCCTGCCCCTTCTGCGCCCAGCAGCTGAGCGGCGAGCAGGGCTACGTCAGACTCATCTTCCAGGGACCGCTGGACTAGCGGGGCCCGGCCCGTTTTGGCTGCGCTTGAACAGGAACTTTTCCTCTGGACTTTTTGTCTCTTTCACATTTTTAAGTGACCTTTGTATTGCTTTTTCATGAAAGACAACAAAGATTTCTATATTTTCATGGGAGACCCAAGACACAAAAACCAAACAAAGAACACTGCTGGGTAACGATTTAATGTTTGTTTGTCTAAAAGAACTTTCAACAACAGTATTTATCTAAATGACTAATTACCCCAGTGCTGAAATGGTTTTTATTCATGTTTATTGTTGCAATATCCATCTGATCTGTGTACATCTCTTAGAGCTAATTTAAACAAAGATGTTTTATTTATGGCCCAGGAACCATCGCTTCATCTTTTATCTGTCAGATAACTTCAATACTATTAAGCATTTTATTGAGAATACAGTATATTAATAATGGGATGTAAAGTTCTAGGTGTGTTCTGAGGATTTCGTTCTGCGTCTTCCCCCCCCCGTTCACTTCTCAGATGTGTTTTTGTTGTATTTATACTCCCCGTCCTCTGGCGTGCGCTCACTCTGTTCCTTTACCTTTACGTGTCTCTCACCACGGCCGTTTTCACATTCAAAGCAATAGATTTGGAACAGAAACCTCCTAAAGTATTATGGGAAACGGAGTCCTCTAGGCTCAGACAGCTCTCTCCCTTTAACGTCTAAGTGAAACGTTGCTGTGGGTGAGTGACTCCTTTCTGCCCCAGCTACTCGTCCTGCAGCCATGTAGCTACTATCACACGCACACTCACTGCACTCAGACCTGATTCACCCCTTTATCACCAATGTTTAATACAAACAGCCTGTGTGGACGGTGTTCAGGGCTCACCGGCTCAGTTACAGCAGCAATAAGACATCACTTTGCCATGAACAGTATTCTGATGACATTTTAACCACACCAGACACTGAAGTAAAGTATTTTCTCTGTCCCTCATCACACAAGCATCAAAACACGCAGGTTAAAGACAACTGTAGCTGTTTGACTCAGGTTTGATCCACACACACGGCTTTGTGTCTTTCATCATATCGTCCTAATGGCTTTGTCGTGCTCTGCAGACTGTTTAGAAGTGGTTTCAGGGAGAGTTATAATGTGGCGAGAGCTGCAGTGTCGGTACAACGTGAGGACAGACTGCTTGTTATACAGCAAAAAGCACCATGAAAACTACGTGACTTTAACCAGTGTTGAGACGTTGGATGTTCTGAGAACACAGTTCTGATATTTTGCACATCTGTGGAATCAGTCTCCAAAAGTCTCCAAAGCATCTGCAGCTGTCGGTAGCATGTGTGTGCGTGAGATTGTAATTTATGTGTCCATGATGATTGTAGGTGTAGTGTTTGAACTGTGTGTTCATCTGTCCAGGCAGTACTTACTCACCCATCAGTACCCTCCCCCCGCACTCAGACTACACACTAACTCACCTCAGGGAGAATAATACTGACCTGTGTCACACACACACACTCACACACTCACACACACACACACACACACACACACACACACACACACGGCTAAGGCCTCCTCGGCCTCATCCGCTCTGCTTTCGGTTCTGTCCCATGGGCTCTGTGTGCAGTGTGAGAGTAAGGGCTTCACTCTGTTTCTGAACTGTTATCTCCACCCTGTTGTTGCTCCATCACGTCTGACAGTCCATCTGCGACTCGCTCTTCCTCTGGATCCTCTTCGAGTCTCCTTCTGCTCGTTACGGTGAAAGCAACGAATGTTTCCAGCAAACACATTTTTGTAATAACTTTAAACAATAAAGCGTAAAAGTGACACTTTTCTCCGTGTGCTGTGTTTTATTCTACATTTTATAGGAATATGGTGAAACGAACAAAACATCTGAGCTGTGCTTGAATGAATGAGCCGTACCAGAAGTGGACAGTTAAAAAGGCTGCTACTGCAGGAGCTTTAAATGATGTGTAGAAGTCTTTTACATTGTTTGGCAGCAGCTGATTGGTTCATTGTTTGCGTCTGATGTGCAGTGATTCTCCTCCAGCTAACAACCTGAAGCTCACTGCTCTGAGATGATAGTTGACTTCAGGAAGGACCCGCCCCCTCCCCCGTCATCCTGTGACCTCAAGTGGGAGCAGCTCCATCACCAAGAAGGCTCAGAGGATGCACCTCCTGAGGCAGCTGTCGTTCCACCTTCCTGTGAAGATGCTGGTCGACGTCTACGCTGGCGGCAGCTACGTTTGTAGCCGACCCCTCTCATCCAGGACTCGAACACTTCCAGCCCCTCCCCTCTGGCAAGAGTCCGCCAGGACCAGGACCTCGAGCCACCAGAACAGCTTCTTCCCCACTGCACTCAGTCTATTGAACTGTGCACCCCAAGCTGATTTTGCCTTCTTCTCTTTCCCATCACTTACAGACATGACAACGCACACTCCGTTTTCCATATTGCACTTTATTCAGCTCTGAGGAGGCCGCGCGGAGCTCAGCTGAGACCTCGTCACTGTCACAGTTCAACACTTATTGCTCTCAGACTCCTGGACTTCGGACGCGCCTCAAGGATTTTCACACTGAAACTTTGCGTACGCGTGATTAAAGTCTGTTTGTCTTTCCATTGTTGTGTGGACACATTTTACTTCATATGATCTGAAGACTTTCATCAGTCCTTGAGAGTCCGTTAAGTGGCGGACACATGGTTTTATGGTAAAGCTAAGTCCGGTCTAGGTCCGGCAGAGGAGTGAATACTCACGGTCTCCCACAACCACAGAAAGACAAACGTCCATACATGTAAAAACAGCAGAAAATATTGCACGTCCTGTTTTACACTGAGTTGATAAATGCAGGGTGGACAGAGGAATAGTGAGGTTTGACACAGGAATGGATGCGTGAGGTCTGATGAACAAACCAAAGTAAAGCACAGTGTGAGTCGTCTGGTTATGAATCACTACAAAGCAGGACGACAATAACAAACACACACACAGAGGCTGCTCAGGCATTGGTGACACCTCACATCCTCCTCTAATGAGTCAGGATGAGGTTCACGTGGACCCGGACGTTCAGTGTTCAGGGATGATTTCATAGCTGCCGTTGCTCTGGAAGGTCAGTGGCAGTTTATTTCTTATGGAGGTAATGGAAATGAAGGAATGTTTTCATCTGCTTCTAAAAACTGGGGGAAGTCAAATCACTGGGACAATGTAATTAAAGCATCTGGAGTCAAAGCTTCAGATAGAGATCTAATAAATCGTTTGTCTTTAGAAATGATGGTGAAGGTTGTGCGGTTCCTGGGGATGCAGTGATTTGGTGACTGATCCTGGACGTGTGTAGAGCAGGTCTGAATAAATCAGCTCTAGCTGAGAGGGGAAACTAAACGAAGTCTTCTCTGAAATAAGTCAGATCTCCTCCATGACTGTAGCTCTGTGAAACTACACTGTGCAGGTGAAGGTTTGTATGTTTATCATTTTGACGGGACTTTGTTTGAATATTACTTGTAGATTTTATTTTTCAAAAATCTGAAATAGTTTAATTTTAAATGTACTCCATTCTCCGTTTTTATAGATACATTAAATATGACAGCTATGTCTACAGTTAATACTCCAGGAGTTTTATATTATATAATAAATGGCAATCGGCCAGCAGGGGGCAGTATACACCCGCTACATTTACATTAACCATGTAAATGACTAGAATATCACTGCACATGCAATCACACGAAGCCTATGAGGGAAAACCACTTCTTCTTACAATCTGTTGGTGTCGGGTAAACATGACATGTCACATGACTGGGATCAGGCCAACTAGGTCACTTGATAAGAGAGGGCGGTGAGGTACGAGGGTGTGGAAAAGGCCTCAGTGGTCGAGGATGCGAAGGTTTCCGGATACGATTTTGTTCTCCAGCATGGAGCCGGCAGGAATGTCGATCCGATCGCCGTGGTTGGCGATGATGATGACGGTGCCCTGTGAGGAGGAAGAGCGATGGCTTTATTTGGTAGCGGAGAAAGCAGCTGATTCTGCTCATTCAATGGCACTCGGGGTAAAGTGATGTTTACCTTGAGCGAGACGTTCTTCCCAAAGGTCACGTCTCCAGACACAGTCAGGTGGTCGAGCTCCAGCATGTCGGGGATGCTCTCGAAGCGAGTCAAGTACTCCTGGACCTGAGCGCGAACACATGACACAGGCGAAAGGTGAGCGGTGGCTCCTCTCAGCGACCGCAGCAGGGTTCCGGTGTGTTACCTTGGTGAAGGAGCTGCCCAGTTTGACGTGTGGGGTGGTTGGGAACTCCCTCTTGGGGCTCATGTTGAGGGAGCCGGCGTCCAGGCTGTACAGGTTGGACATGACCAGCAGCAGGTCGGACGTGGTCTTGACGGGCAGGAAGCGGCTGCGAGGCACGTTTATTCCCAGAGCGTTGTCGAAGCATTTGATGGCGGCGCCCACCGCCGTCTCCAGCTGGATGACGTTCTGCCCCCCGTCCAGCGTCTGATGGCGGAACACACAGAGGCTGCTGAGCGGCAACAGGGTGAACAAGTAGGGTGTAAAAACACGCCTGGAACTAAAGTGAGACTCTGGAAGGTTTGACAGGAGAAAGTGACAGAAGGAGGAATCCGCTTCATGGTCACGTGAGTGGACTCAGATGCACGAAGCCCCACAGCTCTGCACCGCGACCACCAGTTATACCTGACCCTGCTGTGTTTGAGGCCTGATTCCCCCTCAACAGCGGAACTAAAGGCCAAGAGGGCAAAAACCAGGGACAAAGCCAGCTTCAGCTGGGAACTCGTTCATATTTGCATACGCTCGGCAGCGGCAGCGGCAGCCATTTGGTTGTAAACACAACAACACCAGGAAAATGAGCTTGTCAGAGTCCTGCCAACAAGGAAATATCTGCTCCGACAACTTTAATGATCAAATTACTTCTGTCTGTTTGACAGATAACTTTTCAAGATGAATCGCTTTGAAATAAAACCCATCACATGAATATTTCACCTACAGTGATCTTGCAGTATTTAATTTCTCTAAACTGGAAACTGGATTAGGTAAAGCTCCACCTGCCCCTCAGGGCTTCAGACTAATCCAAGCGCGGATCCTCACGAGGAATTTAGAAGAATAAAAGGGAAAAGAGCAAAGCACTAGACGCCACTCGAACTTCTTGGGAGGCTGCTGATGATAAATTCTGAGGACATGAGACCTACTGTGGTTGTGGTAATCAGTGAGTCACCAGGTTATTGTGTAATGGTAGTGTAGCAGTAACATGTTCAGCAGCACGTATTAAAAGCCATTCCTGCATTCGTGCCTGGATCCAGACCCGTATTCTAACGTCTCAGACTCGAGTCCAGTTGGACTTTGTGTTGGAATTGAATAAATTCCCCTCCTCGCTCACCTTGGGGTTGACTATGATCTCCATGTCCATGGCCTTGTCTTCCTGGAGCCTCTTGATAGCGGCCAGGGAGATCCAGAGGTTGTTGGTGTTGAAGATCTTGAACTTCGACACCGACTTGAATTCGTCCACGTGGGCCTTGGGCACTTGTGCGATCTCCAGCAGCCGCAGCTTCCCCTCGTACTGGATCAGGGTTCCACCCTGGAGAAGGAGGAGGCTGGGATTTACTCTGTGACTGGAGTAATGGAGGAACCTTCTAGTGTGATGCAAGGTGCTGGTTATTAGCACAACCATGCGTCTGCATGTGTAACGATGCACTGAACCAATGAAACCCCTCCATACCTTGACGTCGGCACGGGTTTTGTCCGTCACCTCCATGACGAACTCGCAGCGCTTGCCGTTGGGCTGGCTGACCAGGTGGTGCAGGATGTGCAGGTCCACGGTGGCTCCCAGGTTGTCGATGTTGGACACAAATATGTACTCCTTGCCCTGAGCGATGAGCTCGTTCAACAGGCCCGAGTTGTAGAAGCTGGCGTAGATGTCGCCGTGGCCCGGAGGGTACCAGCCCTCCGCATTCTGCCCCGTCATGGCCAGGCCGGTGGCCACAGGGAGGAGGGACTCTTTGTTGATGCGAGGGTACCTGGACGGACCAAAACCACAAGATCGGCCATGTGCATTGACTAGGTTTGACCATTAGCTCTAGTTTTGGCCTCCACTAGGCCCTAACTCTAATCTTGATGAGAGTTTAAGGAGGTATGAATCATTGGTCAACAGAAGAAGCACAGATCAATAAGCTGATTAAAGAGAAATGTTTGTCAAAGCCATAAAACACAAGCTGCCGAAAAGACCTGTCGTAGCCTCTGATCTGTGAGCAGCCGCTGCCTCTCCAGTATTCAGCCATGTTCCTACGAAGTACAGTATTGTGTGTGGTGTGATTTTCCTCCTCATCACTGACGCGTTTTCCCATCAGACGAGGCAACGAGCCAACGGTTGCTGTGTGTGTGTGTGGGATCAAAGTGCTTCTCAGACGGGTTCGCGTCGGGTTAAATTTGGCTGTTTGAGGAAATTTCAGAGCACAGATGAGCTGGTCAGGTGAGAGGAGCCACGTTGCTGAGGCACAAAAGCCTTTTAATGGAGGGTTTATTCCACCTGACTGACGTTACACATGAGCGGGTTTAATATGAACTAATGGAAGGTTTTAAGTCAACTCAGACCCAAATCTGAGAACATTGCACTAAAAGTTGACCTTAATCATTTATTAGAGCTGCGGTTACTATTATGAACCACAGTAAGGGTGAGCTGATAAATTCATTTATGGACATGAATTCCCTACATGAGGGAACAGTGGAAAGTCTGCCAGAAGGTAAAGGATTCGTCCTTACAGCAGCTTATTGTTTGTGGTCATCAGATCCGTCTCCACCCGGCTGTGGAGACGGCGGCGCTGCTTAAACCACCCTAACATTTACTTTGAGCTGTAACTTGTTCTCCCACCTGCTCTGGTTGAAGGTGTGTATCTTGACGCGATGGTGCGTGTACTTCTGCAGGATCTTCTTAGTGTCTTCGTCCGTGTTAAAGGAGTTCATGAGGACCAGGGGCACGTCTGTGTTGTAAGTCTTGTTCAGGTGCTGGGGGACAAACAACCACCAGAAATACTGTGAAGACTGAGAGCAAACTGATAAATACACTAGGATTGCTGAAGAAGTCAGACCGACTGAGGTGATGAGTGTAACGAACATAATTCATCCACAGTGAGTCTGTCTGTTCTGTGAAGTCTTTCTGCAGGCCAACAACCCACCGTCAGTCGCTTTAACCAATAGTGACACCGAACCCACACTGGAACTTGTACTACACAGCAGTACTTTATGTACATTATGTATTTGCATAAATACATTAAGTATTTGTTGGAGAAGCTGCTAAATAGACACAAGTGACTGAAGTTTAATACCTACGCATGTGTTAAGAGTGTGTAGGATCTATACAGTGACTAGTACCAAGGAGCTGAGGGGCTTCAATGTGCGATTAGAGTGAAAACAACAGCGCGTACATATGAAATCAATGGTTAAACCACAATAAGAGAAAAGTGCTGTTAACCACTGAAGACACGCAGGCATGAGGACGTTCTTTAATTTTCTACCTGTGGCAGAACCTCTGATCACCATTCTAACACACTAGTACTTCACTATTACCACAGGCAGCCTGTAAACCCTGGCTTTACTCCAGTTCATGCCATAAATCATTGATTGATGCATGAGCGCTGTCGTGCTCCTGCGTTACCTGACGCACTGTTCACACAGCAAACAGACACACACAGGAGTTCCACCCAGTTTGAAGCTGGTGTGTGACGACAAACACGCAGATGACAAAAACCACTTCATTATTACTATTAATCAAACTTTTCCCTCCCTGTATTATTATGTTGTCTGTGTGAGCGTGTGACGTCCCGGCTGTGGCTTTGGCAGCATTCTTCATTGCTTCCACCTCCAGTGACACCAGGTGGCGATGTTCCTGTAACGCCTGTCGACGTGTTCTCGTGAACATGCAGTGAAACGGCCCAAACCAACTGGGTTCTGGCCGAGGACGGCGTCCCCACACAGGAGACGCTGTTCTGGGCCTGGGGTACGCCGGATTCATTCCTCTGAATGGCTGGATTCAGTCAGGAGGTAATCTGAGCCGGTCGGGGCAGAGTATGAAGAGCTGGGTGGAGGGAGGTTTCCCCTGAGACCATTAGAAAACACACCCAGTATGAACTCACACATCAGCTTCTCTAGACTCATGATTCAAACTTTGTCATTGCCCTAAAATACTGTGACTAACAAAAACGAACATTTCCTTTAATCCACATGAGGAGACCTTGTACCCAGTAGAGCACAGCCTCCTCTGTTTCTGTCAGTCTCAGCCTGCACGGCAACAGATCCTCTTTCACTCCTTTCAAAAGACCTTCCTTCACTTTCCAAAGCCACACGTTCCTCACCCAGCGGCTCCGACACAGGGCCTGTGTCTGGAACCATCGCGTTAGCGGTGATAATCAGAAAACTCTACCAAAAAGCAGCATGAGGCCCGTTCCCCTGCACAGGTGCCGTACGTCTGCTCCAGCTCCACATTCTGACATCACGGCCACTGTCACAACCCTCCTGCTGCCGTCAGAGGACGGGACTTGCATCGCGTGAGGAGGAAAAAAGGGACTGGGCAGAATTACAAAACATTGGCACCATTATCCAGCTGCTGATTTACTGGCTACAGAGGGAGGTTCCATGATGACGACATTGCGAAATGAGAGCAACTCTCAGGAACAAACAGAAAGAGGGAATTATAGTGTGTTGTTTCACAGCCGCCTCTTCTTCTAAAGCAAACAGTTGTTTCTGCATTGCCCAGTCAAGTCTCCGATCCTGCTTTATCACTTTATACACTGTGGGATCATGGGAGACGCACTCTGTTGAAGCCACTCATCATGTTTGGATTACTTGAACTAATCATTACCTAAACTAATTGTCTGATGCTGATAAGGGTAAATAAAGCCACAGAAAGAGTGAGTGTGACCAGGCCACCGACACGTCTGTAGTTACAGTACCTCTATCTGCTGAACAGTGAGGTCCAGGAAGGTGTTCTCGTTGCGGACGCTGATCAGGCTCTTGGGGCCCTTGCAGCCCATGCTGGTGCCCAGGCCTCCGTTCAGCTTCACCACCACCAGCTTGTTCAGGCTGTCGGCTACGTTGTCCGGGAGGCCTCGAGCGGCGATCTTATCGTAGGGTTGGATCTGGTGGAGAGACAGAGAGGTGCTCAGAAAACCAGCAGCTCTCCCTGAAACACACTGTGTCTGTTTGTATCTGTGGCGCTTCTGCAGCTTATCTTCGACAATAAAATATTAAAATAACTTTTAAGAGAGAGTGGAAACCGTGAGAGCTGTGGCTGTGGGCTGATTATTTACCAGTTCACACACCAAACAGGATACAGGGCACATTTTGTGGCACGTTTATCAGCAAAGGATGCAAATAATAGTAAGTGCAGAGTGTTAATGCACAACACAGCCGCTTTCAAGCGTCTCCAGCACTTTTTAGCGAAGCGCCGGGTCGATACTGAAGCGCTGGCATCAGCACATTCACACTTCACGCATCGACGTCTCTCACTCTGACGAGGGGCAAACAAAGGTGAAGAGATTATACGGATGCCGACATTAAACGCAGAGATGCACGTTTCATTTCACAGTGGAACAGCTGCACTGATTTCCCGCTGTTACTGTATTTATCCTCTAGTTTTATGCAGCTTGAACCATTTGGAGTCTTTTGATATTATTTTTTAACACTGTGCTAAAGCATCCAGGGACATGAAATTCTAACCAGATGTTGCACCAGCTTTCTGGACGTAAGTGAATGTGCATCGATTTGCTGCATATTTGTGAAAGACGTTGTTCAACAGCCGACCTGTGGATGGAAGCAGACACCACCCCCACACAGAACATGAGCTTTCTACACTGCAGGCAACACGCGACACACTTGGAACACATCCTATATGAGACACTGCGACACAGCTGGGATCTCCATCCTAGCCCTGTACCCCCGGAGGCAACAGCATCAACTCCCCGCTCTTCATTTCCCTTTTCCTACGCCACAGATGAGGTTTGCATATTTTCTTTCCTGCTGTGTGTTCGTGTGGCCTGTGTGTGTTTCCAGCTACTCCAGCTGAGGTACAACAACACAGAATCACCTCTTTGATGATTTCTTCCGTTCTGATGTTCACTTAGATTGATGACTGCTATGAGAACAAGCACTAAAAATAAAACCACAGGATCTCCTCTGTCTCGGACGCGTATGCTGTTCAACATCAGTTCATGGGTGAAGATGTCTGCGTGCGTGGAGTTGGGCTGCGCTGTTATGCAACTACTTTTCTATATTATTTGACTTGGGCATTTTTTAATGCAAAGTGTTCACAGAATCTGGATTTTATACATGCTACACAAAATTACACAACACTTCCAGTTAATTTGGAACATCCCACTTATTGTACAACAATATTAGTTTTTGATGTCGGTTTCAGATCCAGCAGCACATACTTATAATTATATTATATTATATTATATTATATTATATTATATTATATTATATTATATTATATTATATTATATTATATTATATTATATTATATTATATTATATTATATTATATTATATAATGATGTGCATCTCTATGCAGATGACACTGTTGTTTATGAAATTGCACAGCTGTTGTAAAACCCAACATTTTCATAATGACGCTAAAATCCAGTTTTTTAATTAAATGTGTTTTAAATTTTTTTTTCAGACATAAATCTACAAGGAATTTGAGAGGAGATAAACCACAGACCTTTGCTCAAACCAACCAGGACACAGCATTGAAACAATGTAAGGAACTATTTATAACCTGATCTCTGACGTGTCACACACACAACAATGACCTTTACGATGGCAGAGCAGCGTGCAGGAAACGCTCTCAGCAGGATTGTGTCTGACATTCCTTTCAAGTTTGGCTTTTGACAGTAAAGTGAGATCATCACTAAAGTTTAATATAACTCTGATTGTTCAGATGTGTTCTTGGGTGAGGCCCTAACGTTAAAGGAAGCTGATCTAATCTGCTGTTTGAAATGACAACTACAATGAGGAACAACCAGAACATGATACCTGAATGGCTGATCCACAAGGCCAGAACCAAAGACAAAGCACATCATGTCACATCAGGTGCAGAGATCTCTAAACGTGAATAATTAAACCTGAAGCACTGGGCTCAGGACAACTCAAAAAGATTTCATAAAATACTACAAACCCATTGTAGCCTTTACAAACAGTGCAAACGGCCAAACCTCTTAGAATCTACTGGAAGAACAGCATTCCTGTCTGTGTGCGCACACGTTTCAGACCTACACCCACTAATGTTGCCCGAATACCATTAAAGAGAGACAATTGAACCATGTGATCATTTTAGTCTCCTGCTCTGTAAAACATAGAAAATTGCTACTAATGTTATTGAAGAAATAATCAGATAAATCATCTGATTCAGGACAATCAGGTTTATTGTCCATTTTTCTGCAAAACCTGCAAATTTCTTAAGATGACAAAGCTTTAGTTACTTTTTACTGCAGCAGTTCAGTCTGTCATCCACCAGTTGCAGTGAGGAGATACAGTACATTAATCTGGCTTTACAGACTAAAGAGTGGAAAATTGAGTAATTAATTAGGTTCTGAGCTCTCGACTGCCTGTATTTGGCAATGGTTGTTAAGAAAACAGTTCACCGTGTTGTCTTTCTTTCTTTACTCTCACTGGCATACGATGCTGCCAAGTGATGCCTCTACACACGCTCTCTCTCTTCCCCCTCATTAAAGTTCTTTCCTTTTTAATGTTCATTTCGCTTTATACAACTTCTAGAAGTGTAGTGTCGCTGTAGCTTAAAAGTTAAGCTGGTGTGAGCTTCTGCCTGGAATGCAACACGCTGCACTGACCTATCAAAGCTTTCAGCTGCACATTCCAGCTCCATTATTTTGTAGCAGCTATTTATTAAAAATGAAAATTATGTCGTTCTATTTGAGAAACTAAAAAGTTCCAGCATGTAATGCATTATTCACACTGGATCTTATTTGCTCCTCCCCCTTTTACGTTATTTATTTAATATCCGTTACTTCCTCGTGGATTCACGGTGCTTCATAAGCTACTGTATGTGCGCTTGCTTGGTTTATCTCCTTTTTTACCTGTTCTCTTGGTCTCTTAATTATATGAACTGAAAATCAGGGATTCAAATTTGGCTATTTTGGGTTTTGCCCCTGTCAGATGGAGGCAAATATGCACAAAGACAAACTTTGACAATAAAAATGTAAACAAACAAAAAAAGCACATACTGAGTCCTCTGGGGGTCTCTTTATCTTAATCCACTCTATTGATGGTCCCTTGACCTGCAGAAATCTGTGGTAAAGATTCTTGAAGCCTTCAAAGTCTTTCTTGGACACCTAGAAAACACAAACACATTTAATTTAATTCACTGCAGATCGACTGTTTCAAGGATGGATAACGCACTAAAACATTTTTTTCGTCGTCACTAAGTAAAAATTAGCTAATTCCTTCTCAAGGTAGACCAATTATCTACAATGATTCCCAAATTGAGATCAGGAAATGAATAGAAAAGCATGAATGTTCCTTGTTCCTTCATTTATTGAGTCACCGAGACATTAATCTCGAAAATGAAACTTTAATCACAATAACAGGAAGTTATACAAATTAAAACTGTGCCAGCAAAACCAAGAAGAACTAGTGGGCTCATAAAAGTTGTGTTTGTGAATTGTGAAAACAGCTTTGTCGTGTGCTGGTATCTTATGTTCTGGCACCTTATGTTCTGGCACAGCTCATGTCTTACCTCTACTATACAAAGGCGCTCACTGTGCAAATGTTCTACTGAACCGTACTTGATCACTTTGTTTGGAAGTGCACACACAGAACATCAGGATGCGATAAAGGATCTAGTGTTGCTGATTTGGCATGCAATCATTTTCCTTCCACTTCTGTGACTTCATGGGAAGTCAAACCTCACCTTCATATTTGACAGATCTGTTATTTTAATTTTGGTTGTTGTTGCAGGGGTTGTGTCTTTAATTCTGCTTAAAAAGGAAATAAGGAAGTAAAACAATAAGGAAATGGGACAAAATAATAAGATATTTAATTAAATGAATCTACTTTAACAATGTGTAAACTAATGTACAGCTGTGAGTACTGTATGTGATGCATTGAAGAAAAACTGAGCCATGATTTACAATAGCTGTAAACCATAAGAAGGTTTGAGGATAAGATGATGATACTGTAGCATTTCTGCTGCTTTAGACCCTAAACCTTGGATGTCACTATTATGTTCTCATTATTCAGCTACTGTTGTATGTGTCCACTCCCAACATCAGAATGTGTACAGCACAGATGTAAAAGGTCTAGGTTGGAATGGGTCTCTGTAATGAAGCAATATATTTGTATTTACACTGATTAAAAGGTCAATGTCTTTTTAAAAACACTTTGACAGTTTATGAAACATATTCATGTACGCATATATCTGTAAACGTGTAGGTGGAAGACGCTTTGGCACTGAGCTACAGTATGTGGCGGTGCTGTGTTTTCCCAGCATTCACGTGTGACCCCATCACCCCCTAAATTACAACCAGATGGATGGGGAGAGAGAGGAGGAGAGTAGGTGTTAGCGGACCTCTTTCTCTGCTGCTTTGGCAGTGTCCAGCAGTTTCTCCAGCTCCGTGTGCATGGAGCTCTCCAGCTGCTGCCGCATCATTTCCTGGAACTGAGCCATCCCTTCGTTGGCTGGTCCTTTAATAAGACCTGGACAGGACAAGTCAGTGGGAGAGCAAATGGGTGCATATAGTGTTAGCTTGTTATAGTACATATGAGCAGATCATCACAGGCTCATACTTTGCCAGGATGTTTAAAGATATTTTACTTATATATATCAATGCAAAAACATATAATTTAAAGCTGTATTTTGCCTTCACTCCTGTTGCTTTCGTGTAAACACAATGTAGGATGGCTACTGTATCTGAAACCAATTACTGTAGCATGATCTGTGACGAGCATAGTGAAGCATCAGTTTTGAACCAGAACAAGCAGTAGAACAGGTGCACACACGGCTTCAACTGAAATTAAAAGCACGAGGCATGTTTAGCCTAAAAAACAGCAGCACTGTGGTCAAACCAGTTGGGCCTGTAGGTTAGGCTGAGGGGGTAAATCACGTTAAAGCTTTCAGAACACACACATGTTAACAAGACATCTCAGCCTTACTTTGAGCCTGTGTCCTCTGGCCAGGAGAGAAGAGAAGACTAGAATCCCAACTTGATGTGCATTTAGAATAGTGAGGTTAATAAAGCGGCACAAAAGCAGCCGTGCTACCAACTAATTTATCCCAACCCCCGAAAGCCTTTTACTCTCTATGAGCAGGGATTCAAGGTGTAATTAAAATCCGCAATGGGACTCAGACAAATAGTTATCTATCTAATAGTTTTTGTTAGATATAGTTGGCGTTGTGGGTATACAGGCTACCAAACAGACAAATTATAACAATATGATGTTCTGTGGGCGGAAAGTTTAAGTGAACTTACTTGAATCTATTCCTTAGAAGTCAAGTTGACTTTCACACGTAATCACTCTTCAGTAGCTAGCTCTGTTTTCTTCTATTTACCTAAAACCACAAAAACTACGACTGTCCTCATTAGGCAGCATTTGCAGATTCACTGGCAAATGTTGCATGTAGTTTGCCCCCGGCTGCGAGCTGTAGAAGTCTAAGTTATTGGTTGGCTTATCAACCAGCTACATAAATCAGCCCTACAATCCTGAAGCAGTAAAATAAAATCAGTGACTGAAGTGGAACTTTGACCATCACTTCAATCGACTGCTGTTGAGACAAGAAAACGTGTTCATTGATTTCAATCAGAGTTAAACCAGTTTACTCCCGATGACTGAAGGATTCAGGAAAAAAATGTATAAGGGAAAATGTGATCATGTTGTAACATAAAGGCTAGTAGAGTAAAATGCATTCAGCCAGTTCCTGATGTCACAAACTCTATAGTGAAGCAAGCATGTGAAGCAATAACTGTAGCTGTGGGTCTGATTTAGAAACTGCTCTAAAATGAATGAAAAAAAATGAATGGAATTCATACAAACAAGAAACCAAGAACCAATATTGCGCAATCAGCAAACAAAGTATAGTCCAGGGCTCACAAGTTCTTGGTTTCAGAATAAATTTGGACGAGTGGATAAAATAAAATACCCTCAACAACATCACTTACCTTCTATATAAAGTGTCATGTTTGAGCTGCCAAGTAGCGATTAGGACAGATAGATAAATAGAGCAAACAGCAGCAAACAGAAGCGCTACCAAGTAAATAATCCAGACAGGAGTCCGAGTAAAAACACTTATCGTTAAACACACATCCACTGTGCAAATATAAAAAAGTTTTCTTGCGGTGATCGGAAAAAAGACATCTTTTTACAGATGTTCAGGCTTTTAGTCCGTTTCTCTTCGAGCTCGTGAAAACCAAGACATCGACAGAGAGCAAAACAATGACACGCTCATCTGGTGACAGGATCCAAATGCCTGAAAATGTCCTGTGAACACGGAACGTGATCTGATGCGAAGAAGCTTTATGGCCTGCGGTGGATGCCTTTCCTTTTCCAGCCCAAGTTCTGTAAACCACGTCACAAACGCTGGCTTTCACTCCAACCTCTGGTTTTCTCTTGCCTCGCCCCCTGTCTACATGTTTATGACATTATTACCACCGCTGCTCTTTTCCTTTCACACACGAGTTCTTACTCATAACTATAACATCAAGATAACTATTAACCGGCGCGATTGGCAAGAATGCGCTCTGCGATGAGCTCCGCCCGACGAGGAACTTTAATGAGTAGATGGAAGATAAATAAGGAACGACGAGCGGACGGATGAGTGACTACTTTACATGCCAGGCTTTTGTGTTTGCAGTACAAACACGGTTCAAACGCGACGTGCACGGCGCGTCCTTGACGTCGTGCATTTAACAGAAGTACCGTGAATGTCACACGGGGAAGGCCACTGTTTTTGCTCAACGTCCAACGAAACCCGTGGAGTTACTCGAACCTTAGCGTGGCGATGAGATTCAAAATACCAGTCGCGTGGCAAAGAGGTCCAGAAACATCATGTTGTAATTGTGTGTTAAATTTAAAACCATGTTCTTACTGTGACTGTAGGATGCTGGCGGAAGAGAAGTCGACGGGGTCGGCTCGAAGGACCACGGCGATCCCGTAGAGGACACGGGAACAGAGGGAGAAAGCGGGGAACACCAGCAGGCTGCGTTTTTTAACAAGCTGACACCGGGTTCATTCGCTCATTTGGTACCGCTGAATGCAATTCCAATTAAGAAAATATAAGAATAAATGATTAGTTTGGAGCTATTTTACAGTTCAGTGCCATTCTAAGCACGAGCGAATCGGGATGTTGCAGGAACACGGCAGCCAATCGAATAGTAGCGTTTCTGTGACGTGTTTTCATCGACCAATAGAATTTTGCGACGTTCAACATGGCGTCTGATAATTCCGGGTTGATTTAGGACATAAAAAACATTCAAAGGCCCATTAATTTTACTTATGTTTAAACAAGAGTTAAGGACTAATGCGTATTATTCAAATACATTCTTCTTATGCTTCGTAGTGAAATTTGCAACATTCCACCACATTCACCTAATTATAGTAGCATAGTGCGTAATATTAATTTGTTTCTCATAAATCTGCGAAAATGTAGTAATTGTCATTATCAACACTGTGCATATCAGCAAGTTCAAATGTTATGTAATTATGCCTCTTATCACAAGAAGCAAAACTAAGGAAATTGTGCCACAGCCTGGCAGAAATATGACATTGCACTCATAGTCCTCAGTCCGTGTAACATTACAAATATTTGTTTAAATACATTAAAACCAAGTTCTGTTTTGTTTTGTTTTTTATTGTCAGCTCAGAAGTTACGCATTTCAGTGTCTGAGCATTTAGTGCATCACTGACTACATGTAACAGTCATTCAATCACATACAACCAAAGAAAATGTATCGGAAAATAGCTACGTGGTGACACATTGGGTAAACCATCAGTATTACAGTGTATATTAAATTAAATTAAATTAAAGGTATACGTGAACACTGAAAAGTACAGCAACTCAAAAGTCATGTGTAGTCACTGTATTCCAGGTTCCAATCTAATTTATCCACTTTATAATGAATAGGATCAATCAGAAAAGCTTTTTTAATATTGTATTATCAGTACGTCAAACTTGTAGAGGACACAAGTCACCCCAACCATGAGCTGATCACTGCCTTTGTGAAAGCTCCTGTACATTTGTGACGAATGTGTACCTTAGTGGCATCCCAACGCACTAGTATAAGTCCAACTTCAAAATCATAAATGCCTCACACACAATCACCCTCTCTCTCATACACACATACAGTATGCACACAGTAATGCAGGGTCTGGTGGAGTGCTTCATCACAGACGCGCGTCTGGGGCTTTTGGGCTGTTTAAATGCCCGTCAGATGGTTCCGTAGGCTCTAGTCATACGCCTAGAAAAGACACAGCGGTGTCTCTCTCCTCTAGCAGCTCTGCTGCTGTGGCGTCCATCTTTGATTGGGAAAAATCATTAATGGCCAGGCCCTCTACAATCTTCCAGGTCTTGTCCTAAAATAAACAGTTTATTTTTAGAGGTTTTTATATATTGACACATCATCTCTCATTTTACTTACTTAATGGCTGATATCTGTACTCTTATGTAAAAATTTTTTCTACCATCCATCTTTAAAAAAAATATTAAAAAACACAAGCAAAAAAAAGCTTAACTTGTGTTCAAAACACAATGTTATCAGTTCTACCTTGATCTGGACAGGGAATGAGTAGATGAGGTCTTCTGGGACGCCGTAGGAGTTCCCACTGGAGTACACACCCATCGAGATGAACTCACCCTGAGCATAACCATAAAATTCAATATTATTGTTGTTGACAACAAAAGTAACCATAATAGGCAGTTCCTTCAACACCATGACTCCAGTAGAACTAAAGGTGGTGTTTACCTCAGAGGTACCAGACCAGATGTCTCTCATATGGTCACAGATAGCCTTCGCTGCAGACATGGCACTGGACAGCTTCCTTGCCTTGATGACGGCAGCACCTCTCTGCTGCACTGTCTGAAATGGGCACCCAGATCATTACATGAAAGGCTAGAGAATGTCTAATACTAGCTGTTAATAATTGTAATACAGAACATATCATCTAGTCCAGCAGACAAGAATAAATTATAGGCAACTTACAGTGATAAAATCTCCTTTGAGCCAGGCATCATCCTTGACTGCTTCAAAACAGGCCAGTTCACTACCAGACATGTTGACTAAGCAGTGGTGCACATCAGGGTACTGGGTGGATGAGTGGTTACCCCAGATAATCACATTCTTTACCTGCGTGGCAGGAACGCCACAGCGCATTGCCACCTACAGGAAAGAAAACCAAAGTCAGCTTTCAGACATCAGAAAAGGAATTGTTAATGCAGGATATGACACACACGTGCCTTTGATTGTTTGATTGATCACACCTGAGAGCGAGCCCTGTTGTGATCCAGACGGGTGAGACAGGAGAAGTTCTCTTTTGGAATAGAAGGAGCAGATTTGGCTGCAATCAGGCAGTTTGTGTTGGCAGGGTTTCCCACAACCAGCACCTGAGGAAACATGCACAAATTCTTTAAAATTCAGTCTGAGCCACCTACAGCTTTCAACAGAAGCAGAAACGGTGGCTGCAGGTGCACGTCTACAATCTCTGTGCTGTGTCATTACCTTCACAGTCTTCTTGGCATACTTCTCTAGAGCGGCTCCCTGGCTCTTGAAGATTGCCACGTTGGCTTTGAGCAGGTCCTTCCTCTCCATTCCCTCCTTCCTGGGCATGGAGCCCACCAAGATGGCGGCATCCAGGTCCTTGAAAGCTACCTCCTCCTTGTCAGTGGGGACAATCTCTTCAGAGAGACAAAATTAAATGCTGGTTATTGTTTTTGGCTGCATAGACTGATAAAAACTGTGCTGAACATTTAGATCACGATTAGTGTGAATTCTCTATGTAATTCTCTATTCTCTTCAGGCAGAAGGGCCAAACATTTTTTCAAATCATACTCAGTATTGTTTTAAAAGTTTTTTGGACACAACCAGTGTGAGAGCAATATTGTATTATGTAGCTGATCCCATCTCAGTATGAGGAGTTGTCTTTGCAGCTCAGTTTGTTGATACAGGGGCCTCTCACAGCCCCTGTTCAAACAAAACAAGGGACACCAGCATTTCAAAGGAAAAATTCCAGGTCACAATGGAGATGGCACATAATGGTGCCTCACGACGGATGTCATGAGAGCAGCAACAGTGATGACACCCACACAAAGAAAAATAAAATAAAACAAACTAGAAAAACCTTATGTTTTGGGACGTCTCAGAGAAATTATAACCAAACTAAATGTCCGACAATTCCCACCAAGTAGTGTTTAAGGTACATTTATTGCAACACGCATAGTTTTGAAGTAGACCAACAACCCCACAAGCGTTGTCCCCTGTAAGTTACTATGAAAAGACAGAAGATATGGCCACCCTTTACAGTGGTGGATTTACTGTTCCCAAAGCAACAACATAATCCTAAAAGAGTATTTGAACCAATGGTGCTATAAATAAACTTTGGCAGGTAAATATACACGTACAGTCTATTAATTTATCAATGATTCCAATATTGGTGTGTCATACTGTATATAAATGTATTGGCACCTTGGCATGTCATTTATTGTGTAGGTTTTGCCCACTGTTAACGGATTACCTTTCAGAAGTGGGAGAGCACAGTCCTGCAGCTCCATGACGACACCATCCAGGACAGACAACATGGGTGTAATGTCCAACAGGAGCAAGGTGATGGGCTGGCAGAAAGAAGGTAGAAGGCAGTTAGAGCAATGCTTAAATTGTATGTGCCCTGTAGAATAACACACCTGTGAGGGAGTTAACGTGAAATTCTAAAGCCATGCGGCTCACTGACTGTGTATGGTGCAGGCCAAATGGATCATGTGGTTTAAGACTCTTGGCAACAACATGTGTTTCATCAACTTCAAGGACAATCCTGGCTTGTTCCAGGACACATGGACAAACAAGTCTGATCTGATGAATGGCCACCAGGACCACACACTCAACAGCACTTCTCAAAACCTGTGGCATTTGCAGATGCTCATTATGGGCTGTCATTGTATGTGTTTCTTTGAGACTGCCCTCACATTACCTGATAGAATGAATACGTACTGTACCATACGCAAAACACAGGGCTGTCTCACCTGATCCTTGCCGAAGACATCACCCTTGGCAATGCTGAACAACAGGGAATAGGCAATTTGCCCAGCGGCACCAGTCACCAGAACTCTAATAGGCTCAGCCTGTTAAGACACAATGCAGTAAACACTGCTGTAAGCAACAGAAGCACGGACTTCAACAGAACAAGCATTCAGTTAGTGACATTTTAATTGTCCAGTGCTCGGTCGTACAGTTACTATTCTTGTCTAAAGGATTCCCCGGAGCAGGGGTCAGTTCAAAAATAGACTCCAACACTATTGGATAAAAAAACCAACATATAGTCGGGTTATGAAGTTTAAAATCTGTATTAACCACTCACTTTAAAAGGATTAACTCAAGTGGCAATAGTTTCAGCGATATATTGTGTATATACACATATATATGTATATACGACACGACATGAGGTCTGACTTTGAATAAAAGAGTACATCCTCCGGGAATAATTCCGCTGTGTTCCCGGACAAATTATCGTTCAAATCAATGTTACACGCAACGACTAAATAAGCTGATACGACACCGACTGGTTCAGTTGATTCATTTGTCCGGTTGAGGGTTTACTCACCATTCTCACAGGACAGTCAGACTGCTCTCTCCCACTTCTCTCCCAACTCCGAGGTCGTTTCTATTTAAATCCTGATTTGATCGCGACATTTGGATCCCACGTGCGGCAGCTGAGGCTCCGGGTAGTTGTAGTACTTTGCGGACTTCTACCACGAACAGCAAAACTGTTGTGAGAGTCATATTCACAGAAACCGTCTACGTTGGTAATACCACCATTAGTTAATCCGTGTGAACAGACCTGTACAGTACAGCCAAATAGTGACTTAACGTTAGTTCGGGCGTTAGCATACCGGACTGCTAGCGGTATGCTGTTAGCATCGATAGTAGCTAACAGCAGTTGCCTAGCGACCCGTTCCCTGTTTCCAGTGGCGGTGGGGAGCTAGCTACTGTATCATCGAGAGTGCAGTAGTTTAACTGTTAGCCCGAACTGGTCGTTACTAAGATAAAAGACAAACGTGTTTTATCAGACCAGACAACGGGAAATTGCGTAAAATGTACGTTAACTATACGTACAAATTCAAACTGGTTCAGTTTAGTAGTCTAAGTGAACTCCTGATTGTTAAGTTTGGGAAACGCTAGCTACTGTTAATGTCTTCGGAGAATAGCAAGAAACTTTGCAGAAGGCCACTTTCTAAATAAATAAATAAAATGTGTTTACGGTTGACGCAAAGTTAATTAAACTAAATCCTTCCACAGGAACGTTTCGTGTTCGGTGGTTTTAGTTTATGTGGGAACCAAAGGTCCAACCTTCTGCTGTCTTGACAGTAAAATTAAATTGCTTTGCTGGACTTGACGTCTGTGTTGTTAGTCCTTGTTAGTTTGTACATTTATGTAACGCATAACTAAATCTGTTATATTTTTAGGCAGCCACCGGATGTGGGTCTCGTTCTGCTGTCCACTGCCTTGCATGTTCAGGACGCCATCGCAGCCCGTGTTAGGTGAGTGTAGTCACTAATTCACAGCAGCATTACGTGGCTCGAACATAAAGCTTATTACAGCTGTTCCAGACTGCGCTGTCACCTGGCTGTGTTGTACTGGACAACTGTTCCTTCTTAGATGGCTGACGTTGCACAATTATATTGTCTTCTCACTTTGGATAATTGCAATCTTTTAATAATTTGATTGACTTTTTGTTAAGCCCGTTTCCATTTGCGAAGGTTTATTTTTGGAAATAACTATATTCTTCTTTTTACAAAGTATTTATCATCTGTGGTCAAGGTCAAGACTAAAAGAACACAAAAGAATGAAGCAATGTCTGAACAGTATGCGTTTTTGCAGATGGAAGAAGGCACAAATTAAAGCTGGGGGAACTGGGGCAGTGTTTGTGTTTGGTCTATATTTGCATTCATCAGAAATACTTAAAATCCTCTTAGTGCGATAGTTATGGCTTTTCATAAATTCCATGTTCAAAGAGTTTATTGTTGCTGTAACTGTTATTTCTAACATTAGACCCAGTGTTTGTTTTCTTCTCTAGCAGCTGCCTCTCTCTCAGGTTAACATGAGGGGATTAAGCATAGTAGGACGGTCACAATGAAACCAACAACCTCAGCAATGTTAGGATAAGATCTGGTGCCAGTTTGCCATGTTGGCCTGATCCTTGTGTTTGTGTGTGTGCTGGGACAATTGGCATTAACAGTGTTTTGTCTCACCTTCCAGGTGACACCTGGAGCCCCACAGAAGCAAAGGGAAGTGGGTAAAGTTTACATGTTACATGCCAATAGAGTATCATGCTCAAGACATGTTCACACATTCAGAAAACTCTCATTCACTGAGCTGAGAAAATCTTGATAAGCTGCATGTGGCTCTCTGCACAGTGTTTCTGTCCTCCACTGACCCCTCTCTCTAACATTGGTCCACGGCCTTCTCCTTTTTTGTTCCCTCATCGTTTCACCTCCTTCATCTCCACCCTCTCTGTCCTCTCCTACTTTATCTCCTCCCATTCTGCTCCTCCACTTGTCCCTGCAGAGTGCACCTGAGTGACCCTGTTACATTGGCTGGGAGGCAGATAGCCAGCACACCCACCAGCCTCGGTATCACCCTCTTATCTCCTGCGGTAGACCAATAGCCCTCACCGTGTACCAGCAAGCCCGGTGAGATAGCACGTTGCATTCACACACACATGAACAACACGCAAACAGTGGATAATTACATCATGGCTGCTACTATCTCTCATCAGATTAAATTCCTGTATCCTGCTAGCATCCTGCTTATTTTTCAGCATCTCAGTTTCTTAGCAGTGACATCTTCCTGTGTCAGATTAGTTGATGAGGCTTTAGATCAGATGGTGCAGATTAGTTATGCTACCTGTTTTAATCTATACTGTAATCCAGACAGTAGCTGTGGTTAAAAATGAACCATATGTCCACTGTTTTTTTTTGGTTTTTAACTACAGTAACCAAGATTAGACAGTAGGTGTCAGCAAATGCTTGTACTAAAACATAATTGCTCCAGCATGTCAGTTTACATAGTTCAGAGACTGGTGTTCCACAAACACCTTTTGAGAACTGCACTTTTGAGCTGAAAGCTGTCTGTTTAAATGGCTTATATGAAATCTGCAATTGTTTTTGACCCTACTTGTCTCCAAGTGTTTTCTAATAGGCTCATAAGATTTATGATCTTTAGCTACCATACGCGGATACAAAGCACATTCCTTTACAAAATACATGGTGTAAAATGCATTTCTTTACTGGCATCTAAAACGTCATTATAAATATAAAGCCACATTCTCTTTCTTTATTGAGGTTATTACCAGCATTTTGAATTTATGCAAATATATCACAAATGAGTTTTTTAGTAAATCACTTACTTACCTTTTTAATGGCTATTATAAAATTTAAATTGTATCCAGCCAAACCAAGTAGTTGATGCATCTAGTTAAGTGATAAACTATGTAACTGTTCTGTACCAAAGATAATTTACTTTTAGTTTAACACTAAGCAGACACATCTTCTACTGTACATAAACCTTTTTGAGCTGAGTCGGTTGCCCCACTGATCTGTTTAAGCTGTTGTCACTGTGTGGCTTTGGCACTTTAGGCCTTCTGGGGTAGGAACGTTTCCAATCTGCCTTCATGGGCCTAATGTGGGCCTTAGTGAGAGTTTCTCCCTCACTAACTGTGATTGAAACTTGAGAAAGACTTGATTTTTGTTCAAGTGTTGGCTTGCTTTGGAAAAAAAAGACAACCAAACTTCTTGGCACTGATGCAGAACTATTCAATTAAATAATAAAAAAAACACAGAACCGTCCTCAGAGGAATGTTGGAAGGAATCCTACGAGTGAGCCTCAGTCACAATTAGCATTGCTCTCTCTCGCTCTCGGTCTCCCCTCAGGTGTTTGTTCAGGGAAATGGTCCGTGAAATGGGTTTGATGGAATCAACCTCAATATTAAAACAAATACATATTTCATAGCCCTTGATGGACTGAGTGATGGGACTGTGTCTTCATTTCCTCCGTGTCACCACCAAAGGAGATCTTTATCAGAAACTAATGTGAAGGATCATGGCTGTGCTTCTTTCAGAGCACAAGATAGGAGTTGTTCTCCTGTCATTTTATGACTTTATATTACACTATGAGGCTAGCGGCTTTATCTTCCTGGTCTTAGTGTCTGAATGTCTTAAGGTGTGAATAGATTTTGTTTTTCAGCAGCAGGTGCTGTTTTTACAACCTCCATAAGGGGGCACCGTACAGTCACATGTGACCTGCTGCATCTGTCCGAACCTAAAACTCATCTTCCATTCCCTCTGCTACCTACAGCAGCACACACTTTTTCAAAACTCAGTGAAGAATGACCATAAATGCAGCAGCGATGCTGCCCTGGAACCACAGCAAGCTGATGTGACTGTAAACTCACACGGGATAGGGAAAATCCTGGGTCACATTTTTTTTTCTACAAACAGTTGTTTTAGCATAACAAGGCTGGCTGACAAACTCCCCCTGACCCAACCCACCTAGCCCAATCCCACCACCTTTCATTAACCTCAAATCCCAAATCCATCCAACTGGACCAGTGATGGCAACTCGCTGCCGCTGCTGGCGGTCACACCCCTCTGCACAGCCATAATGGGCCGTGGCACAATTGGGGGGCCACGTAACCGTCAGCATTCCCTGTCCTTCCAAGAGGCTGGTTGCCTGCAGGTTACCAGCAACACCCCTCGTCCCTGTTTGTCTACACTCACTAAAAGGAAAGAATGTTTTCCCCCACAACATGGTTGTGTGGGGATTAAGGCCCATTCTGAGTGGCCCTGGGTGTTGCAGCAGATGTTAACCAGGATAGCGCTTGTTGCCGTGCCGACGGTGAGCTTGCGGCATCGGCCCGCCCAGACGATATTAAGCCTATGTACATGCATGAGAGTGGGAGGAGGGGATAGGGCCTGTTCCCCGTTAGAGAGGGAGGTTGTGGGAAATTTGTCACAGCGGTTACACTCTAGTTCATCTACCGTCTCTGATCGTCTTCACACACCTACACTGGCGGTGAGACAGTATGAGATTGTGTGGCATCAGTGCACAATATTCAACCCCAGCATGGACAGGATTACTGATAAATGAGTTAATTCATTTCTAATTAACTCCCTACATTGACACATTCAGACATTACGGTACAGTACAGGCTGTAAGGGGAAAATTCATTCACGCTTTTAAACCAACAGTTGCACGTCATCTGTCAGAATCACTTCCCCTGTGCGAGCATTGGTTTTCACCGTCCCTGATGATGTTTTAATGTGATGTGTTGTTTTAACTGCTAAGCTCTCAAGTGCTTGCCACACAGAGCCTGTAATGAAAATGACTAAATGTACAAATGGCATTATGGGAGAAAGGGGAATACGTCTGTAGAGACAGTTTTTGAAAATTTAGTGTTATTTTACTTTTGATTTAATTTGCTATCCAGACTGATCTATGCTGTGAAATAGACATTATTACTGGGACCTTGTAGAAACCTTCAGATTTCAGCTATAACTGTCCCTGGTCTTTTAAAAAAAAACTTTGTTTGACTGAGTTAATAAAACAAAAAAACACGATATTGGAGTAAAAAAACATTTTCACTTTCAGCAGTTTTTTTTTTTATAGCAGTCGATCATAGTCATTAGGATGTGAACTTTATTTGAACTGAAGCTGTGGTGTTGGCTTGATCTGTCCTTTTATGTGGAAAACCTGTTCTCTTTATGTCAGACAAGTCTAACTGTAGGGTTAAACATGGGGCCCAGTGCAGAGCCCTGTAGTACTTGACAAGACATGACTTGACCCAGCAATAGAGTCCCGCTGTTCTGAATAAACAGCAGAAAGTGGTGCTTTAGGATTTCCCCTTCGTGTGTGTTTGTGTGTGGGGGAGGAAAAAAGTCTTTGTGTGTTTCTGAAGAAGTGAAGTAAACTTTATACGGACAATGAACCAGTGTAATGTCTTAAGACAAATCTTTGGCAGGACATGGCTGCTATGCAGAGCTGGGTCTTTAAGCTTGTAGACAACAGATAAAGAATTAAAGATGTGGGTGTTGGGGGTGATGTGGTCGTATCTTTTTGCTTTCATTAGATTTCAATCTCACCAGCTGGTTTCTCACCAACTTGTTCTACTGCAGCCAACAAATTATAGTTTGACTGTGATGAAAAGACTTGATTTGAGCTCAATTTTAAATGGAGACAAAGAGATTAGTGTATTAATAATTACTGTACTCTGACGTCCACAAACAGCAAAATGTGAGGTTAAAACCTCACAGCTTTGCCTAAAAATCATAGAACAGCTATGGCACGTGATAGACAACCACCAGGTGGAAGGAACAACAGCAAAGAATCAACGATAGAAACGATTTTATTTCTCATTCTAGACAGGAGCATACTGCAGCAGCAGGAAAAGGGAGATATGACACCAGCGTCCATCTCTGAGGTCACAGCTAAGAGAAAAAACTCTTGGTCCGAGTGCCATCGATGTCCAAGCACACTGCCATGTCAACCTGTCAGAGCAGAGAGGGAGGCACTGCCTGCTGAGAAGTGTCCGAGGTGTCATGGCCTCGTCTCGGAGGTGACAGACAGTGTGTGTGAGTGCGTGTGACAGGGAAATAACACTGCTGAGAGGTCTAGGGGACGTTCATCGTGACCTTTCGTTTACCAGGGTCTATCTCTCCCTGTGCATCTGACAACAACTTTAAAGGAACTCGTCTTCCTAAGCCCTTGACAGGTCTGTGTGCAGGCAGGGCTCGCTTGTGTGTACTTGAAAGTTTATAAGTGTGTACATCTATGTGGACAGTCCTGAAATGTGCACTTGGCAGAGATGCACCACCTGATGGGCCCATTTTGTTCCACCACAGTGGAAAGAAGTGCTTATTAGAACCAAGTGAATTGAGAGCTACAACTAACTATTTCCCCAGGAAACCTTTGAGCACAAAGTCTCCCACACAGAGTGTGTGTGTGTGTGTGTGTGTGTGTGTGTGTGTGTGTGTGTGTGTGTGTGTGTGTGTGTGTGTGTGTGTGTGTGTGTGTGTGTGTGTGTGTGTGTGTATACATGGCATGAAAGTCTGTCTGTTGTGTTTATAAATGTATTTGCGGTGAGGGGTAAACACAAGCTTCCAAATAGCTTTAAAAGAAGAAAATGCAGCAGCATAAACAAAACAACAGCGAGTGTGACAAGTGTCACCTTTGCTGTGACAGAGGACAGACACCGGAGAAGCTCACAGTCCCCAAGAATGTCTTTGAAGTCGTCCAGCAGCGGTGGCAATTGTTTGGATGGTGTTGCCTTTCCTTGCCTTGGGCACTACTGTAGGGCAGATGCTTTCTGCTTTTAGTAAAGCACTTTCCAGGATTAGGCCCATTAGCTGCTGAATAGGACTGAGAGACAGTCATTCCTGTCTGAATGTGAAAATGTAGCTTCCTCTTCTGGTTAAGGAGTTTGGGCTATAAATTAGCCAGGGGACTCCCTCTTTCTTGATTTTCTGACAAATGTTGTGCCTAAACAAGACCTGATTGGGCAATTTTTCCTCTCCTCCTCTGTCTCGATCAGAGCTGGTACTGTTTGTGTTTCTGCTTCAGGCATTGTGTAAATACTTCTGCTAGATTAGTATTTCTCCCACTTTCCACCTTCCTCCCTCCATTACCTCCTCTAATGACGTTTACACAACTGCTTAGAAAAGTCCCCACTCGTCTCTCTGTCTCCCAGGGTCCGTCTTTCTTTCCTTAACTCTGCTGCCACTCCTGCACATTCATGGAAACTGCAAGATTACTGTATATTAACAAATGACATTTTACTCTGTAAGCAGAAGTAAAACACCGTAACACTAGCGTGGTTTTCTCCCACTCAGTGACTGGCATCAAGTGGCAAACTCTCTGCAAGTAGGTAACACAGCAACAGGTTTGCATGGTTATTGGCTCTCGAGGAACAAAACTCTCCAAAACTAAAAAGTGAAAAACTGAAAAAACATTATTACACATCAAGTGTGTCCTTCACATACCTGTCACTGGTTGGTGAATAGTGATAGGAATAGTAGTACGTGTGTATGTGGGTTGTATTACTTCCTTTATAGTATCTACATTTTTCTACAAGGTGAGGTCATTTTTACCAGGGGGGATAATGGAGGAATTAAAGGTTTTTGGCTTGCTGTCTGGCGCCACTCTGCTCACCCTCCAAAGTATCTGTAAATCTCTCTGCTCTGTACTGTACTTGTCTGTGTATTTATAGTTATTTAACTTAACAACAACCTATGTTTTATTGTGTAGAAAACTATTGTAATTTCGGCTGTGTAAAAATGGAACTTCATGTTTAACTTCAGGTCTCTGTGTTCAAACACAGAGCGTAGGTTTAATAGGAACAATAGCAGCGTTATGCTTCCTGTTAAAATGGTGAGTCATTCATGGGTATTTAAAAACTTGATTCCTATATAGCGGTGTGACTTTAAATGGATGCAGTGTACACAAGGACACACATTGGTTTACTTTGTATAATTATCATTAGTTGTTATGCATGTATATGTGGACATTTTATCATTACTTTCTCACTATCTGAGCCTTTAGGGGATGTCATGTGATTTTGCTCTGATACGACACTAAATGCTAAAGGAGCTCTCCCTCGAGGATATATTGTAGAGAAAAGCTGGTTAGAGTCTGTGTACATGATGTCACAGGAATGTAAATGCATGCATGTGTGCATTTCTGGCCCAAAAGGTTAAAAGATAGGGGGAAATGCATCACAGGGTGTATGTCTATCCATGCATACGTATGCGCTTGTGTGCAGCCACTTATCAGATGGTGGAGATATTGGCTTGGAGCAAGACTGACTCCTGCCTGAGTGGTGTGTTTAACAAAGTGTGTGTTGAAATACTTTGTGGTTGGACTGACAGCAAGTCAAAGTCTCCTCAAATTGGAAATTATGCACCTATACGTCTACAATTAAACCCCCATACGCAACCTCGCTCTCTGCAGATGTTCACTGTATGTTCTTCGAGCAGAAAGAGCATCTGGAATTTTTGTTGGAACCACTGTGCTTGAGTTAAGTAGGAGAACGTAAAGGGGGAAATAAGTTAGTTGTTTGTGTGTATGTTGAAGGTTTTTGGAGGCGTGTATGTGTCTGTTCCAGGGCTGCGATGGCCTCACGGTATGTCAGTCATTCTGTGGCAGCTTTTACCCTGTAATTTACCACGTCGCTCTTCTGCCAGTGATGGGAGCACTGCCTCTGGCATGGCTGTTTGTGTGTTACCCATGTGAAGACTAGTTGGAATTCCAGACCATGGGAGTGAAGACGTCTTCCAGTCCTTCCACCAGTCCTCACTGTCTCAAACTGCCTGTTTAAGGATTAGTCTAGGTGTTAGGTTTAAAGTTAGAAGTTGGGGCTTGGTTCAGACATCTAGTTGTGTTGTTAGAGCAAGGTGTTGGATAACACAGTGTCAGTGTTAAACTTATGGTTTGTGTGTTTGTATGTGGGAGAGAACAATTTTGCAATACCTGTCAGACATTTTGTCTGACACTGAAATCCTTTCTGAGAGCCTGCTTTTATTTTGCTGGTAAATACCTTGAGCTTATTTCAGTTCGTGTGCATAATAAATAAAATACCATATACAACAATATATTTCCAAATAGATAATTTTATTGTGATGACTGACATGATATTAATATCTGATAATATTCACAGGGTCAAGTATCAATCAAGTGTTTACATGTTACAAATGTGTTCCAGTGTTATTACTAATGAGAAGTTGGTATTATTATATTATGTCTGGTAAAAATGGCAATTAGTTTTGAAAACAGGTCTGTCCACTCAGAGCATTTTGTAAAGTTGCTTAATTTAATTAAATATGAGTAACTATGAAGAGCGAGGAGGACAGACAGGACTGCAATCTAAATATCCTGCAAGGCTTGAGACTTACACTTTTTCCACAAGAGAAGCAGTCTCTTACTTATCTACTGACTTTTTTTAACAGCATTTTATCCGGTTACGCTCATGCAAACACACTTTAAGTTGCTTTTGTTCGCCTTTGCACAAACATACAGTACACATGCTGAGATGCCCAGCAGCCGCTCGGA
Source organism: Betta splendens (assembly GCF_900634795.4). Lineage (NCBI taxonomy): Eukaryota > Metazoa > Chordata > Actinopteri > Anabantiformes > Osphronemidae > Betta > Betta splendens. Next base: position 16,759,144 of record NC_040895.2, read on the forward strand.
GGGGACAGTGTACTGTAAGAAGAGCAGAGAGCAGACAAGGTCTTGGTTCCTGTGGATTGTCTTTGTAAGAGGGGTCGTGTGTTTTTCCTCCCCTCCTTAGATGTTAAAGCAGCCTCTTTATTAGTGTAAAGACAGACTATAACAAACTAGACCCTGCCAGCCCTCCCAGCGCTTCCACACATCCACAGATACACATACAAACAGTGTATATATAATTCACTGTTAGTTTCCTGCATGGTGAGGCTCTTGTTTCTTCCATTCTGCTAGAAATTCCCCGAGAACCTTAAAGCTCTGCAGACCAGACTAGCCAGACTGGTAATAGCTAAATGAAAGCTGGCTGAAATGAGGTTTTTCCTCCAAAAGGGCTGACTTCCTCAAAAAAAGCTGGTTAGGAGAGATGAAAGAATCCTCTTATGTCAATAAACTTATTGCACTGTTGCTGTCATGCCATGCTAGCGCCAGCGTTTCCATGGCACCCAGTGTTATCTGTATGTATTTTTTGTTGGGACTTGTAGTTTTGAGGTTGAGTAGCAAATTGAGATTTTCTTTACCCCTCAACAGGTGGAACAAGAGGGGAAAGATAAGAGACGGTCCCTTCTCGGCACCAATGAGGGAATGGAGAGACTGTGCATTAGTTGCACAGATGGAGAAATGAACGACAAACACAGCATTACTGCTACGCCTTCGCTCTTATATACAGAGATTCTGTGCTGATCTACTGTATGTGGAGCCTTCTTATCTCAATGTAACATTTAATTCACGCAGTGACCTCTTCACTATAATATCAGAAATGTAGAATATAGAGACCTTTTTTGCATATTTTATCCATTACAGTAAGTAAAACAAACATGGTTGATGAATAGCTGCGTTTTATCTCAATATATGGTCAATGACAACTATAATACTTTATTATATTATATAGGGTTATAAGACTCAGAGGTGGTCCAGTTTGATGGTCCAGGAACTAAAGTCAATAGATTGGAGGAAACGAGCTAGTGTCTTTTTGCAGACCTGTTTGGTGATCATTGGCTGATGTGTGGAATGCTGCCTGCTTTGTCTGAGCTGTCAGCCCCAAAGCAGGTGTCCATCACTGCTCGACTGCAACGTGTGAATGAAGCATCTCTGGCCGTGACCTTGTCTGGTGTCAGTCTGAGTTCAAGTGCATATCTGTCACCGTTTAATTAGTTTTTAGTTAGAACCTGTAGCTGCTTTTCCATCTTATTTGTAAAGAATTATGTAGCAGACCAGTCTAATCTACCATCAACTCAAATATAACCGATACTGTAATGTAGCTCATGTAATGCAGTGTAAAGATATTCTCATTGTTGCCTAGCAACGTAAAGGTCATTTCACATTTTGATGTGGTCATTTTTTAAATGGGCATTATTGATGGTTAATATCCTTCTAAGTTTGATTTGAACTGCAGCCTAACAAAGCTGTAAACCATTTCAATTTCACATTTGAACGGTAAGATGTGAGACAAAACAAACACTGTCATCTCCTTTCTTGGGTATGAGGCAAATCAAGTTCTCCTGCATGTTAGTGTCCTTCTCCTTGTAATAGTGTGCAGTGGTTTGTTGCCACTTATTGTCCCCACCTTTTGAGCGGGTTCAGCGAGAGGCTAACTGGATGACTCAGATTCCTGAAGCCTCATTTTTATTTTCAGAGACGTCATTTCACAGCCACAGTGCATAGAAACCAAGAGCCTTTTTGTATACTCACTCTGTCTTTAATAAAACATATTTCTACATTGTTGATCACTTAGACCTATAAAGGTCATTCTATGCTGTAGTCTCCTCCTGATACACCTCTCTGGCCCTGTTTGGTTTGCCCTGTTTTTAATTAGTTCTTTCTTTCACTTGTCCATCCCCACAGACTCGGGTTACGCTCCCCATCAGATGGCGTTCTGCCTGGCTGAGCTGCACTTGTGGTCCACCAAGAGCTCACTCCAAGTCAAAGGTAGCACTTATCACTATGTTCAATCTCCATGTCCTTCTCTGTCACAATAATGCTCAACCTTCCCCACTTCTCATTTTCCCGTCTTCACTCTGTCTTCCTGGATTTGTCTGTCATCACTCACTTTGTTTTCACGCCTCCTCCTCACTTTACCTATATCTACAATCTGACTCTCCGTCAACACCGCATCTCGCGCTGTCTGTTTTCACTTTCTCCTCCCTGTTCACCTCAAATTTCCATTGTTTAATTAACATTAAACTGTATTTCTGTGTTGTTATAATGTGTAATTGTTCAGCATGACCACAAGTGGCTCATAAATCTTGTTAAACTGATCATTCAACTTTACTGAAAAGAAGAATTTTACTTGGGACAAACTTATGGTTGTGGTCTAAGTTTGACTTTTCTAGTAGTTTCGGTGCATTTTCCTACTCAACACCTATCATTGCATCTCTTCTATCAAACGAAAATGCTGTGTTTCTCCGTGTTTCTTGTTTTCTCCTCTTACATTCTGTCTTGTCTTTCACAGTCTGCTGAGCTTTAGACGAAGATAGTGTCTCTCAAAGGCTGACTGTGACTGCGGTGTGTGCATGTGTTAATGTGTATACACAAAGCTATGGCAGGGTGTATATCCAAGGTGGTGGTGACATTTCCTTATTTGTTTGTTGTTGTTGTTTTGTGTGTCTTTTGCTATCTTGGAAAAAGGTGCTGGGCTACACATGAGCACAGAGTCCTAGTTGCTGAGGTGTGACGCTCTATAACACAACCTTTCATCCGCTGTATGCATCCACCACATAAGAGGATTTAATACAGCGTGAACAGTAGCTATATTGCTATGAAATAATACTAAAAGATGGGATTTGCATTTGTGTTAATCACTATTTTACAGTTGTTCAGTGCAGTAGTAGCTTGAATCGCTTCTACTTACTGGACAGTTGAAGGAGCAAAAATTAATTGTTCATTATTTTTGGCATATTTTAAAGAAAGTGAGAGATCTGGTGAGTTCTTTATTCATAATTAGTTCTTGAAATATAGTACACGTAAACTATTGTAGAGTTTAGATCTGAATTGGTATAAGATTCACCTGCTGACTTTAAGGAAAAGCACTTGGGCCCATTGTTTGCAGGATCACACAGGTGTAGCTCATAAAGTGAGGGCTTTGTATTTGCATGAGAGTTGTGTTGATTTGTTACTTGTTCTTGAAAACCTCTGTTTACTAGCAAACACTAGTACTTTCTAAAACTGTGAGTGCATCTATATCCAGGTACAGTAATATGATGTATGTGTGGCTCTGCCATCTGTTGTATTAGTGTGACCCGGCCTCAGGAGCTGCAGCAGCCGCCAACAGTGGTTGAGCGATAAAGAAACGATGTGTTGGGCGAATTTGAGTCTGGCTGCTTATGGTTTTGGGCCTGCAGGAATAACACTGACAAAAAACAGCTCAGCAGTTTGTGTGTGTGTGTGTGTGTGTGTGTGTGTGTGTGTGTGTGTGTGTGTGTGTGTGTGTGTGTGTGTGTGTGTGTGTGTGTGTGTGTGTGTGTGTGTGTGTGTGTGTGTGTGTGTGTGTGTGTGTGTGTGTGTGTGTGTGGTGTGTGTGTGTGCTTTTAAATGTATACGTTTCATGTGTGTAAATCAAATCTGTCCCTCAGATTGGATGGATAAAGGCGCTCCTGTCTTTATTAATACCCCTCTGCACCCCTCTGTTTTGGCTCGGACCCCCCAGCCCAACCTTCTGCCTCCTCCTCCCTCGCAGGGTCTTATCTAAACTGTGGTGCTGGCAGACGGGACAGGCCACTGGCTGATAGTGATTGTTTATCCCACGGTGCAAAATTGCTGATGTGTCTTCTGCTTTTCCCTGACAGCTAGATGTTCATCTCACTCTGTCTCTCTCTCTTTTTCACCCCACAGATACCGATATTGGCACCTATCAGTACTATGATAAAGGAGAGCCAGGTAAATAGTGTTTATATTGGATGTCTGTTTGTGTTTAAGATAAGTTGCATTTGTCTTATTTCTGGAATGTTTGTGACTTCCTTCTATATGGAGAAGAATTTTTTGGCCTCCAGTGCTCACAGAAGATGTAAATGTGCAGAGAGACACACAGGTTATTGGTCTTGCTTATGTTGACGTCCTACACCCGTCAACCACACATGCACTTGTCCACACAGAGGCTGTTTGTCTGTAGGATTTAAACCTTACATACACATGCACATACACACACCCATACTCACGGGTTATTAGACCTCCGTGGTTCTATCTCTTATACTCCCTGTGTTCCTGTTGACCCGGGGTCCTGCCACACAGCGATAGGAAAACTAAACTGTTGACTTTCTCCTAGATCACATAGCAAGACGCCCCGTGTAGTCCAACCTCATATTGCCTCAGGCCTGGAGGCTTCCACCACCAGTGGAAGTACTGAAATTACTCCCCTCAGTCCTATGAGCCATCTCATCTTCTGCATTTTTAAAATGATGAGTCTGTCATTTTTAAATTCACACCTCGTGTGGCTTGAGGGGCTTTGACACATAGTTTGTCCTCCATCATGTGCCACACATTTAAAATTGGAATCATCCATTTCAGAATCTGTAGTAAACTGCTTAGAGGGGCTCCACAGTTACAGCTCAAGTATTTATTTTTTTTACAGTGAAACAAATATACTAGTATATTTACTATTATATTAGTATTATACAAATGAATTCCGTACGAAAATTGTTGGCCCTTTTAACTAACCTCCAACTACACATTAGGGAATTGTTTTATTACATACATTTTACAGTTTTTAATCTAACAGCTGTTTTAGTGAAAGTTTTTCATTGACACTCTTAAAATACATGTCTCTGTCTTTCGCCTTCCTCTATCCTTTCCATGTATTTTTTGTGTTTACTCTGTACCATCTGCATGTTTTACGTTTTCATACTGTTTGTCCCATTTCTCGCTCTTTCATTGATTTAATTCCCTTGTCAATTTTTTTTTCTCACCATGTATATTCTGTTCTTTTTAGTTTTGTGTACAGTCTCTCTCTCCTCTCATCGGAGCCTTCTCTTTCATACCAATCTTCAGTGGAGAGACGATGCTCTCGCTTCAAATCCTTTCATTTGGAGGATTACTAAAGTGTGGCTTGATATCAGAGTGAGGGGAGAAGAGGGGGAGGCTGGGTGAGGCAGAGCTAGAGAGCAGTATCACCATCCAAAGTATCACAAGATTTCAACATAGTGGTGTAACATCGCTCAGATCATGGTGGATTGCATGTACAGTAGATTTCTCGTTCATGGACTTAAACACACACACACACACACACACACACACACACACACACACACACACACACACACACACACACACACACACACACACACACACACACACACTTTCCATCTGTTTGTTTACTTGCATCGAAGTGAGAACCAAAAAGTGTTTTTATAACCAATATCGTGATGGTTTGTTGTCAAAGTGAGTGTGTATGATGCTGTTTAAGCATTTAGGGGCTTGTTTTGTAGATGTGATCGACTACTCTTTGCTCTAAATGCTTTTGTTGCTGTTGCGTTCGCTTTTCTGAAAGGTTACATGTTAGTTCTCCATCTCCCCACTAGAGGGAGACCCAGGCTCATTGGAGTGGCTCTGGGGTACCCCCCACAGCCCAAGCCCCTCCGCCCTCCCCACCCAGCCCCAGAGCAGGTGCCCATGTCTGGGCCTGTCTGGCCCCTCACCCTGTTATCTGATTAATAGTACTAATCCTGGAGCTGTCCCTGCCTGCCAGTGACGCACGCCGACCACCACTCTGGACACTTCTTGCTCACGGTGACCAGGCCATGGTTGTGGGTTTTACTGTGCCAACACGGCCTCTTGGCGCTAAGCGGATGCCTGGGCTCCAGTTTAATGCATCCACATCACTAGAATTACTCATCCTGTGCACTATGCAAGTTTCAAGTGCTCTAAAAGCCTTTGTTTAATTCCTTTCTTTTAACAGCTATTTCCTTGGAGCATCACTACTACAATGACAAACTCCAGTATTGTGAAGGTAAGTATCTAGTAGAGAAACATACTGTTTGGAGTACTAATCATTCCAAAAGTGAATGACCATCTTCTTCCAATCTCTGTTGAAGTCAATCAGCTGTTTCTCCTTCGCTCCCTCTCTCCCCCTCCCTCTCTCTGCTTTTTACCCAGTAGTAAGATACAAACACCCTTATCAGGAGACAAACACTCATCTCCTCCATCCTCCCTTCCCTGACCCCCCACCATCATCCCCACCCTCATTTGCATGTATCTGTTTACCTCCTACTCCCACTCATTCCTAATAGAGAACCCTACTCCTTAATGGTTTAGCTCGGTAGAGATGAAAAAGGAGACTGTAAAATAAACAGATAGGGAGTGATTGAAGCACACTGAAAGCAGCGGCCTCTTTTTTTTTTTTTCCTTTTACTGAACTTCATGTGTTTGCGTGGGCAGAAGCAGATGCACAAATTCAATTAGCTGTTTTTCTACATATGCTTCTCTCCTGTTTAACCACTGCAAACAGAGGGAAATGAAAATTAAGAGGTGGTGGGGTACGAGTCGAGATAATGTGAGATAACTCAATTCTTGAACTCCTGAAGTCTTTGCTGTTGTGTATTGGTTTCCCTTAAGGACTGCGTAGCCTGTGTTCTGTGTTCTTTTAGTGGAGTATTCCTCTGTGAATTGCAGATATATTGCTCTTCATGCAGTACTGGTTTCAGTTTTTTATTTTTTAATAATTTGAAATGTAATTGGGTCATTTAACAAAAATTTTGGGCAAGACCATTTTAGTTACATTTTTGTGTTAAAGTATGTTGACATCAGCAGTGTCTTAATTTTCTCACAGCATAGTGTGAAAATGAGGTAAAGAATCTTCCAAACCTTAATGAGAGAATGTGTCCATGTTGCTTTTTTCTCTCACTAACAGACAAACTCGGATATTTCTGATCAGTGCTGCTCACAGAAGAAGGACGCAAGCTCGACGAACGACTTTGTCTGAAATGATTAATAAACAGCTTGGTCGTTACAGCAGTAACTGGTACTGCTGAAATGGAATGAGGCATTACTTTACATGCCTTCATGACCAGCTTCATCGTGTACCTGCTTCTTGTCACCACCTTTTATTCTCAGTGTCCACACTTTTCATCTCAGCCCACATATGAATTTCAACCTCTTTACCCTTTCCAGGCTTCTAAATTCCCACGAGTGCCTTTATATGGGAAAAAAATCTACGTCTGTGTTTAAAAGTTCAGGTCACATGAGCTCCCAAATCTTCTTGTGTTTTCTGGTGTAGCTCGAGGCTATTCGTGGACCCCCAGGAACCGCCGACCAGAGAAGCTGCGCGATTCGCTGAAGGAGCTGGAGGTGCCGCCTCTTCTGTTTAACCACCCACCACCACCATTTCTTCCGCACCCCCCCTTTCTGTCTTCTTCCTCCCTCTGGGGATTTTCTGAGTTTTCCCTTTCCGAAACGGCCGATTGATTAACAAATAGGGGCATTCTCTCTCCTTTCTCCCTCTCCCTTCACTCTCCCTGTCATTCCCGTTTGTTCTCCCTGCTCCCTCTCCTCTCTCATCACCTCTCTTTCGTCCGGGCTCTGTCATCGAGGGGGATATTTGAGGGGATCAGGGGGCTGCAGGCTGCCCCCTCATTCCTCCTCTTCCTCCCTCTCTCCCTCCCTCTTCTTCCTCTCTCTCTCTCCCTTTCTCTTCATTCATCCCCGTTTTCCTCTACCCTTTCCTCCCCTCCTCTTTCTCTCTATACTAGTGGCAATACAGACCTAGCTTTGTTTGCTAGAAACTGTCTGTGGCTTTTACATGCTCTCTCTCTTTTTGCTTCCTTCGCCTCTCTCCCTCCCCACCTATCTACTCCTTCCTCTCACCCGTAACCATTGTAACCACCCCAGCTCACCTCCACACCCCACCCTCCACCTCCTTCTCCATCCCTCTCTCCTCCCATCCAATCACTCCAGCTGGTTTTGGAATGTGGCAGGAATGTGTGACCTTACACACACACACGCACACAGTCCAGCAGTCTTTACCTCTGTACCTGCAGCCTCTCAACTTTATCCCACTCCTCTACATCAGTGACCACCTTTTTAGTGGCAAACATCCAGTACCATGTATCACAAAGATAAGTAATGTAAGCGAGTGTGAAACTGTGAAAATCACCAGAACACATTACATATATGTTGTCAGAATGTTTTTATTTATTTCACAGCTTCTCTGTCTTCCTCTGTTTACCCATCATGCTCATTCAGGAACTGTTGCAGACCAACACATGCATTCACACCAGATGGAGGAACAAACACTGGTGCCAGGTACGTTTTCTCGCTCTCTCTCTCACACACATACACATACACACACACATCCTTGCCCCTTACCCTAACCATCACAAATAAGGGCAGACGTCTAATCTTTGCTCTAATCGGCACCAAACCTCAATTCTTACCTCGGCCCAAAAATAACATCTTGACCACCAAATAGAAGTTATGGGGCCCAGCCAGAAGACCCCACAGGGCCACAGGGCCTCACTTTGGTAGGGTTTTGGGCCCCACTTCGATGTAACCACAAGGAGACACACACACACACACACACACACACACACACACACACACACACACACACATTGTCTTTTTAGCCTCAGGTAGTGGTGCAAACTGAATAATCCTTCTTGTTTTAGTACCCTTTATCGGGAAACTCATGTTAATAGGTGACATTTTGAACAATTCAACATACAGTAATTGTGATGTAATACATTTAGATCCTTAATTGCTACACCAGATAACAATTTTTAAAATATGAAATGGTGAAAAATGAAAGTGGCAATAATATTTTGCCTGAACTTTGTGGACACTATAAAGATACTAAACCCAAGTCAATTAGGCTTTTATTGTGATTTCATGGGGCGGCAGTAGCGCAGTTGGTGGGGGTTCGAGTCCTTGCCGTGGTCGATAGGTCGAAGTGTCCACTGAACCCCAAGTTGCTCCCGGTGTTTTGAGCGAGCGCCGGCAGCTCCTGCAGACAAGGAAATAGCAACAAAATGACAACACAGAAAACGTGACACGGTTCAACCTAATACTTATGTGGTGATGAGATAGTGAGCTGAGGTGGTTGGTAAACGGTAAACAACTCTGCAAGTAGCAGTGATGATGGAGAAATACTACTGTGCAATAACAACAATAATAATAAAAATAATGTGCAAAAGAGTACTTCCAGTACACATGCGTGAGTGCGTGTCCAGTTCAGACCCATTATAAAGGAGGCTTTATAATGGGTTTACAAACCAGATCCTCAGGCCTTCAATGCAGGGAACCTGATATACTGGTATAGTAAATCATTCCAACGTGAAATCATATTACTCTATGTTTTGACTACTTTATACTCATCAGTAGTTACCACTTATAGCACTGCCTCAGCTGCTAATTGATTATTGGATAGTGCTGCTTTTACCACTTCTACTACTGAACTGCTGCCAACTCTGTGTGTTAACCTGCAGGTAATGCTAAGCAGCGGAATACTGGTGACCCTGACTTTAAATGGACCTCAACTTGAACAAGTGTGCGTCGACCGCACGTTAGTGAGCCGGCTGCCAGCTAACACGGTGACGGATGGTTCGTGACAAGCACGCACACAAACACACAAAGCTACAAGCTTTGGACCTCTGTATTCCTCCTGTCATTTAGACATGTTTGGTTATAATTATGGTTACTTAGGTGCTGCTGATGCTAATTAGTGCTCTTGTATAACCAGCATGCCTTTTCTTTAAAAAAGGCTTTCTTCTGTTGTGATATTTGCATTCACTTCATAAAATCATTATTTATATAAGTATATATTAAGAGATGGGTTTAATAAGCTTTAAGGGCAAACCTGCCAGCGCCTAAACAGAAAGAGAGATTTACTGTAGAGCAAACCCTAAAACATCTACCCACACGCCTGATGTCAGCTCAGAACTGTGTGCTTGTAGCCGTACACCACAGTTGCAGGTTGACATCATTTTCCTTGGCGCTTTGTCACAACACACACACACACACACACACACACACACACGCATACACACATAACAGGTGCCACAGGTGAGCAAGGCGACTCTGCTAGCTAATTGCAGGCAAATCCTTTTGTGCTGTGTGTGTCCAGGGGCCTTCCCTTAAGAGCATCCATCAGTGTTTTTCCCTCCATTGCGCGTTCCTCCAGGGAGCACCACCTCCCTTGCACCAGACTCCCTCGCTTTGCAGACCTGGCAGGAGAGAATAAGAGGCCGTGGACACCAGCCCAAATCTGCTAATTATTTCTTTCTTTCTGTATCAATTATTTGTTCCTAACACCGCCCCCTGCTTCCGCCCAGGGTCTCCAGACACCTGATAAAGCTCCCATTGTGCACGCGCATACACACATACAGTGCAGGCACACACACACACCTGCATATATATGTAATTACAGACGCACATACTTTTTTTTCCTGTAGACCAACAACCACTTACTGTGTGTCCACTTACATTTACATGCACGCATGCACTGACACTGGAACACACATGCACACGCCCACACACACCTAGGTACACTTACACCCACTCACCTCCCGCTGCGCTCAATTCAAAGCCTCAGAGGCACTAATTATTAAAGTAATGGTTGTGAGAGGGTGGGTTCCGGGGATTGTGTGTGTGTGTGTGTGTGTGTGTGTGTGTGTGTGTGTGTGTGTGTGTGTGTGTGTGTGTGTGTGTGTGTGTGTGTGTGTGTGTGTGTGTGTGTGTGTGTGTGTGTGTGTGTGTGTGTATACGGGGGGTGAAGTAGGTTAGAGGCTGTTCTCACATCTGTCACTTGTTAAATTAGCCTGAGACAATTAGAGTAGAGAAGCAGACCAGGTCACACTGTCCAGGACATTTACAATTACAGAAACAAATCAGCCAGGTTGGTTTAAGTGTGTGTGGAGTGATGCACAAGACAGAGTTTTTGTCTGTGTAGTCAATTTGCTGTATTGTTGGTTCAATTGAATATTGTAATGCATAGTTCGGTTATTTACTATGATCTTCATTAATATGTTATATGTCTTAATTCAATTAAGTAATTTTTCTGTCAAATTAATAAAAAAAAATTTAAATACAAAAAAATTGTAGGACAATAAGCTTCACATGTGAACCCTACATATTTAATATTTGCCATTACTGGTTTGGACCAAATGGACACTGGGGAAACTGGCTTTACAGGGTACAAATTATAGCTGACATTAACAGACATTAATTTCACATCATACATGTTAATGGCCACATTTCAGTTTTCTACACACCTGATCCTTCTGGAAACAAGTGAAAGTTTTATTTGCTGATTTGATTTTCCAGTATTTATATAGTTATATTATTATTATTTACACATAAAAATAAGATCTTTTACTGCTGTCTGATTACTTTGGACTCGGATTAGCATTGCCATTTTTTCACCAGGTGTTCATTACCTACTGCTTGACACCATACCATATTAAAGTCTATTTAGAATAATAAGTAAGTGCAGTCTATTTTAAAGATTAGAAAACATGTTAACCAGTGCCCGGTCACAGGACTGGGGGTTTCTATAAACGCTATATTTTAAGCTGCATCATTCATGTGTTCCACTAATATACAGATTACAGTACACACACAAATCATTGTGTACAATTTGGTTTTTTAAACTAACATTCTATTCTACCTATCAGATTTGACTAACTGGAATTATTATTTTTTTTACTCTTGAAAAATATCATTGAAATTAACATTTCTAGTTCATTCTAATTCTAATAAAATGGTGTATAGCACCGCTGTGAATAAATTAAAATGCTAAATACTGTACAGGATATGGCAACTTTCTTTCTCAGCAAAAAGGTCTTTTAGTCTTTGGCTGCTGAGGAAAATCCCTTTTCTGATTTGCATGGACTGAAGTGAATTTTGTATTGTTTTTGCATCCGAGAAAACAAAAACTGGCAACGAGGTTAGTTTTTGTTTGATGTGACAAAGCAGGCTTACTGTTCACTCTTAAACTTTGCATCCTCAGTGCTGGTTCCACTTGCGTTTTTCACCATAGGCTCTGATTGCATCATTCAGTGCAGTAGATTACATATATTTTGCACCATCAAAGTATTACAAGCATTCTTTGGCCGGTGGCTGGGCCAAGCTGCGCATATGCTCCACGATTAAGCATTCTTAAGTGATTTTTCATAGCCAGTTTCATTTACGCATGTTTAAATGTGCTTTGGTTAAGCCCATTGGCCTCTTATGTCAACATGCTGCTGAGGAGATGGTATTAAATGGATTTAGGCGACTGTGTATTCGTTGGTGTGTGTGTGTGTGTGTGTGTGTGTGTGTGTGTGTGTGTGTGTGTGTGTGTGTGTGTGTGTGTGTGTGTGTGTGTGTGTGTGTGTGTGTGTGTGTGTGTGTGTGTGTGGTGAGACTACATGCATGCTTAAATGTTTTCTTGCCTTGTTTGCTTGTGGGTGTAATGTGTACTTGGTATGTTGAGCTGGGAATGCATAAAGCAGGGCTGTAGGCTTGCATGTGTAACTGTACACGTAGTCAGCCGTGCTTGTGTTAGATGTGAATGTGCACATGTATTCAAAACGACTGTGCCTGAGTGTGCGTTAGGGTGGGTCATGAAGGTCTGACCCTTAAAGCCAAATCAGCCACCTGGTCCCAGATTGCTCCACAGCCTGGTTTCATTTCTATCCTTCATTTGGGAGTGAATGGGATTAATCCTAATCCCGTTTATAGACACCCATAGAGATCAATGCTAAACTGCCTTTAACTTGATTTGTCTGTAATCTATTACAAAGACGCTTACCACTGCATTAAATGTTGTTTCAGAAAGCCAGGACAATGTTAATGGATGCTTTTTGTAATGGTTTACGCCTTGAACCAGTTTTCAAATGGTTTATAATCCAACTTCTACACAGAGACAGGCTGACTCAGTTGACCTGATTTTAGGCTAGTTTTTTTCTGTATTTTGAAGCGATATTTCACTTCCTTCATGAATATTTGCATATTAATTTAAAATTTTCACAACAGGATAATTTGAAGTATAATCATACCAATGTTTATAAATACACACATGCCATGCTTAATTGCTGGTTAGATTTGTAAATCTCAGGGTGCAGCCTCGCTCGTTCAACTCAAAGCAGAATATCTCAGAGACATGTGTAACAACCCCCCTCCTTTCCATTTAATTGGTTTCATAAACAGATTAATTTGAAGGAGAGGAGGGCTTAATTGCTAATCAGCGTTTCCATGCAGCTCCTTAAGAGTTGAACAGGATCAAGTGTGTTCTTCTACTAGAAAAAGGCCTTAGAGCCTGACAGGAGGGAGAAAGAGGAGAGAACAGAGTAGGAAGGAAATATAAAAAATACAGGAGTCAGTCAAAAGGAGACTAAGAGATGAGTCAAGGTGGGGAAAAGGGAAAGAAGAGCAAAAGACAGAATTGCTCTTCTCCTGTTCCAGACTAATCAACCGAATGGTACTTGCATTTAAAATTAAAGAAATGTCTACACAGATAAAAGTTTGATTAGATGTCAGGGTTGCAAGGTGTCCAATAACAAAAGTCCTAAGCGCTGTCAATCCTTTACATAGAACAGAACAAAAACATTAAACTGTTACAGATTAATAAATATTATGTAAAGCATTTGACAGGTGAATATATTTTTGTCATGATTTATGACTTTTTAAGAAAACGGATGAATATTAACATTAATGGTAACCAGTGATAATGTGTTTCCCAGTGGTGCTGAGTGACAGCCTGATTCTGCTGTCCTTCCTGGAGCAGAGCCAAGTGGCTGCAGTTTACCTTCACAAAAAGAACCAGGACCCTCCAGAGACTGGCAGACGAACAGACAAACTCTCACCCTCTGAAATGAAGGTACGGCTGAACATTGGTGGAGGTACAGTAGTGTTTGTACTGTATGTAGGCTGTACTTTGTTAGAGTGATGGAGGATAACCAGAACAAAGACACAGTAGAATTTGGTTATGTTCTTGCAGTTATAAACATATTTAGATGACAAATATAAAGGTGGATTTGATTCAAAATAATGCACTGATCACTCACAGTGCCTTCCTAAAGTCATTAAATGATGGGAGTCTGTACTGAACCTACCTTTTGTGCACAAATATACAATCACCATGGGATTACAGTCTTCCTGCTCAGCTCTATCGCTCTGCCATGTTCCCGTTTCTGCCCATTACTCTCTCAAAGGTGAGTGTTGAGTGACCGTCGGTTCTGGAGGTGTATTTGTTGGTGTTAGTAACGGGTCTTATTAAGTGTCATCCCGTTCATCCCTCCTCCAAAACAAAACTGAATTGTGTCCTCCTTCACTAGCTGGCTCACTCTTAACCCTGGCATTATCACGTTACTGCCAAGCCCTTTTGTTAAAGTGTGTCTGGGTGTGTGTGCCCATGCATGTTAGTGTCTATAAAGGCAATCGTTCCTGCAGTGTGTCTGTCTCCATAAGCGAAGCCCTGATAAGACGCCCCACCATCTGAACACCTACACATTCATCCAGCCTCCATCCCACACCTCTGTCAGTGTATGTGCATGCAACCTGCAACATACATGCGTGTGCACATACGTCCTACCTAACTGCCCATCCCCCACAACAAACACGCACGCACACACACACACGCACACACACGCATTGCCCTGGTCCAGTGGGCTAAGCTGGAGAAGGGAGAGTGGGTGTTGAGGGGAGGGTGGGCTAAACTAATCCGGTCCACAGAAAGTGGTTTCTGATTATTGCTGACCAGCAAACGCCAGCAAAAAAAACTAGAAGAGGGAAGAGATGGGACAGAGGGACGGTGGAATGGAGGGGATCGAGATAGTGTGTGTTATTAAACCAGTGATATATTTTTTCTTCTTTTCCATTTCTAATCTGTTAGTGATCTGCCATTCAGCTGTTTGGGGCACCGCTTTGTTCCTTTTATCATCATGTTCTTCCATCATTTTCGTTCGTCTCTGTATTATGTGTCCAAAGCAATTTCCCCCCCTAAGGGAGCAAGAAGGGCAGACATGGACCACTGAACCTGAAATCTTCACTACTCATACCGTACAGCTTGTCAATTTACTAATTTCTGTATGTGTTGTTAAAGCATTTTAAAATTCATATTTGAAGAGGAATTCTCTTTTGACAACATGCATACTTTGCAACTGACTGATCTTTCACTGGGCTTCAAATATCTATTTTGACACAGACCTTCCATTGATCTATCTCACAAAAATCCAATTATTCTACCTTTCTCCCTCTTTATGTATTCTTTTTGTTTTGTCCTTCATTCATCCATTCATTCAAGCATGATTTATTCCCCTATTCCCATTTCCCTAAAGCTCTAGTGCATAAAGGCTGACATCACCCCTGTTCTTACCCTTCTGTCTAAACCCAAACAATCTGCTTTTTCTTCATTACCACTCTTTATTCTCCCGTCTTTCTACTCGTTCACCTCTGTCCTTCTCCTATCTCTCAGGTCCTAGCCACTCTTCTGCACCAATACAGAGGTCACAAATGGTTGCGTGTGTGTGTGTGTGTGTGTGTGTGTGTGTGTGTGTGTGTGTGTGTGTGTGTGTGTGTGTGTGTGTGTGTGTGTGTGTGTGTGTGTGTGTGTGTGTGTGTGTGCGTGTGTGCGTGTGTGCGTGTGTGCGTGTGTGCGTGTGTGCGTGTGTGCGTGTGTGCGTGTGTGTGTGTCTTTGTGTGTGTCTTTGTGTTTGTGTGTGCGTGCATTAGCCATTGACTCTGGTAGCTGGGTCATTGTGTTAGTGAGTGTGACTGGAGATAAAAAAGTGTATGAAAGGCTGGTATGAATATTGAGCTGTGTGTGTGTGAAGAGGGAATGAGCTGTGGTGTGCATGAAAGGCAGGGTCACAGTGTAAGACCTGCAATTTCACCTGCTTTAAAAGTGCTTCTGGATCGGGTTCAGTTTGTTTAATGGGGTGTGTGTGTTGGCTCAGTATGACCAGAAAACGGTATTTATATGGATTTTATATCTGTTTTGCTACATGCATGTGTGTTTGTGTGCATACATACATTTATATATGTGGGTGCCCCCCCCCACACACACACACCCCTCCAAAAGCGCCACGAGAGCTCATTACTGTGTGTCTCATTGTTGTGGCCCATAGAGCGTGGCAGACCTTCCCAAAAATATGCACATCACTAAAACAACAAGCCTGACAGAACAAAACACACGCAGACATTAATAATGGAAGATGAAAAACAACCTTAGACATCAACACAAACAGGATGGGGGAAGGACACACAGTCGTCTTTGGGGCAAAAGATGTCGATGTTTCGGAGCCCTTAGGTATCAAAACTGGGCAGCTACATGAATCTGAATGGTTGAATCATTAGCCCTTTGATACCGCCCACGTCTTCTCTGTGTGCGTGTGTGTTACTGTGTGTTTGTGATGGCCCATCTTCTTCTTTTTTTGTGACTGCATTTCATTTCGTCATCCAGGTCGTGCATGTGGAAGTGAGCGGGCGGCGTCCCCAGCTCCACAGACGCGTCGCTCTCAACCGCCCCCAGGACGTAGCGCTCTGCTGGTGGAACCTGGACGAGCCCAGTGAGGAGCTCTGGCCCTGGGCACCCACACATACACAGCCCAACAACCTGACCATTCTCAGCTGCTCACCAGCTGAAGGCCTCAAGGTACACAGATTTATACCCATTATATTGTCATTAAAATGTTCAGTTTGATTTAGGGTTTCAGCATTGAATGCAAATGTTTAGCAATGATAAGTGAAGAACCACAGGATCAACAGGTGCTTTTACAGGACATAGTTTTGTATTGAAAGCGTATTTCATGTAATATGCGCCCCAATGAGAGAATCAAGGGTTAAACATTTTGCTTACCAGCTCTTTCAGGTTAATTCAAGCTTTCATTGTAAGTGTATCTCACAGGACAACCTACGCTAAACTAGAGCACTCAGCAATCAATACTTGCAGTGATTCACTGTAGTTTATATGTAAGTGAAGCAAACACGAACCCCCTCAGGCTCACACAAAGTGGAAAAGGCAAGAAAAGTCCTGTGAGATTTGGGGTTTTGTTCTGCTGAGGAGGGATTTTGGATGGTGGGTTAGTCACCTTAAGGGTGGCACCGCCACGTTTCCCCTCCGTGCATCACCTTATGGAGCCAAGCTGTGGTACAGCGTGAAGGAGAACGCCTACATGTTCACACGCATGCTGAAACATACATCCTCATGGCCTCTGGCAAAACCCTTCTTGTGCCTTGATTGGCATCGAGCCCAAAGTAGATGAAAGATCCCAAATTACCGAACCGGGCTTAACTTTCTTCCTCATAGCATGAACCTCAGTAAGTGTATGCAAAATATTCACCACAGCAGAGGAGGGAGGGAGCGTGTGAGAGGGAGGAATGGGAGGGGAGGGAGATGAGCGTTACCAATTGCATGCTACGAAACAAATTCACACAGGAGCGTGAGGGGTGGGAGGTAGGGGAGCCATATGAATATTGAAATAATCAAAGCAGATGCTGTTTGCTGCGTTTTCCACTCCTTGTTTTTGTTTTGGAACGCTCTCCACATTTATCACACTCCCTCACCTAGTTTGTTCTGTGTCTTCTTCACCCCCCCCCCCCTCGTTCTCCCAGCCTTCCTCCTGTTCTCCTCTCCTCCTTCCCCTCCTTCCTTCCTCCACGCTTCAGGAACATTAAAGTCTCTTCGCGGGGCTGCGGCATCGTGCTCTAATGAAAGCGTTTGTTGTCATTTTTCAGATGCGCGGTGTGAAATTAAGCGAGCAGTTTATGTAAGAGCCGTGGCGAGAATCAAACGCCGGGCACACATCGGGAGACGCCAGCTACTTCAATCACTTCAAGCTCATATATATGTTCCTTTTGTTCACTTTGCTATCTGCCACACTAAGCCAATTTTCTAGCCAGTCTCTCGGCATTTAAAAAAGTCTGATTTCTTTCCCTATGTGGTCTTAATTCATATCCCCCCCATGCTGATAAGTGGAGCCGCATCATGAGGGGGGAGGGTGGGAAAAAGAGGAAAACAAGTATATAGTTTTCATGCACCGAGTTAACACGTTTAATGATTCTACCTTCCTCCTTTCAACCCCCACAACCGGCAAATATGCTCCCAAACCCAAACAAACACGTTCCTGGCATTTATTAATCCTAATGAAGAGGAAAACAGCAGATCAATGTTTTCTTGCATTTCAAGTCAACCTTGCTGTTTTTGTTTGTCTGACTGCCTTTGCAAATGCTTTTTAAAGACCCTGTTATCTGTCACCAAACAGTTTGTCTGCAGCTGTTTGATCTGCGTTTGTGTGATTTCTGCTGTCTTTTAATTATTATTGACTTGGGCATTCATGTCTTTAAAACAATAAAAAAGACATTATTTGCTGACAAAAAATCATATTTTTTATTCCATTTGTAAGCGCATGTTAGAGGCTAAATTAAGTGTGTACAATGGCCATACTTGCCAGCGTCACATAAAACGCAGCAGAACTAAAGCATGTAGTAGAGCAGAAAGCAGTTTTGCTGTGCACTATAATCACAATTTAGAGCATGAAAAGGTTGCATGTGAAATCCAAAGTGCAGAATTACTCCCAGGCTCCGCTGCTTTGTCAGAATCACATACAGTAGGACACACGGCTCCTACAGTTTCAGGTCCAGTGAATAATTTTCCCCGAGGACTGCTGTTACATTCAGCTTTATCAATTATTACAGATACGGTGTGATGAATATTTTGGCTAGTAATTCTGCTGTGGCTGTGCATTTTGTCACATCAGTACCTCAACTCTAACCCTAATTCACATGCCTAAAACTTCCCCATCCCCTTTGCTCGCACCCCCTCGACTTTCCTCCAAGTCCCTCCATCTCTCTTTACCCGTCTCTTCCCGTCTTTCTCTGCTCCGTGAGCTGGAAAATTGGCTTCAAAAGGCCACTGCTGTGAACAAGGGCCAGCCACACAGTTGGGCCCGTCCGCTTTATCTTTCACGCCACGGAGGGGAGGTGGGGGGTGCCGCGAGAGAGAGAGAGAGAGAGAAGAGAAGAATGGAGAAGAATAGTTTTGACCAGTCACTGAAACCAATAACCAGGAGAAAGCTACTTACTGGAGGCCTCTCTCTCTCTCTCTGTCTGTCGTCCTCTCTCCGTCTCTGCTTTCTTTGCATCCTTCCTTCCAGCCTTACGCTGTCTCCTCCTCTTCTCCCTGTCTCTTCACGTTGTTCCCACTCTTCCTTCGCATCTTTTGTGCATATTTCTGTTGCTCTACTTTGCTCTCTGACCCTGTATTATGCTCGCTGGCTCTCTCTGTGTTGGACATAATGTTTGTATTTTAAACACTCAGGCCTTCAACTATTCTAATGTTCTGTGGAGAGTTTACAGGCAAAGCTTTGCTGTATGTACATGTATCGTATAACCACACTTTCTTGTGATTCTAAGTGTTTCCTCTAGTTCTTTTACTCTCCTGACTTGTTTTTGGATTTTAAACTAAACATTTTATTAGACGTTCTATAACAGAGGTGAACACTGGTGGGTTTAATGTTTAAACAGCTTAAGAGCCTTTCTGTGTTATTTTGTGTATAATCATTTTATTTTATGTCATCAAGTCATATAAACATGGTTCAGTGTCCCACGTAATAACATGGTTTTCTACTGCATGTGTAATGTATGTCAAGACCAAACACAGATGAGTGTTAGACTTGTGGGGATATTTGTGTGTTACACCCCGTGCACTCGTTGCCTCTGAGCTCTAGCTGACTTTTCTGGTCACCTGTCAGGCAGAGGCAGAGCTGAATCAGCTGCACCTCATCCCCAATGGTGCCATGGTGGCATGCTGGCACAGCGAGCACCAGCAAGCCGGGCACGGGATGAAAAGCTGAGAGGATGAGATGCGATGAGGGGGGGTGGGGGATCAGGATTTGTAGAGTTGAAGTAGGTCTTGGGATTTCTGTGACAGCATTCTGTAGACGGACTGGACGGACCCTCACCTACTACGTGGCTGTTTGCAAATTTATTTAGTTCGTGTGTCACATTGTCCCTGTGGAAATGTAGCTATCCAAAAACTGCACCTCCCAACGATACCCCACCCCTACGTGAATTGAGCCCCTTTTGCTTACTGCCTCAAATAAACACACAGCATCCACCCCCTGGGGAGCAGCAGAAGCAGCTAGCTCTGGGGGATTATAGAGAGGAAAAAAGCTTTCAGGAGGACAGTCATCTGCTTCTCTCCTGCCGTAGACCATGGGCAGGCAAAAAAACTCCCTTCCTCCCTCTAAGTCCCTTTTTGGCAGTGCCTGCCAAAAAACTGGGCCGGACAGCTTTGTGAAAGGCAGGCAGGCAGGCAGGCAGCCGATCCCTCTTTCTGTCTACAAGACGAAAAGAAACGGGCTCATTTAGCCAAAGCTGCCACGGTCAATGCAGCGCTCTGATAGAGGCTTTGCTAAGGTGAAATCCCTCCTAAAAAGCTCCGTTAGTGACTGTAGAACTGTCGGCCTGATGTTTAGTTCAGGCTGTTGTCTCCTGTCATCCACCTACAGTTCTGGTTTCTTGTGGGTGTTTTATCGACAGCGCCACCTGTGACACGGCCTATCTCCCATGGCGTCAGTGCTTCCTGCTTAGTCTCATTGTGCCCACTCTAACCAACCGGTCAAATAATTCCAGGCTTTCTCCACATGTCGTGGTCTTCACATTGAAAAGGCCTGTTTCTTGTCATTTTCCACGTCTACTGTTGAGCCTTTGGCTCTTTACACATGTAAACAGAGGAGCTTGTTTATCATGGAGTGCTGAGTGCCAAGCTGTGGCGTGCTCAGGGAGAACATGTTGTTGACCTTGAGTTAAGATGGGGCTCTTATCATTATCTGTCTTGATTGACAGCTAGGTGTTTAGGCGGAAGGCTCTATTTCATCACTCTCCAGGGGGTTTGTGACTGGTGCTTTTATCTCTGTTCTCCTCTTGTGTGTTACGTGTTTTTTATTTTATTTTTTTTTAGTGGAGCTCATTAAATATATGATTGAAGCAAACTTAAAGTTGTTGTTTTTTAAAAGGCCCT
The DNA here is from genome assembly GCF_900634795.4 of Betta splendens. Taxonomy (NCBI): domain Eukaryota; kingdom Metazoa; phylum Chordata; class Actinopteri; order Anabantiformes; family Osphronemidae; genus Betta; species Betta splendens. Next base: position 16,780,100 of record NC_040895.2, read on the forward strand.
AATAAATGTAAGCAGCTTCTAGTCTAACATTTAGAACTAAGAGTTTCAAGTTAAACATGGTTGGATGGATGAAATGATCACTCTCCTTTCTTTCTATTTGTTCCCCATCTTAAAGGTTGTAAGCTCGGTACGGACAGAAGGAAATCTTCTAGACTGCCGTTTCAGTCAGCTTCAGCCCCACCAGCTGCTAACAGTAGAGCTGCCTCCTGGACCACAAGGATCCATAGAGGGGTCCTGGGTGGACTCCTGTGTGTATGAATGTGCACGGGGGCGCCTGCACCGCCTGTCTGTGGCTCGCATCCCACTGCCATCCCATCCCGTTTCCTGCTCGCGCCACCCTGCTGAGACCATGCTTCTGCTGGGCCTGAGTGACTGTTCTGTGCTCCTGTATGACCAGCGACGGGAGGTTTCTGTGCTCGCCTCTTGCCCTGCGTCACCCACCCTCCTTGCCTGGCACCCCGCTGGGTCGGTAGCCGTGGTAGGGGGAGGACAGGCTGACTTGATGTGCTTTGATGTGGGCTTGGCACCTGTAAGCATGGCTCTGGTAGCGGAGGAGGCATATTCAGCTACCACGCTAGGACTAGCTCAGCACCTGCGCTGCTCTGGAGGCCTGGAGCTGCTCCAGTGGGGGACAGGCCTGGATGGTGCCCCAGAGAGGACAGATCTCCTGATGTTAGGCTTTCATGGTGGACCACTAGGAGCCCTGAGATTCAGACTAGGTAGGTACAGACAATTACTCTTGGTTTGTTCTTCATCAATTGATCTGTTGATTACTTTTTAATTAGCAATCAATCAATCACTGTAGAATGGTAAAACTACATTACATACAATGCTTTCATACTGACCTGTGATTTTTTTTTCATTGGAGTACTTGCAAGTTAAATGCTTCAACAGGCTTGTGTCTCTGCAAGGGTCCGTACTCCCTTCAGACTCCTCCCGTGTTTCGGATCTGACAGCATCTGAACCTCGCTGTGTACACATGGCTGCTGAACGGGTCGTCCTCGTACCTCTTCACCGCTGAAGGAAGTTAATTTGCTGACTGGTGGGGAGGTTAGCAGGAGTCACGCTCTCAGAGGTCATTCAATAATCGCCCCGGGGCACGAGCCCCCCAGCTGCATTCTGGGATGCATTTTTCCGATAAATCGTTTACAGTGGCTGCGCAGTCCCTCAGGGCCCCCAGATAAAGTTTGCTAATCAAACATTTTCAGAAGCAACCACCTTACCCACTAACACACATACACTCACACAATCTCATATACACACATTCAGTGTCTTTTAATTGTGACTTTGGAAAGAAGATGTGACAGTGGCACACAGCTCTTTGCTAAAGTTTGGAACCAGGAATGTGGGGGTGGATGGAGGAAGGTGTGTTGTGTGTGTTTGATAATGTGTATTTGACTATGTTTGCCTGTGTGCACAGGGAAAGGGGAGGGTGTCTTCCAACAATAGCTTCCCCTCCTCTGATCGTCTGCCAAGGTTTTGATGAAAAAAGTCACTGCACGTCTTTTCTCTGTGATAATTCCTCCCCCCTTACACATGTGTGTATTCTTCTATTTCTGTGCCTCTATGCCCAAGCACACAAACACACAGACACGAGCTCATTTGTTTGTTTGCTTGCGCTTCCTCTCTGTATTGACTTGTTTCGTAAGGCCCGCTACATGACAGAAAGAGTGAGTCGGGAGATGGCGAAGAAGAAAGATTTGGCCGAGCTCCAGGTTCTCCCGCTTTTTTTCTGGTGGGAGGCAGCCCTCCCTGGTCCCCACCCCAACCCCCCTGCCTGCACCAAGTTATCTCATCTGGGCACACGTTGGCTGCAGCTGGGCCTCCACCGGCACAGGCTGAGGAAGGGCAGAGCAGGGAATGTGCTGCTCGACACAAGGAAAATAATCATTTTTAGGGTTGTGTGTTCAGATTTTATTGGCCTTTGTGTAACCAAGAAAAGACAAAGAGCTGATGCTTTGCTGATGTTTATTTAACAAACCCAGAAAGATGTGTGTTGTTAAAGGGATTGCTTGTTCTCCACTGTTATCCAAGGATTCAGCATGTGTCATTGCTGTGTTTCTCGTAACTGAACATATTTCTGTATAGTTAAAGGTTAATTTAAGTTTGCTACATCTACAAAGATACAAATTAGACAGTTATGTTTTTAGAAAAAAACAAAATGCGAAACTAATGTCTCGTGATAAGATAAAAAATTCACATTGGTTTAACCTGGACTGCACTTTGCTTATTATTCAATGTGTGTTTACGCTGTTCCTGTTCTGCTCAGTGCTGTTTTTGTGTTGTGTGTCTGACACACTAACTCTGAACTGAGCTGGTCAAATAAGTTGCTGCTGTCGGGTGTGGGAGGGGTTGACTTGATCATGCTACCATAATGATCCATTGTCTCTGCTTGAAGTTATCTTAACACCCAGCACAAGGCCTCCAACACTCACAGTGTTACACATAAACCACACTCTGCTCAGCTGATGTATTAGCCACATTAACCCTCTCTTTGGGGGATTTGGGGCTTGCTAATTGCCAGCTTGTCATTTTAATTGCTCAGCCTCCCACCCCCCAAACACATACAAACTTCAATTAATTAGCAAAAGTCTGCAGCCTGGACCACTGACAGGGCCCCGTCCAGGGCTCACCCACAGTATACCCGGACATTCAGGGGATATTACTTGTATATGTTTGATAGCCCTGTAAAGTTGAAACTGAAAAAAGTTTATTAAAAAGACTAACTCAGGAACTGTCACCATCATGATTTAGTCATCAGCTTTATTTTTTGTCATGTAATAATAACCAGCCGGACTCGATGTGACAGGGGCTCTGACTGGAGGCCAGATGGGTCCAGGGGAGCTTCTCCAGCAGCGACTGCGTTGTGGCCAGGCTAGAGAGGCGCTGGGCATCCTAGAGGCCATGGACTGGAGCACCATGGGAAACGAGTGCTTTCGAGGCCTTAGTGCAATCACCAACCATCTGCTGCGGCTGGAGCTAAATGCAGAGAGAGAGGGTGGGTCTCTGACATTATTGAAGCTAAAAGCTATTTGTGACTCAAACAGCTCTTCGTTACAGTGAGTTGGAAGTTTTTTCTTAGGGCAACTTTAAGTCAAAGTGATTTTTATTCCACTGTTTATTGTGTGACTGTGTTCTGCCTGTAGCCCAGCTACAAGCAGCTCTGGGTGTGTTTTATGCTCCACCTGCTCCACTCCCTGATGCGGTGGTACTGGAATACAGAGAGATGATCAGCAAGTATGCCCACCGCTTTTTTCACCACCTCCTCAGGTAACAGCCCACTGCACACTGTTGCTGTGATGTTGATTTGATATGGCTGACAGACACAGTTACTGTAGCTAGATGATTAAAACAAGTAATATGTTTAACAGTTGGACCACAGATTTAGCTGTTTAAAATCATAACCAAGGTTTGGTCCCGTCTTCTGAGCTGTGACTGGAACCTGTTGAGCTGCACATGCAGACATCCAGGTCTCTCTTTAAGGCACTGCCAGAACATTTTCATGACATGCATTAAACAGGCAATTTAACTGCTTTCATTTTCTGCTCACCATTACTATTTTAAAAATTCTGAAAAGGAAATGGCTTTTGAATTTTGTGGTGCACACACTCACTGATGCAGCTTTGAGTCATTCATAAGGCAATGCACCACATATGCACCTGTTTAGACTGTTGTTTCATTCTCCCTTCTGCCATGAGAGCCTTTTGAAATGCCTGTTTGACTGAAATAGACCCTGTTGTTCCCACACACTGCTGCTTACTGCTCTCCATCCTGCAATTACCTCCCATTCCCTCCCTCTCTCCCTCTTTCTTTTCCTCAGTAGCAGAGCTGTTTGGCATCCCTTCTCGTCTCCTCTCTTATCACCTACCTGCATTCTTTTTCTCTCCATCAACATCAAATGAAGGAAGCCCCCCTGTATCTCCTCTCTGCCTGTGTTTGTTTGTTTGTTTCATGTTGGCTCTAGACATGGAAAGTTAAGGTGTGTTGTACTGGGGATGCAGCTCTCTCTCTTCCAGTTGTACTTTGGTATATTAGGAGGAGGCCTTGCTACTCTGAGCTCAATTATTTGACATTTATGGATGCAGAGGAGGATGTGCATTTACACACTGAAGCAGGGATTGTGCGACATCTGCTTGTACCTTTTCATTTATTTTTCTATGTTTACATAGAGTAGATGACATGGTTTGCTTTTGGTCAGGAAGGTGTTGTTTCCTCTTCAACAGTTTTGATTTTCTTTGCAGACACCAGCGCTTTGAGAAGGCCTTCCTTCTTGCTGTAGATTTGGAAGCCAGTGACCTTTTCATGGTGAGTTCAAAGTAAGCTTTTTCTAAGAAAATGTCACCAAGGTTTTCTGCCATAATCTCATTTCATCCTCATTTACCTTTTTTATTTTCAGCTTGTTACTGTAATTTTCACTGACGGGCTCTATATATTGTTGATAAGTAATTGAACATACTAATTGTATAGTTAACAGATTTCTTTAAAAACATTTACTGAAATAAATGCATACTACATATAGTACAACCATTTCTTAGCTGGAAGTTATATACATCATATTATCTAACTAATATTATGTTATTGTAAATGAAACATGTTCAGCCTGTTGAACAGTTTCAGAAATAGGTCAGCTATTAAGTGAACAACTGACGAGCACGGCTGCCCTTGTTACTTTCATTTGCACATGACTTGTAACACACACGTGTGTGTGTGTGTGTGTGTGTGTGTGTGTGTGTGTGTGTGTGTGTGTGTGTGTGTGTGTGTGTGTGTGTGTGTGTGTGTGTGTGTGTGTGTGTGTGTGTGCGCGTTGCATGTCAGAGAGCAGGTGTGATCTCAGTATGGGCCCCTGTCTTTTATTCAACCTTTTCCTCTCCTCTCATCTTCCCTTTAACTCGCTCTTTCTTCCACTCCATCCTGAAATGTTGAAATGCTGTGTGTTTGACCCCCTTTTTTATGGGGCCCCTCATTGCTCCATGCTTCACCAACACCTTACAGACCCCTCAATCACACTGATAGTACTGGTTCCAATTCCCTCCCCACTAAGCAGTGCTGCTGGGATCCGAATTGAAAAGGTGGAGTCGAGCCTGTGGACCTTGAAAGGGTGCAAAAGAAAGAGACGGCAGAGAGGAGGGGGTAGTGGTATAGATGGAAAGCAAAAAAGGGAGAAGGTGAAAAAGTTTGTTACTTTATAGGCTTAGAGTATAAAGAGTAATGAGTAGAAAATTAAAAAAGAGACACAGTTTCTAAGCGTTATCGGTGCTGAATCTGATTTTGAATTAACCAGGCTTCAGCAGAGCAGCTCTAATATATAAAAATGTCCCAGTGAATATTCCCAGTATTGATTTTTATTTAGTGTTGTAGTGCTGACACTGACCCTAAACATGTTAAAGTATAGTTATTATTGAATGGTATAAATATGTTTTTAAATGGCTTAATGTCAATTATACCGTTTTTAACAAGGAATGTAAGTGCACTAAAGATGCTTTCTTAGAGTTTTGTTTGTTTGTTTGTTTGTTTGTTTTTAGAATTTAGTGAAAAATAATGTTTTTTATTAAATACACCCCTTCTTGTTTTAAGCCCTAAGATGGTTATGGTCCAAGCATCACAGCTTTATCTTCACAAAGCTGTTAATGGCAAATACTTGGCAAAACAGACCATTCATCTCATTGTTGCAGCTCTATTTCAAATTCCTCTCAACTTAGTTCATTAACAAAGTTTATGCTTAACCTCAACAGACGTCTTCAAGCGTTTTATTTGCCTCGGCGACCAAGAGAGCAGTAACTCATCATGTGAAAAAGAACCAAAGACAGAAGAGAAAGGGGGAGAGAGAGGACGTTGACATCTGACCCCTCGCTCTGTCCCTCACTCTAATTAGGTTCTGCTGTTGCTTTAACCTGCTTGTCAGCTGATTGAGTTGAGGTTGAAGGGGTTAATGAGGGCAAACCCCCACCTTCCTCTAACTCTTTATAAGTTCCAAACTTGCCCACGAAACTTAACGACGCACCATCGGTTTAATAAAGTGCACGCACTCAGACACACACAGATAACATGTGGTGTGCTCTCCTCTTCTAGGAATGCCCAGCATGATGTACCCCCCTCTATGACCAGACCCCCACCTCCTCTAGCCCCATTGTTTCACAACTAACAATAGAACCCCTCCAAGCCTTTTTGGCCCCAAAGGAAACCTTTTGTTAAAATGAAACACTTCAGTGTTGGGTTAAATTGAAGGGGAGGAGGAACCAGTAGAGAGAGAGAGAGAGTGTGTGTGTGTGTGTGTGTGTGTGTGTGTGTGTGTGTGTGTGTGTGTGTGTGTGTGTGTGTGTGTGTGTGTGTGTGTGTGTGTGTGTGTGTGTGTGTGTGTGTGCGTGTGCGTGTGTGTGTGTGTGGTGTTTGTAGTAGTAGGGGGTTAGTGAGTCGTTAGCATTTTTGTCATGATTGCCGCTCTTCTGTAGCTCCCCAATTAGACTTTGATGAATGAGTTGATAATGTAACCAATTAGGTCATTCGTCAGCCAAGTCGACCTGATGGCAAGTTTTTTCTACACCTTCCTCCCTCTTTTCTTCTTCTCTTTTCTTGGGTGTTTGGCTCTTGATGTGGCTTGTTAATTAAATTAAATTGTGTGATAGATGAATCTGATGCTGGCTCTTTTGTTCCCCAGTGAGAGCTTGTACTGTTTCTTCTCAGATACGCTAGCGCTGAGGCGAGCTGTGACTGCTGGGTTCACCCCTATCTCCCTCGCCTATCTGACGTCGGGTTTGCCAGCATAGGAGGAGGAGGTGTTGCTCGTCTTTGGCAATAAGCTCATTGTTGTTGCTCAGATGAGTAATTAGCGTTATTAAAACGTTAAATCCTTCACACCTATCTGATAGAAGTCAAACACAAGGCCCCTGGATAACAGGTGTGTCAGAGAACAAGTGGGTGCATGGACGTGTTTGCATGTTCAGCAGATGTGCTCGTGTCCAGGGATTATACCTGTGTTAATTAGTTTAGTATGAATATGTATTTTCATTCCTGAGCCTATGTGGATTTGTGTCCAGTCTTGTTGTCAATATTTGATTTGACAGTGTGTTTGTTAGCAAAGGGAAATTCCAACCTGGAACATTAGCACCTAAAACTGTCGGTGCCACTTTTTATTTACTTCAAAATACAGATTTGTTGTTGGTGTTTTTTCTTTTCCTGGCTTTTACTGAATAAATACAGATAAGCTGATAACGAGTCTGTTTCAAAGGTATCGTCAGGATTTGAGGCAACTTTCCCATAGTCCATTTTTTTAGGGCTTTAGGTGCAGATAGTTTATCGTTCAGGCAGAAATTCTCACCGTTTTGATTCATTGCTGGCAGGTTTGATTTCACAGGCAGCGACTGTACATTTGAGCATTGCAGTTTGGCTTTTTACTGTCCTACTAATCAATATTAATTAAAATAATGGACAATTACCACAATCACCTGCACATTTGGAGGAAGCAGGAAAAGGTACAGGACATGTGCATTTTGTGCTTTGGGTCGATTTGGTCGCAAACCAAGTGCAAACACACGCGTGGGTCCGATTCATAGTGCGCTGCTGTGTGCCGGTTAATGTAATCCCTCGTTCATTTGGAGGTGACCAAAATATCAGTCAATATCGGGCTGCGAGTGTCTACCGCCCCCCTTCCCTCCCGTGTTCTCCCCTAAAATGGCCCACTGAAACGGCCTCTTTATCAGTGTGGTTAGCTGGCGCGCTTCAACCCTAAAGCTCTTATATAAATAAGATTAGTGTCGCGTTTGAGCGTCGGGGAATAAGAGGTGTAATATCTGATGGTTTTATATGCAGTATTATTGTTATCCCTTCTTAGTCGGGCTGATACTCCGCTCTCGTGCGCTCTCTCTCTGGTTCTCAGTTAGTCTCGCTCACTCGTTTTGCATTTGTTCATTGGTTCATTCTTTCTCTCTCTCTCTCCAGATTCAGACAGCATTATGACGAGCTAAGCTGGAATAAAGCGGCCGGCTTCAGTTGTTCATATTGTTCTCTTCTGTCTGTCATACAAGTGCTCTCTTTTCCTGCCGCTCTCTAACGCTCACCCTCATGGTTGTGAATTCTGCCTTTTTCTTATCGTCTTGTCTTGCTTTTCTCTGCTCTTTTCATTGCTCTCCTATTCACACACTTTGCTATCACTTCGCTATGCCTCCTCTCCTGCTCGCCAGTTTAATTTCAGCTGCTCTGTTTGTTATCAATTAGGAAGCCTCACTTCTATCTAATTGAGGGGCCATGTCCTCGTTCATAGCAGCTGAATTAGCCACCTCGGTCCTAGGAGCCGATTTAGGTTCTTTTGAGGCCATTTTGTTGTCGGCCATTTTCACATTTCCTTCTAACTCCTCGCCACAGAGGGCAGGCACCACACTATAATTACCCAATCTGTTCCCATTCATACGCTTCAATTTCAGCACCTCTCCGTCTCATTCTTTTTTACTCCCCCTACTTCCCTGCCTCAATCCCTCTCGCTCCCCACCTCTTTTGGAAACTAGCATCCCCCCTCTTTTTGCCCCTCTGGGGGTACAAAAGCTGGGTTTTAATATGTGGGTATTAGGGCCGGGTGCAGGCTCAGCTGGGGGCTGGCTTTAGCCAGCTGAGGGTTATCCATGGCGAGCCCTGAGTCACGGCACTGATGTCTTGTGATGTCGCTGAGGCGGAAGACTTTCCTTAACACGCTGTACCCTTTGATGGGCCCTTGGGGTCTGCACTCGCCTGCGACCCTGAGTAGCCCCTTGGCGGGTGCCCGGATAAGAGTCTTGATTCACTCTTGGTGCAAACAATTTAAAAGGTTGAATTTAGCCATTGTGTTATAACATTTTTTTATTTCATATCTCCTTTGCGTTTTTGTATAAATTCACCTTTTTCGGCACAATCCTGCCTCCCAGTCAGAGCGACACAGTCACACTGGGAAATGATCCGTGCCCATGGAGTGGGCAGAATTATATTGGTAGAACATTTTTATTCACTTCCAAGCCATAGTCGCAATAGTGCTGCAACCCCAATATGCACAGATGATGCACAGTGATGCTGTTTACCATTTTTATGCTGTTTATCAGGCTGCATATGTATTTTACACAGAAATATAGTATTATATATACATTTTTTTCACATCTACACTCATTTTTTTACATAACTAATAATATTAATTAATTGAAACATTAATGAAACAAATTTATGCCTGAGGTCTATTAATTCACTTTACTACAGATACTACAATCATTATAGAAATTTTTATTATTTAAGATGAAAACATTTCTCTGCATATACCTTAAACCTGTTTGAGAGCTGCTCTGTTTTTCTCAAAGATAACGTAAGAATTAAATCTGATTAAGACTACAGTTAGAACATAAACTTCTGCTTCTTGCTTCTGTATAAATGGAAGATGAGTTGACCTCAGCCGTGTTTCTAGCCTAGAGGACCTTACAACAGTAACAGCTGTCTGATGCAGCGTGATGATTAAGGAATAGCACGGAGGCCTTGAGCTTTAAATCAACCACCTTCAGCCATCATTTAGCTGTATTATCTCTCCTTTTGGCCGTGCCGACTCAAACAGTGCGATACAGAGGATACACGCTGGCTCAAATATTGTCGCAGGCCGATATAGTAATATACTCAGCTGGATATGTTTCTCTATAAAGAGAGAATACCAGCGTTTCTAAAAGGTGAACAGTCTCTCGCCTCCTCTCCTACTTTTGAAATGTGACAGATAACATCCTCCGTAGTTCAAAACCCAGGAGATGAGGAGGGGGGCGCTTGTGTGTGGGGAGAGGTGCGAGCAGGCTGATTTCAAAGTTTTTTTGAGGAACCGGCATTTCATCCAACCTGTGCTCTGTCTGATGTTGGGCTTCAAACAGCTCATTTTTCCCTGTCATTTCATCTGTTTCTTCCTTCTCTCGCCAAAATCACCACCCAGACCCCTCCAAAAAAACACCTATTGTCACTGGAGCCAAGATTCATTTTAGATTAACTTTCCTGTTTCTTTCTTTCTTGCATTACCTTCAAAGGACCTCCATTACGTTGCCAGCGATAAGGGTGAGGTGGTTCTAGCGGACGTGGCGAAGAGGAAAGCTAATGAAATCGAGGCTCAGGCCATCGCAAGCAACGGTAAGAAAATAATCATGTCTAAGCAAAAAAAGGCACAAATGTGAATCGTTAGGTTTCCTTAAACCTGAAACAGCAGGTTAATCTTGATAACCTCAGTAACTCACCCACTCCAGCACACTTTTCTGACATCTAACACCAGGTTTGTCCACGGGTTCTCACCCTCATTTAATAGCCCCGAGGGGAAAAATCTGATCATGTTTGACAGAGGAATCATTTTTTAAAAGCCACCTGTAGTGTTTTTCAGTGACATCATGTAATGTGATTAATAGTAAGATAATAAAATAGACGTTAATTGCAAAATGACCACAAGCTGTAACAGAGTCATTGATTGTTCTTGAAGGTTTTTCTCTAAACTGAAACAGGGAAAGTGTTGTGATGTTAGCGCTGATACATGCTCAATATCAGACAAATGAAATGCGTTGCACGGAGCATTTCTGAAGAAACGGCGATGGGAGGAAGTGGCCCAGTTTTTGTCGTACTTTGCTGCGCTGCTGCCCTTTGACAAACACTCCCAACAGCACATACCAGAGAGGATCAAGCAGAGTTCCTGATTACACACACACACACACACACACACACACACACACACACACACACACACACACACACAGCCGGCGGGTGGCCAGAAAACATTCAAAATTCTGTGAGAACTAGATGAACATGTGTGATGAGTCCTTCATTGGTACTTAAAACACACCAGAAGGCTGTGTGTGTGTGTTAAGTGTGTACTCACAGACAATCAAATGAGGTGAAAGAGGTATTTAACTCTACTGTATAAGGTCACAGCCCTAAGGCTGAGTGTCTGTGTGTTTGACTCTGAATGAAAATGAGCATTTTGGTCTGTTTGCATGTGGCTCGGTCCATTTCTTTTTTCCTAATGTAATTCGTAACACGCGCCCTCCTCCTCATAAGCTTCTTAATTATGTCCTCCATGATTTCCCTCCATCACCTGCAGCATGTCCTATCCTTGGACAACAGCACTGCAGAGGAAGGAGGAGGGGACAGAGGGAGAGAAAATTGAGGAAGGGTGAAAGGAATGAAATGAAGAGAGACAGGAAGAGACAAAAAGGAAGGTGGGATCAAAGGGAGAAGACAAATGCCGTGTGAAAGGAATCATTTAAATAATAAGGAAACTTAGACATATTTATATTTTGTAATCAGTTTTTCCATTGCTGGGTTTGTCTGTCAGCTTGTAATCAGCAGAGCCAAGAGTTGATGGTAATTAGTGACAGCTTATGATTTAATGATAACAGTCTTTGTCATTTAAAGACATTTTCAGAACCAGCTGCCAAGAAGTTTTAGGTTCTGGCTTCTGGTAATAAGAAAAAGAGCAGCGAGTCCAAAGATAGTGTGATCTGTGAAGTCCTCTGAGGATATTTGCGAACACTGACTACTTGGGAACTTTCATGTTTTGCTTACTGACAACGTAAATTTGGAGGTAGGTAAACACAGGAAAGTACAGTAAAGAAAGGAGCAGACACTCCGATCAGGACGTCTATAATTAGAGAGTCTGAACAGACACTCAGTCACCTGTTCCCATATTTGCTTATACATATAACAAGGGATGGGTATGTTTACTCATATACTGTATAACTTGTTTGTAAAGTGTTTGTACTTCACTGGGGAACTTTCCTTTTGCTACAGTCCAAAGGGAAATACACTGCAGGACAGTGGCTTTTTGTAAAGACTGGTATATGATTTTCAGACTCCATCCATCTCTTTCCCAACCTCTTATTCCCACGTGGGGTCGCGGGGAGGCGGGGTATACCCTCGCACAGGTCGCCAGTCCATCGCAGGGCATTTTCACACTCCTATAGAGAGAAAATTTGATATTGTGTAGATGAATGAAGGTGAGCTGAGATGACATCCAGCAGGTTCAGGAACATTAAAAAATTAAACTGTGCCCTCATACTATTGCAGAACCATAAAGTATAGAGAAAACACACACACACACACACACACACACACACACACACACACACACACCCCAAAGCGTGTTTGTCACAGTACAAATACGTTAACGTGTGCAAACATTTCTCAAAACCAGTAAGTGTGTGAAAATAAAGCATATAGCAAAAACACAGCATATAGTGATCACACATTTAATATTGGGCTCAATACAAATTTCGTTCCTAAACCAGGACTTCTTACTTTGTTATATTCTCTATGTTTAGTTATATAGTCTGTTTATGTTCAGTCTTTTTACAGATGACTTCCCTGCAGCAACACTTTGTATTTGAACACACACACAAGGGACTAAAAATATGTATGTGTTTGTCTTCAGTCACACTCAAACACCTCGGATCATATTCAGAATGGCCCTTGGAGATAGAGCGACATGTCACCTGGGAAATGCGCAACATCACAGTCCTGTATGACGCGAACACCTTGTTAGACAGAAAGGTGAAGGCTCCCTGTGCTCCAGTGGGTGAAGGCTTTAGAAGCAGGAAAGGAAGTCTGTGTCTTTGCATCGACCGAGGGGAAACCAGGGTTCTAACTGGTTGTAACTGTGGACATCTGGGCTTGTTGTTGTTGTTGTTTTGTGTTCATTGTACAGAAATGAGGAACTAATGTTTTCCACAATAGTTTGAAAAAAAACTATTAAAATGAGATGGATTTACAGAAACGACATGTCCTCCTATTGTGCGGATGATAAAACAGACTCCAACCAGATTGAGTGGTTCTTTAAGGTGGATTTCTTGTGATCCTGGCGATGGAATCAGATTGGGCAGAGATGATATTTCTATGCAGCTCTTGTCATATTTATGTGAATCTAATTTAAACCGTGATGATCAGATTCCTCTTTTGCTTGTACAGACACGTACCGTGGGACACAATGGAGAACACACATCTCAGCTTAGAAATGGTCCCTTTTATAACGGCGCTGGAAATCGCTTACAGCTGTCTGGCTGACAAGTGTGTTGATTTGGATAGATACGGCATTGTGAGACGCAGAGCAGCGAACAAGTGCGAGGGAAGGCCTTTCTCTTCCCCTCTATCTCTTTTCTTTCGAGGAGCGTTTTGCCAAGAGGAGCAGCCAAGTTGGTTGCCTGATTGTTCAGGCTCCCCCTCACAAAGACTGATGTGACTGCAGGGCCTTTCAATGGGCAAAGAGACAAGAGCTTTATCTGAAGATCCACTTCTCCACCTCCACTCTGTCTCTCTCCCTTTTCCTTTTCTTGGTCGTTATGTTGAAAGCCTGTTAGCTCCGCTGTGTTGAAGGGAAGCAGCGTTTGTTGTTATCCCCCTCTCAGCTCTGTTGATTGCTCGGCTCACACACACTCCATTAGTGTTTGCCATCCAGCATCAGTACAGAAACTTTATTGAAAAACCAGATTTATCAGGCCCTGCATTATAAAGGCAGAGCAAATACCTGTGAAAGTCTCTGAGGGAAATTAAAAGACAGACTTTTTCATAGGCAGGATTCAGAATATCCAATATTCACACACTGTTCTAACAGCTTGTCCTTGTTTTTGCGTATTAGATCTTCTGAGAGGCAGGAACAGCGTGTGTGGTTCCCACTTTGGGGAAAAACTGACGGAGAGGAACCAAAGAGAACCAGTGGCTTCGCATTCAGGCACTTCCTCAGCACGGTAGGTGACATGTGTGAACCTGCTCCCGTGCACCCGCTTAGTTGGAACCTGCTTCATTCACCTTCACCAAATGAATTCACCAAACGAGCTTCTGACTGCACCAAACACACTGTGTTTACATATGACCTGTGAACGCGCATGTACCTTTTGCATAAACTCAGTCGAGTTTGTTAATTCCTCCCCAGTGAAGCTATGCTGTAGTTCAACCTCTTCAGTGTGAAGTAACTACGCCGGCTATAAAACCGGACCTTTTAGAGCTCAGTAAAGGTGTTGGGAGCTGCGAGCTCAGGTGGTAGTTCTGTGTAGATTCACACACTGAAGACTCATGCATGCTGTTGTCATGTGAACATATTTTGTTCTGCTCATGATGACAAAGCTTCTAGGCTCCGTTTGTGTGTGAAAGATATCCTCGCCCTCGGCGCTTCACCATTGTCAATATATGAATTGTACGAGAGCATCAGTGGCCAAATGACCCAGCTGAAGCCCAGAAACCTTCACTCCCTGTGACATTTCAAATGTCAAGCCACATCGGTTACGGGTCTTACGCTTCCAGCGATTCCCAGCGCTGAACCCGGAGCCACATTTAAAACGCCACCAGAGTCCATTTTAACCACGGTTCAGTCCCCAGAGTAGAGACCAAACTCAGTGTTACAGGGTGGATGCTTAATACACTTGTCTACATGAATGACGTGTTGAAACAGTGTGACTAAAGACACACTCAGAGCATCCCTCTCCTTGTCCCTGCCTATCTCTATCACACACACAAACAGATCCATACAAATATAACCCTTCTCTTCTATTATTGGGGGGGCTGCCGATGGAGGGGCATTCCCTGTCAAACCCCAACTAACAAACTGGAGTATTTATATGGGATTTGTATGCATTAGATAAAAGGCGCTCTTGTTCTCTTCATTCTCATAGGCTTTTCATGGCTGTTTGACTGTAACACTGATGACTCTCTGCATCCCCCAACCTCCACCCTTCCACTCTGTGTTTCTCTAAGCCCCCTCCATCCAACCCAAATCCTTTCCTATCGGCCAATTTAAACAAGCTTGGTCCAGGGAGAGAGAGAGAGAGAGAGAGAGAGAGAGAGACGGTAGGCGGCTGAGAGAGATGCTCTGTCCTAAGCTCTTTTTCTAAAACAGTAAAAGGAATGAGAGGAGAAAGAGAGATTGGTAAAGAGGGTTAGGGCAATTTGGCAGCCAAAAGCCCGGGCGTCGTACCCCAGGTCTTCCCCTGCACTGCTAACAGACCTAAGAAAGCAGATCCCAAACCTCCCCAAAGATAATGGCCACAGAGAGGAAGAGACAATGGCTCTGCCTTTTTATTGCACATTTTCCTCCTTTTCTTTAGAACAATTTTTATATTGGACCCCCCCTCCCTTTGTAATCTGGTCTCTGATGAAGTTTCATTGTTTGTCATGTGAAGCCAATAGCAGCTTAGCCGAGATGGAGTAAGGGAGGCATTATAGCGCGGGCGTTCTCCCGCTTGGCTCGCTGAGACAAGAGCAGAGGAAGAGAGGGAGGCGGCACAAAGGCAAGGGCTCCTCCATGATTCCCCGTTCCCCAAATCCGACTCTCTGCACGGAAAAGTAGGAGAGAACGAGCCTGGAATCTGGGAAGCATCCCAGCGTTCCTTTGATGGCTGTTGGCCTCTCTCGCTCATCACGTACGCCTTCCTCTGTTGGTGGAAGGAGGAGGGAGGCGTTTTCTCTTTTTTGCATAGTTGAAACCTAAACAAATTTTTTGTATTAATTTATTAATTATGACATTTATTTATTTATTGCATTACCTACTTTCTTGCACTAAGTGATATCATGAAACTTCAATGCTTGTCAAATATAAATCACACAGTATATTGCTGTAAATAAAAGACGTCTACTTTTGTAAATGTAAACCAGGATCCCACTGTTGATAGTGTCACAGATTAACCCATCACAGATGTTTTATAGATTAAGGGGATGTGTCCATAATGTTTGCATGTAAATCAGTGAGATTACACAGGTTTGACTGTTTCCATCACCAAACTGTGATGATGATGAAAATGATGAATGCTTCACAAGCAATTATTCTATATTATCTTGTTTTGTTGTTGTTTTTAATATATAAAAAATGAAAATGACTTTTCTTTTCCTTTCAGTCTTGAGCAAAGTCGAAGGCGATTACAAGCAGAGGACGTACGTGTGACTGTGAACCCAGATGTTTTCATGACGCTGAGACAAACAGGTGCGTCTGCCATAAATGAAGCATCGGGACCTGTGTGTAAGATAAGAGGTATTTGATTTAGCTAATTAATATTTTAATCTTCATCTAACAGTAGATGAAGCGTCTCCTGAGACAAAGGAGTTTACTTTTAACTTTGGTTGAGTTTCCTGTTGAATTATGACTATAAGGCAAAACAACAGCTCCGTTTTTACCGTCTCTCTCGCCTCCACTGGAAATGCATTAGACTTTGGATGCAAACAAGAAGTCGCTGTTATTGTCCCCAGACTCATAGAGTTCATCAGTTCAACGCCACTGATGCAGACTCAACTCCCTGTGTTTAATCACAGCAAGTCGGTTTCAGGGCCACTTTTTATGCTGTGCATCAATCCTCCTGTGACGTTCAGCCTCTAAACGTAGCCTGAGTGCTCTGCTCTCTCAGTAATGGTCATTTAGGACAAATACCCATTAAGAAAACATCACTTCTTATTCACTTCGCCATCTTCTCCCTTCTGCTCCCTCCATTTTAATAATTCTCTTTTTTGGGTGATTAGCAATTGTCTCGGTACCAAATCGCTCTGTCATTTGATAATCCAGACTGTAGGCTATTGGAGGGAATTTGTATCTGCGTTTTAAATATCTGTGCAAGGCACGCTTGGGTTTTAATGTCAATCATAACCTTATTAACACAGGGCTCAAAGCGAGTGAGATCGCCATGAGTGACAACGGTTTACATTCGTTAAAGCCCAGAAAAGGCGACGTGTCCGACCTACTGAGTGAGCATGTAACCTGTTCAGGCATTCAGCTGCATGCGTGTGTGTCTGTGTTTGTGTGCTGTAGGGCTGTTGTGTGTGATTATGCATGTCTAATGTCTGGTTGTTGTACTTGTTTAAAGTGTCACGGCGGGTTTTACAGAAGCATCTTCCAACATCTTGTGTCGCTTCGTTTTGTTCTGCAGGAGGCAGTGAAGGCGGCAAAGATGGGCTGGATGTAAGTTGATTGACAGAAATTTGATTGTGTCAGTTTTTTGTTTACATCTTTCACAAAGCTGCAGCACGTCTACATTAATTAGAGGAAAAGTCTAGACTGAGGCTATAAGCCAATAGTGCATGAACAGCAGTTCCTACAGGGGAAAACAAAATGTACAGAATTAACGCTCAACACTAAAGTTAAAAGTCAACACAGGGACATTGAAGAGGCCTCAACCATTTACAGGTCAAATCAAGATGCAGGCGCTTTATGAGTCATTAACGTTATTAAAAGCGATTCTTGTTGCTTTTGTTTGGTCGTCTGTGGCTTCTTGATTGATTGCTCTCCCCTGTGCATCTGTTTTGTTGGTTTATCTGTCACCGTCATTGTTCCCTAAGTGTTTGACGGGTTGTGTGCTGGTCAATCAGACAGTAGGTTAAACTGTGTTAACGACACAGTTTTATGGGTCATTAACTTGAAAGACTCGCTACAAATGAACACGACATCCACCTCCAGCGCAACAGGACAAGGCCACAAACGACTCACAGTTCCTCCCTGGTAAAGTATTCTATGATGAGGTCACGGCACAGCAGAAAAACAGGCGACTAGTCACAGCACAGTCACTTGGTCCCTTTGTGCTTTAGCTCCAGCGACTAGTGCAGCATCACATCTATTTTAGCTGTTAACCACATGTATTTATATTTTTACACTGCTTATTTGTTTTGTTTTTTCTTTTGTCTCAGGACGACGTCGACCCTGGGATGATTCATGTGGTGCATTTAGGGATGGTTTGAAAACACTTCATTCCTGTTTTATACACTACGTAGTTACTTATTTGCTAAACTAGCTGTGTAGGAATCACACGGTCTTATTGTATGTACCCACGGTGACTGTATGAATGTCTGATAAAAGTCAAATAATACATGGGCGTTATGATAAGCCTTTATTTTTTTAGACCTGTCATAGTATATCTGTGAAATTTAAACCAAGTCAAAAATGCTGTGCAGCTCCATGAACGTCAATTCAGGTTATTTTCTGCCTTAGTGAAGTCTAAATCAAATGAACCTTAAAAGAAAACAGTTACACTGGGTCCTTCCTTTTACGAGCATGACAGAAAATGTTTTAAACCTTGCCATTAATCATCCAGAAAAAATAAAGACTTCTATTATACTTCCATCACTACTGATATTGAATGTTCCGGGCTTCCTCAGTGTGTGCGTGTGCTGCGTAGATGTGTGTGTTGGCCGAGATTACGGGCCACAGTTTTATTCATGAATAGGAGCCAACCAGCGACTTTAAAGCGTCGCGCAGAGCCCCTTTCCTGAACAGCAGCCATGGCCGTGTCAGAGCTGTCGACGCGCTGCGCTCACCGACTAATCTGACAGCGCCGCGCGAGCCCTAATCCCTCACTGTATCGTAATCTATTTACTTTGCATTCTAAGAGGATTTCCACCAAAAAATATACAAGAAGCGATGTTGGAAATGGACAGAAGATCAGCGAGGATGCTTTTCTACTCCTTTTTTTTTGTTTTGTTAGCTTTAAAAAATCATTGTATGTTTTTTGGGGAGTCAATCCCTGCGAGAGGGATGGGTGAAAGGAATTACATTTCTGACTGATACTAATACTTCTCTTATGTAAACATCAAAATGTTATATTTCCCTTCCGATGATACAGTCACACAGCAGAGGCTGCTGAAGATAAGTGGCGTCTGTCGTTGCCTTTAGTGCATCTCTTGACACGTTCATAATTTACAAACCAAGGATGCATTATCTCCTGATTGTTTGTCTTGACGGCATGAATAGAAGCTGCAAAATTGCTTAACAGGCGAGCACGAGATCCTCCCATCTCTGTGATGGCCTGAACAGTAGCCTTTTTTGACATGCAAACGGGGAAATCTGCGCTTTCATAATACAAGAAACAAAGTAAAACCACGGAGCGCTCTCCTCCGTTACCCTCTAAGCAATTATGTCAGCTTTGTGAAATCATAAATAGTTATGCTTCATTTGAAATGTGGCCAGCAGCTTGATTGTAAAGCACCACCTCGCACTCAGATCTCTGCCATCCGAGATGACTCGCAGAGATAGGCTTATTAGTGGTATTAGCATACTGCGCTGTGTTCTGGAGCAGTGAAACGGCCTTGTTAACATTTGGAAATGAATCAAGCCCCCAGCACTTGCTATTATCCAGGTTATCTGTTTTTTCTCCCTCTCCTCTGTGCAACAGCTGTGCAGCGTTTCTACAGAGGCCTTATCACGGCTAATGACGGCTCTGATTAGACTGATACAGTTTCCCCCCGGGGGTATGTTTTATAGGTTTGTCTTACAAATCAAATCCCCATCACAATATAGACAAATATGTCAAAACCATTAAAGACCTTGAAGACCCAAAACTGCTCATGACTCTCATTAATTGGACGGATCTTATTCCCAGGAAAAACACAGCATCGCGTTCAGTTTGTCTTGGTTATCGGCACTCGAGTCAGTGAATGAGATGCACTTTGCATAAGAAGCGTTGTACAATAGTTTTATCAGGACAAGTGCCTAATTAAAGTGCAACGTATTTGTAGTGAATATCTGTTTTAGGCTTTCAGGCAAAAAACACAATACTTAGATACTTTTGAGATGAAGACTGAAACTGAAGTGATTGTACTGAGACTAAAGTTAAGATAACTGTTATCATACAATGTACTACTATATAGTATACTACTATTTACTATGTACCTATATGCACAGTACTACTGTATACTATACTACTAAGTACTACGTACTTATATACAACTGTATTATCAGTCACTGTTTTTTACAGTATAACGTGACTTCTGATATAAATATGCTGTTATACTTTTTTATTTTTAAAAAGCAGCTGTTATTTTGTATTTTTTACACACAAAATTAATGAAGTCTGTGAAAACCTGTCAACAACCTGTTCATCTTCTGAAACAATTGGTGCTCATTAACTGTTTTTATTTCACCCCAGAGAACCACAGGTATCGCTGTGCTTGTTTGTACTTCGTTATCGCAGACGATTGTCAACAAAGAGCAAACTAAATGACAAAGGAAATCTGGACGACGCGTCAGACACAAATCTATTAACACTGAGACAACATCATCCATGGGAAACGCCGGTGCCTGCAGGCCTGCGAGCCCCTGTTAATCCAGGTCCAGGGCTGAGGGGAAAAGGACAAGTTGGGACTTGAGGCAGTGCTGCATCTTTTCCAGATGAGATAATATGAGCTCTGTGAAATACCTCACTGCTCCTCTGCTCACCCTGATGGGTCTGATTGACCAGGAACTAGACAAAGAACCCAGGACGTCACCAGGAAGACTGAAACGCAGGGACTCCTTCAGTCTAGAACGAGTCCACACAGCTGTGCTCTCCGGTCCAGTCCTGTGTCATTTCCCATCAGTTACTTTGAATGAGGAAGGAAGAAGTTAAGCACCTGATTGTTCTACTCGCTCAGCTGGAGAAAAGCATTATGCTCAAATGTTAATATGTTGGGATGAACATTGATGAGACAAAACAATCCAACCCATCTCTGCCTGATCAGGCTTAGTCTTTAAACTCTAGCATCATGAGGCACACTTACATTTGTGCAGTTTGTTAGTTCTAGTGACCAAAGAAGAGTCAAACGAATACCGTTCTGTACGTTATGTTATATGTTAATAATGTCAGGTTCAGACTGTGCTATGTTCATCTATTCACCATGAACTTACTCATATTAAGTGTTTGGACCTGCAAGTGTTGTTTTTTATTATCAGCCTGTCTGCTGAGAGTTTCTTCGCGTTTAGTTTGTAAAACAAGGGAAGGTAGTGAAGAGACTCCAATCACAGCTTCAGGAGCCCACAATGATGTCCTTAAATAGCCTGTTTATGTGGTCCACAGTAACAGGCAGCAAATCCTGTTTGAGTAACTGGAACCAGCAAAAATTTGGCATTTTTGTTTGGAAAATTACTGAAACGGTCACACTATATTCAAAATAGCCAGTGATTCATTTTTTTACCATCCACAGTAATCGATTAGTTTACTGCATTTAATTGAATGACAACTGTTTCAGCTGAGCTGATGTGAACATTTAGCCTGAAACACTGCGTTACCCTCAGCCTCGCATTAAGGCTTCATTCAAACAACAGCCTATAGGTGGATCTTTGCGAAGATGATGAAAGGCAGACCTGCTGCATGAGGACAGTTTTACAAGTGTTTGCTGCTTTTTTAATAACTGACCTGTCATCCAGATGTTGGACTACAGATGTCTTTCATTCTTAAGGTGAGTTTGAAATTCAAATATCCACAAACTCACTGACCAGACAGGTGCAAGTGACTTGGCTGAACTTCCTGGTGCAGCTCGACATCAGGCCACCAATAGGCCACATTTCCTTAAAGCTATTAATCCTTTAACTCTTCTCATAACTTTGTCTGCAAAAGAAAATGAAAGTAGAAATACAACGTTGGAGTGATGGCGTGTCATCCTCGCTGTGCACCTAATCCCACACTATGCAAACTCCCAAAGAGTTGATGGCTCCTCTGTACCTTGTGTCTCAGGGGTGACTGAGCTGCTTTCACTCCACCAGTTTGACTCCGCTGACCGCCTGGACTCAACTGTGAAATCCCCTCATGGCAGCCAAGGGTCCTCTCGGCTCCTGTGAGTTTGGATGATGGATTGAAGAGGTCGTTGGTGGCGACTTGAAGGCAAACCGTATGTGTCGGCGCAGGAAGATTACGACGCACACTGCCCCCACCGGTCGGCGCCCAGACCAGATGCAGGAATAAAAAGGCAACAAACAAAGCAGAGAAACCTGAGACTGCAGGCCTGGACTACACCCGTTGGAGTACAGTTGACCCCAGATTAACCTCCCAGGTAAATATAATCCCCTGTATCACCTCTGTTTAATATCACAACGGGATGTCAAGGTCTGGCGCCAGTCAACAGCCTGTATAAGACCAGTTTGAGGTTTTTTGGCCGTCTTGCATGAAAATGGAGGACACGAACCGTCCCCGCATGCACACTGCTATCGGTGCATCGCGAGGCCCTTAAATCTCTCTCTCTTGTTCGCATTCTCTCACTCTGTGACTTATCAAGGCCTGGACGGTCCCATAAAACAAATACTGGAGGATCAGTCCGCTTTCTGCCTTTATCTTTCTCTCTGTCTCTCTTTCCCAGATACAAATCACAACCGCTCATGCACAAACAATCCAGAACAGTTCCAGTTCATTTCCTGGACAAGAGTGAACCAAATGTCAACAGTTTCTAGTCCGCCCGGATTCAGACGCCATCGCTGGAGTAAGCGTGAGGCTAAAGGTCGACGTGCTGCAATCGATAGCCCGACTGAACAAAGACGGAGGCACCAGGTTAAAACACACTCATGCACAAAGAACAACAGCTATGCTGAAATTGAGGTTTTTAGAAGATGCAAGTTAATCACACGAGGGAAAGTAACAGCATTTTATTTCATAAGTTTTAAACTGTGTTCTGACTCTTTTCAAATGCTCGATTACAACATTTTCCTGAGGAAAAAATGATTTATGAAGTTTAAGAGAGTAATCAAATGTGTAGATTTTCCATTACATTGCTGTAAACTCTATTCTGACTGAACCCTGTGAACCTCAAATCTTTTCTAAACATGTTAAAGCTGCATTAAAAACAAAGAGATCAAGTATTTGGCCAGATTATGTCGTCATCTTAATCGCTCGTAAACCTTATGTTTTCTGTCTTGCTCAAACATGAAACCAAACATCCCTCAGTTCAGATCAGGTCGCATTTAGAAATAATTACTTAGAACATTTCACTTTTCTATGGTTGTTGATGAAACTAAAGCTGGTCAATATAGATTTTTTTTATTTTAAAAAGGAACAGTATCATAGAAATGTTTGAAATTGCCTGTCAAATGTAGTTAATTTGTAGTTTAGTAGACCTTGTGCTCTTATTCAGTATATCAGATAAAATGTTGGTACTGTGAAATATCTATGATCTGACATTTAGGAGTTTAGTGCTCTTTTAAAATGTCCCTACATTTTAATTATGCTGACGTTTGTGTTTGAGGGGAATTAATTCTGTGTCAAAGAAAAGAATATTGTGTTTAACCTTCAGGTCTAAAACAGCAACAACCCAAGTTGAGTGAGACGGTGCATTCTGATGTAACGCGGGGACGTTTTTCCAGAGACAAACAGGCTGAAAAAAGACTTGAGAACCGACTGTAAAATGCGCCTCATAAACAGCCGCGGGAATTAAATTAGCATTTTGAAAAAGTCGGCCCTGAACCATTATCTGCGAAACTTTTAAACATTGTTGCTGCTTCTGTTTAATTGTGCGGCTGTAATTAAAGGTTGCCCGTGTTTGAAGTGGGCATCATCTCAGGTGTTTTCTGCGTCTGCGTGAAGGAAGATTTTCATGCCTTATTGCAACATCCTTCAAAGACAGAACTTAATCTTCGCTTTCCCAGTCCTCAGACGTTTGTCCTGGACGCTGCATTGAAGCATCACCTTCCTGTTTAACGGAGCTCTCCTCTATTTTAGCACAAACGCTGACTCTGCGCGTTTGTGTCGCTGTTTGAAGGTGAGCAGCTGTTCCGTGCGGGACCCGTGACTCTCGCAAACAACCCCACAAGATTGGTCGCAAATGTTTATTTGATGCAAATCCGAACAAATCCGCCGCTGTTGGTGGACACTCGCTGCGCTGTTTGCGCGTCGTGGCGCAAACATGTTTAATGTCCCGGTCGGTCGATATTTATTCAGCTGCTGCGAGCGTCATTTACATAAAGAGAGACGGGGGAAGCACGGGCTGTGCACAGACTGGGAGAGACCTCCAGGATGTATCGATCAGGTTGATAGGAGGGACCATCGGTGGGTTCGAACAGTAGTTCGGACGTTCTGGCGTTGCCCGTTTCAGTTTAAAGCAGTTGTGATTGCTTCCCAGTGTTTTCTTTCAGTTTCATTTTTTAACATTATTTTACCAAACTCGATCCAACCCAAAATCAACGAACCTCCTTGTGGCATATTGAATTCCACATATTGACAAATTGTAAATATTTAGAACGGAATAATTTTCTGAATTTGCAGCGTTTTAAATAAATGTGCACATTCGTGAAAATCCACTTGCGCTAATTGTTCCATCAAACATTACTTTTTGGGGACTGTGTAATTAGAACAATACCTCCAACGTCCGTGTAACATCTGATCAACTTTTTATTAAAAGTCTTAGTTATCGTGTTTTACGTCCTGACAGTTAATGAGCCACTGAAACCACTAAAATGTTTTTTTATTTTAGATAAAAACCTGAATTTGTCTTAATTAAAACAGGCGCTGAAGCTGCTGGGGGTAAAGCATTGGCACAAGGACGCTGTTATTATTGAGGGAAATTAATTTACATGAAGTCTGTTCTGCTGTTACTGCCTCTGCTCCGTGTGCGGCCTTCACTGGTTAAAACATGCTCGTCCAACACAACCTTGCCTGAGAACTGAAAGCAATATTTTTTCACGGCCCCCTCTTTTATAATGCGTTTATGCCTGCGAGCCAAACACACACACACACACACATACATTTGACCCCCTAACCTGGCCCCACCTACGTAATTACCGCATCACAAGCAGCGAAATTCCTGCAGGTTATTTTGGAGAAACCAACTCAGGGCGCAGGAGTAATTATCACGCCATTACAGCGGCGCATTCAAATACGCCTCGATCAAATGTCTCTGGGCTCAATATTTAGGGCTTTTTAACGCCGCAGTTTAAAAAGACACTCGGTCGCCCTAAAGCAAGGAGATGGTAGTGTTTCAATTTAAGTCGGAGAGGATTAAACTCAAATGGAACTGCAGGCCTAGACGCTTACACGGCTTGTATTAATTATGGATTAATTTGCATTTACCCAGTTATAATTAGGAAAACACAATCAACAAGCTTTTAAATAAAAGTGACTGGTTCAAATGGGAGAAAAGTGTAGTGAGTGTTGTAATTCGCGGTTGTACATGCATCTAAAAAGGAACTTGACTCCCTGTTAGGAATCACACAGACTGTGGAAAATAAGTCTTAACGGATCTTTATTTGATGAACATGTATGTGAGGGTGGTCGCCTTTAAGATACATTCAACAATCTCACTGTCAGATTGGAGCTATAATCCAGTTTCCCTCCTCTCCCAAATAAGAAAATGATTTGACTCCAATATCAAGCCAAGTGCTGCGGTTCAAACATGTCCAATATCACGACATTGCCCCAGAGAGGAGGTGAGGTTTGAAAATGTAGAGGCTAAAATAATGATAATAATATTAATAATAATTATAATAATAATATCCCAAAAAACAGAATGGAAACTGGACAAATGTCCAGAATAGGTTTATCTATATTTCAGTTTTCCAAGACATTTCAAATTGCCAAATCATGTTTCCTGACTAAAACAATTTCTATAAAAGCTGAACTTCGTGTCCAATTTGTTCTCTTTGGAATATTTGGAAAAATGTACATACAGGATTTTTTTCTTTTTTTTCTTCCCAAAGTGGTAATAAACAACTTTAAATTTGGAAAAAAACAACTAATCATGGTCACTGTAACTGACCCAAATACATATTTACATATTTCAGCTCCTCAATGTAGCTGGCTAAAAATCTCTGTCATCCTAAAATAACAAATTTTAGAAATAAAAACTATACAGGATTTGATTGGGCTGGAGGTAAGAGGGCACTGCAGGCAGTTCCTGTTTGTGCACCAGAGGGGAAAATATTCCTCCCATCCAGAAAGCCAGAGAGCTGGTGGTCAAAGGAGTTTGGTTGAAATGACTGTTCTGAAAAGCAGTTTAGTTAGGCTCATCCTCGAAGGGGCGTTAACAGACAAAAAAACTCCCACTTATCATCATAGAATCTGCTCCTGATGTTTCCTCTTCACGAGACTTTAAAGTTTTAAAAACGTTGAGGATGAGAGTGAGGAGAAAAAGTCAGATTGTTGAGCTTTCCTGCTGCTATCTTCTTATCATATGGTTCATAAATTCTGTCTTTAAAAACAAGCAATGTCCTGATCTGGAAAATAAGAGGAGGGGGTGGACGAGCTGGGGGGGGGGGGAGCCCGATCACAAGACTTGGAACCTCCAGGAGGCCTGGTCTTTGTAGTCCAAGCAGTCTGTGGTGTTAAAGTTGAGCTTCCACGAGGAGGCCGCAGTCTGCTCTTTGTAATCCAGGCAGTCAGAGGAGTTGAAGGCCAGGCCGGAGCCTCCGTAGGCCTGGTGGTGGTGGTGGTGGTGGTGGTGGCCTGACGACTGGCTGATGTGATGGTGGGGATGGCCTGACATGGAGGAGGCCGTCATGGGGCTGAGCTGGTGTGGGTGGTGGTGAGAGTGCATGGGGGCCAGGTAGGAGCCACAGTCCACGCCGCTGAAGTAGGAGCTGGAGGGGGCCGGGTAGCCCTGGCCGTAGCCTGGCGTCTGGTTGTAGGTCATGGGGTAGGAGGTGGCGGCGGCGGCGGAGCCGCTCATGGAGCGCTGCATGCAGGAGGCGTTGGAAGGGGGTCCGGGCTCGGGAAGCGGCGCCACTGCAGCAGCAGGGGCGTTTCCGGGAGAGATCGCAGGGCTCCAGATGGAGGAGACGGTACTGATGGAGGTAGAGGTGCTGCTGAGCGCGGCCGGACCCGCGTGGTTGGTGGACGAGGACGAGGACGAGGACGAGCCCGTGCTGGAGACGGCAGGAGGAGTGAACTGCCCGCTGCTCTCCGAGCCCGTGCTCTCCCGGGCCGGGGACGACTTCTTCTTGGGCGGCCTGGCTTTGGCGCTGCTGCCGCTCTGCTGCTGCTGGCGACACTTGGCCCGTCGGTTCTTGAACCACACCTGCGAGCAACAGCACCATCCAGGAGTTAGAAAGCGTACACATCACCGTTTCATTAAAACCCCCTCCTGGGCCATGCTGGGAGTACATTATGGAAGAAAATTGGGGGTTATTAGCCATCAAGGTTCACTTCCACCCTGGCCCCTTGGCTCGGACCTGCGAGGGTCCAATTTCATAGCTGGTAGACGGCTCTAAGATAACAGGCTATTAGGTTTCACCACACAGTAGGGAAACTCTAGAGCACAGAAAGGGTAGGATCATGTAGAGCATTTTGTTTCACACACACATTCTGAGAATAACTCAAATTGTGAGAGAGGCCTGCTCTGGTTTTTTACTCTAAAGCCTTTTAAGAGCAGCATTTGTTTGTGGCGTCACGATAAATCCTGCATTTCATACAAAATAACATTTAAAATATTGATGTCAAAACTAGTTTGGACCAAGGTTTAGGCACTGAGCTAAAATAATAATAATAAAAACGCCATAAACATTTCCCATACAGCGTCCTGAAGCTCTCTGGTAACCAGTAACTAATAACCAGCAAAATAATCATAATCAATCTTAATAAATCGATATTTATTGTCATCCTCTTTAAATAGTCCGTAACCAATAAAGCTGCAGCCCACAGAGCGAAATTTATGACCACAATCTTTTGTCCTTTAAAATATTTTTTGTAAGAATTTCGTTCTGGAGAGTCAGAATATTAATGACGGTGAATCTTAATGAAATGAGGCTCATTCATAAGCTAACTGGGGTCAGTTAGCTTATGAATGAGCCTCATTTCCATATTAGCCAAACAAAACGTCCACCCAAAAGGTTAAATATGAATGTTTTGTAACAGTACCCTTGTTTATATAAATACATAAAATGCGGAACTAAACCGGATTCATGACAACGTGACACTATTTCCACTCAGTTACACAGCTAGCTAGCTAACCTTGACGTTAAGAAACGCAAGGGCGAGTGTGACGTCATCAACGGCTAATTCAAATAACACTTTAGTAAAAAGCTAAAGGTCTAAACATGTTTTTAATGTTGGGCTGTTTTTCCAACGCTTCAACGGCAGAAACACGCGGAGCAGAAGTCTTAACGCTTCTCACCTGGACCCTGGACTCCGGCAAGTTGATTTTCAGCGCGACCTCCTCGCGCATGAAGATGTCCGGGTACCGGGTTTTGGCGAACAGAGCCTCCAGAACGTCCAGCTGGGAGCGCGTGAAGGTTGTGCGCTCGCGCCGCTGCTTCCTGGGAGTCGCTGTTGATTTTTAAAATAAATAAATATGCTCATTGTTCAGCCGCAGTTTTCCTTCACATCTTCCTGTTGTTTGGTGTAATGTCAGACAAAATGTTAGCATTTATCAAAAGTTACGATTATATGAAATTATACGATTACATGAAACTAGGGTCTATTTGTCCGTAGATTTATTCTTGTGCAATTTTAAACCCGTTGAACTATTTTTTGTCATTAAATTGTTCAACCCATAATAATTTTAAAAATCAAATTTACTGTTTTCTTTGTAACGAGCCTTAAAAGGAGCCTAAATGTCCTGACGGAACCGGTTCATCTCAGCAGCGCTCGCCGCGCGTGGCGTGGGTCGGGCTCGTACCTGGGTAGCCCACGGAGGGGTGCAGCAGGTCCATGGCAGCGCCGCTCAGCCCCAGGCCGTTGACGCCGTAGGGGGGCTGTTTGAGGTAGGACATCATGCTACACGCGGTCACTGCTCCACCCAGCTCAGGCCAGTGGTTCGGTTTCCCCCGATGCTGCAGCTTGACGGGACAGGGGTCCAACCCAAGTCACTGCTGAGTCACTATGGAGCGGAGAGAAACAGCGGGTTCGTCATTTTCCATGAAGCCACGTTTCACTAAACTGGTTTTTGTTTTCTTAGGAAAAGACCGACAGGAACTGGCGATTATTCATGACTGCGAATGTGTGGGAATTCTTTAATAAAAAAATGTAAATCAAATCACTGAACTTCGGCCTCTTTAATAACAGTTTTATAATTCTGATTTAAATTGCTCAACTTCTGGATTAAAACAAAGTTATATTATTATAAAACCTTAAGTTAAGAAGAAGAGAAACTTCAGATTTATGCGCAATGAAGCGAGTCTGGAAAACTGGGTTTTTGGTTTAAACCGGGTCAAACTACTGCTCGGTCCAACTCCAACCCCCAGAGAAATAAGAAATGGAACTCAGAAGGAAGTTTTAATACGAGCATTTAATCAGAGTTTGATGTTCATCTGTATTAATTTATTAGTAATCGACATTGGCTCCGAGCTGCAGACCAATTCAAGAACAGGCCGTATTAAATTATACACTCCGTGGAAACGACGCGCACTTTTACCTCGTCACCCCAACGAGCTGCACTGGGGTCAAAACCAGCTTCTCTCAAAAAGTAAGTCAGAAATCAATATAGTGGGTCATGCATTATTTAAATTATCTGAATATTGTAAAAATTAAATAAACAAAAGTTAGGAAACTACTTTAAATGTCAAATCAAACACACGTAGTAAATGTTAGTTTTTATAATTAAAGACGCAGTGTTTATTACTTTTTTATTTGACACAAATAACGTAGTTGAATCAAACGTGCCTCATGACAGTGTGTGTGTGTGTGTGTGAGTGTGTGTGAGTGAGTGTGTGTAGGCCTGCATCTACACACACAGGCTCCACACGCGCACATAAAACACGGATTAAGGTTGTGGTTTCATAAAAAATTAAATCACACTTGTTTGAGTTTCTTCGCGTTTGTTACCTATGTTTTGGATTTTTTGTTTTCGCCGTCATAAACCTACGTCAATGTTTAAAAAAATAATTTACGGTCTATTACTCTAAAAATAAAGAAACGTTTGTTTATTTTAAATCTCGGGAAAATATACCGGTCCTCAATGAAAATGCCTCAACAAGTAGGGAAAATTATTTTCTGAGTCAATATTATTGGAGAAAACCACATTTCGTGGCTGTTTAAAAAGTGATGCGTTCTAATTTAAAGTTCTACATCTATTTGGATTTCTTTAAATTATTGGAATAATAACTATTGGTCAGTCTCCAACTCAGAAATTAAATGATTGTTTCAACAGCTCTGAATTACGTCTGCGTTTCTGGAACGAGCTGCTCGAGCGTTAACTGCAGTAAAACACTCCCTGTGAAGTTTAACGCCTGTGAATTAAATTAGTGACTCTGAGGGGAGATTATTTTAACAATGAGCTTCTAACTGACCAAACCAAACCTTTAACTAACTAACGTGTATTCCAGCGTCTTTTTAACCACAGCTGCCAGGCCGGAGTGAAAAGGCGAGATCTCGGTGCAAATGAACTCAATTAGAATTTAGATTAGACCTCCGGGGAGAGAACGTTTCAGAAGGGCTCTTATCTGCAAAATAAATTAACAAAAACCAAAACACGCCTCTCCAATTATCTACCAAGTGGTTCAAACGTTTTAATGGCCAATTGCTCTCAATAAACTGGCAGGAATGCACTGGAATAGAAATATGAAAATTATCTGCACTGGAAGAAGTTGGCGCAGTTGGAGCTGAACTCCTCCGCGAGGCCGATTCATTGATCATTTCCCACAAACGCGCAACTGGGCACATTGAAATCCCGCAAACCTCGGTTCCTAGTTTTAAGTCACGCGATCTTCTCACTGTGTGTTTAGACATCGCTTCCAAACTTTATTTACATGTGTTACAGTTTGTTGGCACGAGTAAAACGCGATCATTCTCATGAAAAGCGCTAAGGAGGAGTTGAGCGTTACCTTGTTTTGTTCCCTTCCTTCTCCCGGAGACCTCGCGCCACGAGAGGCGAGCGGCACTAAAATTATCCAGCAGTGGGAAGCGTGCGGGCGCAGGACTCGGCGGCTGCAGCTCGCTCACTTAAAAACAAACAGCGGTGCGCAGACCGAGCAACATCACGGAGAAAGTCGCCGTCAGGTTATGAGCACGCGGGGCGTCACCGCGTCCACGATGCGGTTCCGGGTGCTTTTGCAGCCAAATAAATCAAACTCATTTGCTTTCAGGGGGCTTGTCGTCGTCTGTCAGAGAGTTAAGGTGATTTCTAATGGAGACGGATGGAGATTGATCACCTTCTCTCCGCCCCGCGCCTCTATGAGCCGAGGACACCTGCGGATCCGCCTCCCGCAGCCAATCGGCGCGCGCCGCCGGGCTGACGGATGGCACGGGCGGCCAATGGGCGCGCGGAGGACAAGCGGGGAGCCCACTCCCACTCAGCCCCCTCTGTCCCGGTCCCGAGGACGAGCAAAGCACGAAGAGGTGGCTGCGAATGAGAAAAGATGGAAACGTTTCACAGGCACGCGGGAGAAAGGCCGCTCGGTTGTGCGCCAAAGTGCGCAAATGTAAAGAAAGAGGATTATGGGAAAAAACGTTTTATGAAAGGATTTAATAAAAGATCAGAGTTAGCCCAGTAAGTGCTGTGTGCTTATGGTTTGATTTGAACGGCGTCCATAAGTTTCCTCCTATTTCAAATTAAATCTGTAGTTTTAATTTGAAACGATTGGTTTATTGGTTTTAAACGTAAAGTCCTAAAGTGACTGAAAGCTGCGTGTTAGTTTTTCAGTGACAAACAAACTATTTCCCGGAAGGCCCGGAATCAGCAGCAGCTGCTTTTAGGGCGACTTTTGTTGTGAAAACATTTTTTACAAAAGAAGATGAAAAAATAAATAAATAAAGTAAAAGTCGAAAGAAAAAAGTTCGTTTTGGCCAATTTGATTTTGGTGTGATACACCCCCTCTGTCCCCGGCACACAAACCCACCAGCCTCATGAATATTAATGAGCTATAATCCCTATTTAGAATTACATTCGAGGCTGGTTGACGTAAAGTTTAATAGGCAGAGACCTCCAACTCACTGCAGAGGAAAAGGAGGAAAACATCAGCACCAAAAGCTGCGGCCACTGATGTTTTTAACATGTTCGAACCCGTCACACTCACCAAAGAGTTTTTTTCTTCTCGTGGCATGTGTGTCACTTAAGGGTCGTGGAGATGCAGCGTGGCTCGGTTCGGTTTCTGTAAACAAGGCCTCAGTTGAAAAGGAGCTAATGCTCAGAGAAAAGGAGCGAGGGAGAGAGGGAAAGTTGGGATGGAAATTACATTTTTCTGTGTGTGTGTGTGTGTGTGTGTGTGTGTGTGTGTGTGTGTGTGTGTGTGTGTGTGTGTGTGTGTGTGTGTGTGTGTGTGTGTGTGTGTGTGTGTGTGTGTGGAGGGGGGGATCAAAGTGGAGGCCGAAGGGACTTAAAAGTCATCGACGAGAGCTCTTTGTCATAGAAACTTAGACATCAACAGCCGACGGACCGAAACCGGAAGCACAATGTTGGAGGTTTTGTGTTTTGGGCTCTAGTGATGCTGTGTTGATGACGGGAGCGCGATGGAAAATAAAGGCACCTGAACGCAGCAAAACACGCCGTTTAAATGCAAAGGATGCGGGCGCGTCCACGTTTTAACGCGCACAGAGCAGAGCATCACAATCACGACTGTGCGCGGACCGAGGGCCGGCGCGCGCACACCGACGCGGCGCGTCCTCGCCTTTGGTGGTGAACGGGTTCGGGTCCGAGCGGCCCGGCTGCTGAGTGCGGGTCAAACACGCGCGCACCTTCCTATTTGCGCCACATCTAACGTCCGAGCAGTCAGACCGAAACACCAGCACCCCTCCTCTCCCGCGCGCGCACAGGCCCCGTTAAATTATGCAAAAAGGCCATTCAGCAAATATGGCCCTCACGACACAAAAGACTCGGTTATTCTGACGTTTCCCTACATTTCTTGTTTTTCCCTCCTCTCTCGATGTGAGTAAGACCCCGAGATAAACCCCTGAACAAGTATCAAGTTATCAAGTTGCACCAACCTTTTGTAATAAGAGTATTTTGTCTAATCCCAAATTGCAGTTGAATTTTCTTAATGCTGAGCTGGTAAAGCCTGGGATTAGGCGGCGAGGAGAGGAGGGGGAAAAGTTTTGTCCCTTCAGCCGGCAGGATTGGAGCGGGGATCTGCGGGGATGTTGTCGGTGCTTATTAAAACGTTGATGCATAAAACACAGTGTTTGTAGGAAGCCGGCGCCGCACGCGGAGACGCGGCTCCCTCAGGTGCGCGTTTTTAGACGGCGGCAGAGGCCGAGCGGCGCTCAGCACCTGTGAGCTGAGGCCAGAAGACATCAAAGCTCAGGAGATAATCCATTCCGCTGAAGGATCCTCAGCAGCACAGCAGCGCGGAGCCGCCGCGGCCGTTTACGCAGCGCCTCGCTCTTATTCACTCGAAACAGGAGACGAAATCCAAATGTTTTTACGCTTCTGCTTCAACAGGAGGTTTTATTAAACCGAGACGCTACAGAGGTAAGAGAGGACTGTTGGTCGTTTTGCACTTTAATAGCATCAAAATGCGTCTAGTAATGTTGATTAAGAAGCTGAAATATTTTACTTTATTTTAAATTTTGATTAATTTAGGATTAGAGAGCAGACGCCAAAAGTTTTAGTCAAATTCAACAATTTAAAGTTGGGTTTTGCGCATGAACACTTCCGTCAGGCCCAAAAAAGCGGCTGTTAATTTCAAACTAAACATAAACGTTTCAACAATCGATGTGATAATTACTAAATTAATACGGACGTCAGCGGAGCTGGGGACAATAACAGACCTGCGCGTACACACACACACACACACACACACACACTCAGCGACGCGCAAACGCTCCTGTCCGTTTGGACTCAGCTCCATTCTAACAGATCACATCCAGCCGAGGTGGACGCGCTGAAACAAAGCGCCTCGGGACATGAAGCACAAGGTGCACGTTCGCTCGGTCGCAAGCGGAGAAGCAACGAATGAGCGAATTAATTTGTAAGCATGAGAAAGGCCGAGGAGGACGTCCGCTGTCACAACCCATTTGCCCTCTTTAATCGGGGACGGGAGGAAGCCTGCAGGAACGGAGCAGCGCATTTACGGAGCCGCACTGTTTATTTAGCGCCGCAAATAAAAGGTTGACGCCAAGAAAACATTTTCTCTCATTGTGAAAATTATTGCAGGCAGTTTTGCGCCCCGTCGTTTTCTGCTCCATCCTCGGTCTCCGGCTGCGGGGACCGAGCGTCCCCAGCGCTGCCCCCGTCTCCGGCGCGCGCACAAGCGGCCCGTGGAAAAGAAAAAAAACATCTGCTCGGTACAAAGTGATTTCTCTAATCTTCCTCAGAGAAACCTGCTCGGCACCGACCTCAAACAAAAACCCCAACGCCAATTTTAATTTATAAACACGCACGAGTCGCAGGGGAATTGAACAGAGCGCCGAATAATCAGCATTGCTAAACGCGCCGCTCGCTGGTGAATGCAGTGATAGGGGCCACTTATGTGCAGCGCTGCCTGCATTTCAATAACATTGTGTTACATGAAAAGAAAGACGGAAAATAGGAATATGGTCTGGATCCTCCACGATTTATAAAAAGACAAACTAGTGGAATTATGAGTTTTTAAGGCGTTTGATAATTATAATAAGAACAAATGATTAATACAATTTAAAGCCGCCTGCTCATTAAAATTTTATTTCTAAAAAATAAAACGATTAAAGCCCGTGTCGTCGTTGTAAATGTAAAAAGTCCAGGTTTTATCCGTGAGATTCACCGGAGGGTTAAAGACACGCCACTCGCTGCCTGCGGTGTAAGAAATCATGGGGACTTTATTACTGAAGACTTGGGTTATGACACCGGAATAAATAAACAGATAAATGTCCACACGTAAAGATCAACTGCACCAGATGTGAGTTTAAAGAGATGCACGTGGAAGCATATTTCTCCTGTTACCAGAATACAATAAATAGATAAAACCAAAACAAGTTATTCATCAAAATACACATGAATCGTGACAGATCACTTACAAGCAGCTTAAAGGACAAACGACAATAAATAATATATATGTTTGTTTAACTGCATGAATCCTGACAAAACAGGAGGGATGTGGAAGCTATTGGTCAGAGCAGTGATGTAAATATACAACAAGAGTAACTTTTTTATACATATTTCTTTTGGTAAACTGCTTTCAAGCCAAGACAATACAAAAGCAATAGGAAAGTTTCGATTTAATGCACCACCCGCCCCCCCACGCCTCCTCTAGCAACATATTTTACAAGTAAAAACTTTAAGCTCAACGAATTAAAACTTACACAGTCAAGTAACGAAGTAGCTTGAAAAGACTGATATTATAATGACTCCTTTTCATTGTTAAAAGTCAAACCTCATCTGAACAGGTTGGAAAAACACATATATAAAAGGCGCACGCGCTGAAGCCCGCTGTGCTGTACCTCGAGCCTCAAACCGCCGTCTCCACATTCAGAGGCCGCGCTGCGTCGTTAGCGAACGACCTGCGTCTGATCGGCTCCGCTCTCATTTACAACGATTCTACAATAAAGTACCGTTCGTGGTGAAGCAAAGGAGACTGAAAAGTAAAAACTGTTTGACAGTTGGAGTCAGTATAAAGTTGCTGTAAAGGCATCACGGGCCTCTGCAGTTAATTTGACTAAAACAACAAGACCAGGATTTAAAACTGATGAAAAGGTCTAAAAGCAACTATTCAATCATCATCTTACATTTCTTTTATCGGCTACATTTGTTGTTGTGTTTTTCTCAAGTGACAATCATTGAAGGACACACTTCTCCTCCTTCTTGGCCATCTTGCCTTTGTTCTGCTCCAGCGTCCGCTCCAGGTGCTCGTCCTCCTCCTCGGCTCTGCGGAGGTCAAAGGTCAAAAGGTCAGCAGTGTCTGGGGAGGAGCGCAGGTACCCGCCTCAGCGCCACCTGCAGCGCGGCCCGGTGCCAGCGGCCCGGACCGGACCGGTCCAGACCTCTCACCTGCCCGGCACCCTGTGGGTGGAGCAGGACCGGACCGGACCGGACCGGACCGGTCCAGCAAGGACACGTTTCTGAGGGACCTCTGCAGATGTAAAGACAGGCACCAGCTGCTCGGCACCGCTCACGAAGGGGAGCGGGATGAGGTCACGCACTGAGGCGTTCCCTCCTGTTTGCTGACGTGTGTGTGTGTGTGCGTGCGTTGCGAGTGTGCGTGTGTGTGTGTGCATGCGTGCGTTGCGAGTGTGCGTGTGTGCGTGTGCATGCGTGCGTGTGTGCGTGTGCGTGTGTGCGTGTGTGCGTGTGTGTGTGTGCGTGCCAGTAACTCACTGCTTTTCCTGGGCGTCCAGGTCCCGGACCAGCGCATCCCGTTTGTTGACCAGTATGACCAGCTCATCCAGCAGCAGCTGCTCCCGTCTCTTCTGCGCCTCCGTCTTCTGCCAGTCTGCAAAGACACCAGAGACGTTGACTCATGGATGAACGGTTTGATTCCTGCCAGGAACATGCGATATTAAAACGGGCTCTCAGACGGTTCCACACAATATTTCTGCATAAGTTGAATTAGCTCTGATCCTGGTGGAGTAGAAACGTTCCTGCTCAACAGACTTCACTTGTTTAATGCGCCACGTTATCAGGTAACTGAGACACATTATCAGATGCTCGTGAGGACTACACGGCTCTGGTTCCACGCTTCACATCCTTCAGCGGACGCTCAGATTGGGGAACTTTTTGTGAACCTGCGCGGCTCCACGTATGGACCAGTGAGTGTAAACACAGCGACTGCGTGTGTTTGCAGAGAGATGATGTGTTGACCTGGACCAACACACTTGAAGGACATTGTCATGTTAATGTGTCTCATGAAGCAGAGATACTGTGACTCTCAGTCCCACAGAGTTTCACCTTTCATTCCAGAAGCCGACAATGACGTTTGTCTATGAAAATGAAAGCAGAAATCCCAAAACATGGTGAAAAATAAGGACTTTACAGTAACTGGCTGCAGTTTTTTATCATTACATTTAATAAAAAAAGTGAAAATGAATAATAGTTGATCAATTGTTCAAATAGTACAATAGTTTCTTTCTACTTGAAACAGTAAGTTTTCAGTCGTCTTGGATTGGAGTGAAATTCTTTCAATACCGACACAAACGTCGCCTCAGAGCCAAACATCTGTTTGTTCCTCGGATAAACAAGCAAACAAACAAAGCGCTGAACCCCTGTGCCTCCTCTCCTCCAGGGTCTTTGCAGGAAGGGGCCCCACCGGGCCCAGGTGGGACCCCGGTCCAAATCCCCTCTGCTTCTCTGGAGGAGGGGCCGCTCACAGGGGAGCGCTCTCTCCCCCGGGGCTCAAACATCCGCCTGCGCCGCCGGCTCACGGCCGCCCGTCAGCGGCGTCCTTCCTCCCTCACCCACAAACAGGCAACCGCAAACGACCCGCCGCGGGCGCGTCTAACCTCATTTTATACAGTTGGAGCATTTTGTGGTTCATGTAAAACACTTTACATTAGTTTTACTACCCTCCATCTCATGATGTGAATAAACGGCCGCATCCATCAATATTTAACTGTCTATTGATTTTAAAATAAAAGGAGCGGTGTGAAATGTCAGTCCCAAAATAAGTGTGGCTTTATGAAAAATAAATATCCCCCCTTATTGAGTCAAATTGTGGCAGTCGGGCCTGTGTGTGCGTGCGTGTGTGCGTCACGCTGGGCCCAGTGTGTTTGTCCTGAAAGGTCTGCGCTCTCTTCATTGGCCCCATCGTCCCTTTGAAGTCGACCACGAAGCGAAATGAACACAGTCCCAATATTTGGCTCTCCACGTTCGCTCTCCCTTCTTTCTCTCCCTCCCTCCGTCCGTCTTTCTCTCCGCCCCTCAGGAAAGCAAATTTGCTCTTCTCTGGCTTTGTGAAGAGGCCGCCAAATCCTTAAACATAGTTAAATACGTTAAAACCTGCATCTGAGAACCTTCGCTTTTCTTAACCAGAGGTGGTTCAGCTGAGCAATAGAAGAGCTGTGTTGAGCCTACAAAGAGAAGCACATGAGTCATCAAGTGAGTCATCATTAGATAACTCAGACACAGGAATGCGAGCGTCTCCATATTTGCCATAACTCCACTCTCCCACAATCCTCTGATGAAGCCCGGCCCACGGGAGGCGGGTTCAGTGGAAAGAAAGAACTCAGGAGGTATGTGAACAAGGTCCTCCTTCGCCTTCACAGCACAGCTCAGCCAAAAAGCCAAGTCCTGGTTGACCCGAGCAG
This sequence comes from Betta splendens, assembly GCF_900634795.4. NCBI lineage: Eukaryota > Metazoa > Chordata > Actinopteri > Anabantiformes > Osphronemidae > Betta > Betta splendens. The sequence continues at coordinate 16,817,842 of NC_040895.2, forward strand.
GGGTGGAGCGGTGGTGGGGGGCTATGGGGGCAGCCACATCGCTGTCAATCACATGTCACAAAGTCCCGCCCCCCTCATTAGGAAGGTAAACAATAAAGAGGGCCGATGAGAGACGTGACCAGGCAACACCAGAACAGGGCCGTCTGCGTAACCAGACACCCAGGAACAAACAAAACACCCTGCAGCCACTCAGCACCCCCCCCCCCATGTAAACCCGCCCACCCCATAACACAGAGAGGTTAAAGTCTCAGAGGAGCGTGCACGCCAACGGTAACCATGTGAGTCTGCACAAGGCACACAAGAATGCGCTGCCTCCAGTCCCCACCAACCCCTCCCGCTCCGACGCCAAATTTATTCAAGAGAGCAAACGCGTCCAAAGCCCCGCGTTGAAAGCAAGGAGACGCCGTCCTACGTGCGTCCGCCCGTCTTTCATAGGGCGCCGCCACTGCGTGCAGAAAAGGCCGCGTTCTGCACAGACTTCAGCAGACGTGTGGTTTCTTATCCTCGCTGCAGCCTCCACCTCTGGTTCCTGTGTGAAGGCCTTAAAACGCTGCTTTTGGCCGCGGTCCAAGTGGAGTCAAGAGACAAAAAAGTGTCACCAGAGAAGAAAGTCGAGCAGCAAGAACCACAGACAAGAAAATGTCTGGAGATTAATTCTCATGCATATGTTAATGAGCTGCTTGGTTGTTTAAATACTCGGTAATGGGACAAAGTGTAGTAAACTACTAAAAGAGAACAGAAGGTGAGGTGCTGAACCACAGACGGACGTTAAAGTGACAATATGAAAACCAACAACTGACACAAAAACAAGCAGTGATTTTAATGTATTAATTATATTTGTTTAAAAATAATTAATTTATTGTTTCATAAAAACTAAACACAGGGTGTGAAAATCTATGTTGGTTTCTGTTTTTTTTTAAAAACTACTTAACCAATGAAATTATTAAAATGAACAGGTTTTAAGTCAGTCTGACGCCCGACATTTATTAATCTGAAGCTAAAAATAGCTGTTTTTTCATGAACTGATCAAATTTGAAACATTCACGTCAGGGGAAAGTAAGGCCTGGCGTCGTTACCGCGGTGATGCCTCAACCTGACTCAAACCCATTCACGCTTCACAACAGCACAGCTGATGAAAAATGAGCACAATCTCCTGAAAGTGCAGCATGAATACAAACCAAAACACAGGATGCCAGGTCTGTTCAGGCAGATGCTACAGTTCCCAGCATATAATATCACGTTAGCCACACTGACGGAGGAGAACGCAAAGTCCTGGAGACGATGTGAGGAGAATGTGTTGTTCCTTAAACGGAAGGACGAAGCATTTGGACTGACTGCAAATAGCGCTAATTCCCAGAATTCTCCAAAACTAAAGTCTGACAACTTGTGGAGCGAAGCTACTTGTTATCAGCGGTTCCAGTCAACTAGCAACCCTAAAAGAGTTGGCAACATCATCAAAAGTCGCCCATGTGATGGGATTCCACGCTGCACCTAATCAATCAGGTCTGCAGCGCACCGCCCCGATGTGTTACAAAGCCCAAATAGATTTACAAATGGGAAGAGCCAGTGTGTGTGTGTGAGACGTGTGGAGAGGGATAAGCTCCTGCATAGGATTACATATTGATTTTAAACATATAAAAAAGCTTATCATATCAAACCGTAACAGGAAAAACTCGGGGACCCGGTTATGCATAAATCCCTTTTAGACGGCGAGAGGGCGTCCACTTTAAGCAGCCGCACACACTCGACGGCAGCCAGACGCTGCTCCGCGTGCGCACACATAGGTGTGAATGGGTAAGCAGATAAAGAGGGCAGCGCGGATCAGTTGTGTGGCCTGCAGATGAGAGCGTGGCATACAGATGGCATTTCCCTGCCTGGCATCGCACCAAGAAGCAACAAGCAGGGGTGAGCACTGAGCATGCTCAGACCGCCGCCGCGGCGCCTCCACCTGTTCCACTCTGCAACAGCTGCACGTCTAATCCCAGTGTTTGGACGTCTCGCTGGGCGACGTGACCACCGTCAGCACCTGTGGGACGCGACGTCTGAGCGCCAGCCTCTCGGCGTCGCCATGGAGGGAATTATTCAAGGATGAACCCGGAGGTTTGTCAGACTTTTGCGTGTTCGAACATCCCAAACAGACGCTGAAAGCGACGACTTGGCTTCTGATGAAAACACGTCTGTGAGCCCCACAGCCGCCCTGGGGGACGCGTGTCTTCATTAGGAGTCCTCATCACGCTTTTATAGAGACCAAACACGTTTCTCCACTGAGGTCAGGGTGAGTAGATGTAGTCACTGCTGCTTGAGAGAAACAAGCCTAAAGTTAAAGCCATACGCTCTAGTTTCCCATTAATGGGGCTAAAACCAACACAAACCTTTGTAGTCAGCGAATAAGGTTTTACTGTTCATACATTCATCATCTTAAATTTAATAGAAAAGGTTGAATGAAAAGTTTCATTGCAGAAATCAACAGCTTTGGATTTAAACATTCCGGCTAATTCCCAACATGTTTAATATTCCCTTAAAGGCTTCCATCCCTACAGACGGACGCAGCACCTGGACAGACCGCGCTGAGGCCGGGGTCCAGTGAGTGGTTGTGTAGAAGGGAACAGATAGAGGGAGAGCGCTGTGTATCACTGCAGCTATATATTTTCTCAGCAGGGTGTGTGTGTCTGAGAGATGGGAGGTTTTTCACCCTGCTCCGATTCTCTCTCTCTCTCTCTGTCATCGACTGGCCAACCAAATCAGCAATTACTCGCACGCCGGCCATCGCTCAATGTACCTGCCCAAGCACCAAATAAGAGCCGAGGAGCCGACACACGCACAGACACACACCTGTGAGACCCAAACACACAGAACCCTGCAGCTCCTCTGCCTGACACACAAACACGCGCCTCCTCTCCCAGCAGCTCAGAACTATCTGTGGCTGCTACAGAAAGGTAGAGCCTGTGAATGTTAAGTGCCTCCCTTAGGGAGGAAAAGAAGGCCGGCTGATAAGTTAGTCAGCTGCAAATCCAACAAGTCCACATGAAGGCAGAGAGGAGCGAGGTGACACGACACACACCACCTCTCCACCTCACCTCACACTATCTCCACTCTCTCACTTCCACACAGTCACAGTCAGGAAGACACGATGCACATACGATTTATAAAGAAATATGCGCTGAGGGAAGAACCAGAAACTCTCACACACACACACACACACACACACACACACACACACACACACACACACACACACACACACACACACACACACACACACACACACACACACACACACACACACACACACACAGAAAGAAGAGCCAGATCACCGATGCAAACACACGCTTGAGCAAATGAAGCAGGACAACTAGCATTCAACCATCTGACTCGACCTGCGGACACTTTGCAGCTCGATAAATAAAAATAAATAAAATGGCCGGGTGACGACAGAAGAAACCGAGGTGGACGCAGGCAGTGTGGCAGCGTCTGCAGCTCCCGTTGGATACACATGCCTGCTCCCCCGCGGCCTCCGCCTGCTGCTCCACCTCCTTTCTTGCTAATTACAATTGATTTATTATGGACCAGGTAGCTTATCAGGTGCACGGTGAAATTACAATGGGTGTCCGAAGGCTGTGTAGAGGAGGGGGAGGGGGAGGTCAATGTCGAATGGCAAAATCAATTAGCATTGACTGGCAAAAGGTTCATTTTGCTAAAGAGGACGCAGTTGAAGGGGATTAAACTTCTCTGGCCCCCGACAACTTTGATATAACACAATGGCTGCGTTTTCAGGCTGCGCTATAGTTAACAAGCTTTCGCTGATGCCCGCTGTCTTTCAATGCGGCTCCAGCTAGATTTCAAGTCAGGAAACAGATAGCATTGATCAAGTATCAGTGAGTGAAATCCCCTCGCTATGTCGCATCTTAATCCTCATCAAGAAGCAGACGCAGAATTCAAATCGTCCTGGTCAAGAGAACAAAGAGCAGCGGACGAGGACAAACACAGCACGAGCCTAGCTTCACTTTCCAGAGAGCGCTAAAGAAACTTTGCAGCTGTTTCTCCGTCTTTGGATCCAGGATTTGGTGAATAAATAAGAGCAGACGCTCAAATCTGCTTTAACGGCACGGGGACGGTGGAACGGTGTCCTGCATGTGTGTGCGTTACCCTCGATGGCCAGCATGGCTCTCAGCTCTCTGTTCAGCAGTTCAAAGCGTCGCTCCAGATCGTGCTCTTTCTCCCTGTGGCAAGAGAGAGAGAGAGAGAAAACACACACAACAAAGTTCATCAATATGTTAATGACTAAATCATTAAGCACTTAAAGAAACCTGCAATAAACATCGATTCAGCTACTCTCCCGGACCTTCTCTGGCTTCACATTAATCTACTGCACATAACTGATACACAGCCCCGGGTGAACGAGGGAGAAGGAGGATGGAGGAGCAGAGAGATGCATAAAGCACAAATGTGTATCTAAAAAAATGCTGTGAATGCGCCTGGCTGTGCGTCTGTACGGGTCGTGTGCAGTGTGTGTGTGTGTGTGTGTGTGTGTACGTGCGTGCGTGCGCAGCACAAATTGAATTCTTTCCTCTTTCAGCCATATTAAAAAAATGAGGTAATTCAGTTCCTAATAGAATTTGTCCTTCACAGGCGTCTTTTCTCTTTGCCTCCACAAAGAGAGAGCAGAAAGGGGCTAATAATCAGCCCTTCTGTCAATTGGCCACTTTCAAAGCCTCCCCTTTGCCATGATATAATGTGATTATGAATACTTCAATCTCTCTTCCATTTGCACACTTTGAAATCCTAACGGCGGCGATAGAAGAAAGAGGCAGCGTGTGTGTGTGTGTGTTTCCACCTGTCGCTGCTGACCACAGAGGGAGTCTAGCGATAGAGTGGTGATCGCCACATTTCTATTGATTTAATATCCCATCCACATGTAAATCAATGAGTGGATAGACAGAGGGGATGAATGGAGTGGTGAGAACATCCCACCGCTGCGTGGGTTCAACGATTCTGATCTCCCCTAAAGAGAACTGTTCCCAGGTTCCAGTGCCTCACAGTGCATGAAATAAACATTGATCATAGAGGAGGAACACATACAGCAGAGAGAGCTGGTTCTGTCTTCTGATCAGCGCGTTCTTCTTGTTAACCAGCATGAACCACTCCTGCATCATGGCCTCCTCCTCCTCTTTGTTGTTGCCTGAAGAGACAAGGAAACGTAGTAAAAGTTAGACACAAGATACGAGACCTGGACACTGTAGAGTCTCTATGAAGCCCTGGTGTGTGTGTGTGTGTGTGTGTGTGTGTGTGTGTGTGTGTGTGTGTGTGTGTGTAGACCCCGCTTGTGTAAACATCCACATAAAGGCTGTGTCTTCGTCATAACGTCAATACGCTTCAGCCGGGGTGGGATTAGCTCAGCGATTACAGTCAAGTGCCTTTACAGAGTAGAGCCTCTCACTGTAGGGCAATACATATCCCAGCAATCACTCAGCGGGCCTTCACGTGAACACTTAGAGCAGCACATGGGAGCCAGCGGAGCTCAGCTGCACGGCCTACGTCAGCGTCGCCTTCGCCCGAGGCTGCAGCTCTGTGCTGTAACTCACATGAAACGGTACAAAGGGACGCGAAAGAGACACAGAGTGAACAGAAACCTTCAAATCCTGAACATGTAACAGCAGCAGGTGTGGGAATAAACCAGACTCAGTTGACTAATAACCATGTTAATGCACATATTAGAGAAAACCATTAACACATGAAAAGTAGTGATTCAGTCAATCAACACACAATACTGTCCAGTGTTATCTATAAATACTGATGTAGAAATACCAGTAATGAACTATATTTACATATACATATGTTTCTGTACATCATCGTTCTAAATTAGGACTAAAAAAATTTAATTTGAAAGACGGCACAAAGGTTTTAGTCATTTTCTCCATCCTGGAATCTGTTTTTTTCAAGAGCCTCACATTCAGTAGATATTAAACTCCTGTATTTGTGGTCAGTAGCCTCGTTTGTTTCTAAGAAGACATTGGGGAAAAGACAGTAAAACGGCGACAGGAGCATTAATCTGACACCCAGTTCATCTGTGAAGACAACAGGACGCCAGATAACAGATCGTCACAGGGCTTATGTTATTATCTCTCGTTTTCTATGTTTCTCAGGAGGAAGGTTTAATAGCTGCAGAGCTACGACAGGCATCAAACAGAATTAACACTAAGCAGACATTCCAGTTATTTATTAATTGGAGGTCCTCGAGAGAACGTGAAAAGCTGCAGTGAGTATGAAACCCGTGGGGCTGTGTTTAGTGGCTTTAGCCCATTATTTGGACTATATGATGATTTTAATGTAAGCATCAGTGTAAGAGTGATAGTTAAACTTCATCTCGTATGAGCGAAAAGCACGGATTCAGCTGCTCAGGATGAGAAATCTTTGTGTCAAACACACACATCCATCGGCGCTTAGGAGTCTCAGCCGCTGCGTCACTGGCGACAAAAGAGCTGGGAGATGTGTGGAACCCGGTGAGTGTGTGGACATTTGTGATACTGTGAGCCAGCAGATGTATGTAATTTCATTTAGGAGGGTGGCGGGGAGAGGAGGGGAGAGAGAGGGAAAAAAAGAATGAGCAAATGAAAGAAAGCTTCAGGATTTAGTCGAATCGGGGGCTCATGGATTACTGTAGTCAACTTTGAAACGGACGACACTCGGAGGGGGGATAAAGCCGGTGCTGACAGGTCATTGTGCTGCCTCGAAGTCAAATAAAACAAGCAAATAATAATGGCAAATATTAAGCTCCTGTGACATTGTGGCGAGGCGAGCTGGAAGACGAGGAGGGATTATAGAGCTATATCCCCCACTGCTAGCCAGCCAGCCAGCAGCCACCAGTTAACCACCAGCCGCATTTTATGAAAGGAGGCAGACGAAGGACAGAAAGGAGAGGAGAGGGGACAGAAAGGCAGCAAGGTCAGAGGAAAGGTAGGACAGAAATGGAACGAGAAGGGAGAGGAAGGGGAGATGGAAGGAGAAAAGGAAAGGGGGAGGAAGGATGGGCAAACGGGAAAACGGGGACGGAGATGGAGGAGGGAGGGAGTGCAGGGGGGAGAAGGGGGAAACAGGTGAGCAACAGAGAGGGCAGCGCAGGACGCAGCGCAGCATCCTGGTCCCTCGACACAACAACAGGCTTGACCTCTGACCTCCAGCCTCCCAGTTTGTCCTGAACAGCAGCACCACACCTAAAAAAACACGTCAGCTACAAACATGACGAGCTTAAAGGTGTCACATGCTGTGCTTGTTTTTAATTCCAAATGAAAGTCAAGGCTCTCAAATCGGTTCCCTTCACGACGTTACGAGGAAAAAGATGCTGAACGTGTTGTGTGAAGACAAACGGTGTAAATATCAGTGGGCAGGCGGCAGCGGCGCTGTGTGCCGTTCCAGCCTTGGCCCGGAGACGCTGTGGATCCATGCTGGCTCTCGGGGGGCCATCTTGGATCAAAGCATCTGGCAGGTTGGCAGGTTGCATTCTGGGTCTTTCTGCTTTACACGCCATCTCTGTGCTCGACACAGAGCGGGGCAGAGCAGGAGCGGGCCAGAATCTGCTGAGACTGGAGCAGGAAATTTGGCACGGCTACAATGTTTGATCAGGACATCAAAGCATAATAAAAGTGTGCGATGGAGGTGCACAGGGTTTCCCTACGCGCGGCGAACGTTATCGTGGCTAATATCACGTTCAGTGTTACCTCCGCTATCGCCGCGGCTGCGATGGTGCAAGATACGATCGCCTCACACACACACCGACATAGACATACAACAGATACACACATCCCAACAAGCCCTCTATCTGATTGGCTGTCTCCCACTACTGCCGCTTCACAGACACAATGAGGATACAGAGCTGGTTAAAGCTGGTTATCAAGGGTCAGCGTGCATTTGTACGCATCCGTACGAGGGGACGGGGAGAAAATGCAGAAAGAAAGCGAGAAGGAAGACAGAGCAAATACGATTATGATATTCATCTGGGCCGCTGCTCCATTGGGTGTGAACAGACAGAATGAAGCACCCTGAGGTGCTCAAAGCGCTGCTGGTCTGCTGCTGTTAATCACGTGCGTGATGCTAGGATGAACGTGGGTGTGTTCGAGTAAAGATGAACTGATTTAACTGAATTGAAAGAGTTAAGTTACATTCTATCAATAATAAAACAGAAAACACTCCTTGTTCAGATGCTAGAATTTGTTAGTTACACGGCAGCCTTTCAGCGACTAATGAAGTGCAGATAATGGAATAATTATTATGGAATAAAGTTAAACTCAAGAAGAAGAAAACAAGACATTTGTTTTACTGGAAATCATGTAGAAACGAATGGGGGAAATGAAAGAGAACAACATTAAAAAGCTGTGATCACAGCACGTTCATCTCATTTCTTATCCCACCATTTTGCCTTTTAATCCAATAGCTGTTAATCCAATTTGTCTATCGGACATGCAAAAAAGCGAGGAGGAGGAGAAAGAAAAGGAGGAGGAGGAGGGAAAGGGAGGAGATAGAGCCGAACTTCTCGTCTGCGTCCAAGGCACTTTTGAGTTGTGGTTTACTTAGGGACAAGCCGCACTTGTGTCTCTCCCATCGCTCGCTCCATCCGACCGTCAAGCCCGTCTGATATCAGCAGGGATCAGGGAAGATGAAAGCCAAAGATGCATGAAAGGAAATGAGGAAAAGAAGGAATAAAAAGAACAGGATGAACATTGTTTCCTGTGATTAGGTAAGAGCTCGTTAAAAGGCTGTCACTGCAGCGATGTGAATATGCATGACAGGAGCCGGCCTAATCAGAGAGGTCTGCGGCGCGGACGGGGGGGCTCCGGCTACTGAAGACTTGATTTAATTAATGTGAGCGGAGGAGCGTCTTGTTAGGAGGCAGCGTGCTGCTTGGGAGCCAGAAGGTCCGAGTCCTCGCAGATTCAGCGTGTAACGTAAGAATCAGCCAAGCAATGGCTTTACGGTTGAGGCTCAGAGCAGTGGACAGCGGTGCCTCGAATCCTCACTCAGCAACATGACACCGGTTGTGATATGTGTAAGAATCGCAGCCCTCACCCTTCTTTGCGCTGCACGTGATTCCTCCTGCTCTCTTCTTTTCTATTCTGCTCTCTACTGGAGTGGTGCTGAGGGCTATTTTTTCCAGGGAGGCTTCGACGAGGCCTTTTTAACCACTCTCAATGGCACAATGGTTCCAGCGTATAGAGCAGATTCCTGCTTTATTGAACCTGTGTATAATGTCTGGCTGAATGGAACACATTAACCGATTCACACTCTCCTATTTCCCTCCCTCCCCCTGGATAGAAAAGGAGAAAAGTAAAATAAAAAAAGAAATGGGGAAAAAACCCTCCTCTCACACTGAGGCACAATAACTGCCTTTTCCACCGGTGTCATTTGTCAACCACTGCTTGCTTTACACGTTACAAAAGACGTGGAGGTGGGGGGAGCGAGCAGAGCAGAGCAGGGAGTTTTGGGGGCAGAGCCGTGAATGGAGTCTGTTCCATAATCATAAGTGGAGCTGCATAATTATTTGTTTCAAATTACAAAGTGCACAGTGGCGCTGCATGCATCACGCAGAGCTGCTGAATTCATTATGGACGACTTGTAAAATTATTTAGATTTCACAAACCAATAATTACTTCAGGAAAGGCTTGTAATCCGCTCAGCTGAGCAGGGCTTGACATGAAGGGAAGCATCTGGATAGAGGTGGTTCAGATGACGAACACAGACTCATCACGGCTGCGTTTAACGTCTGACCAATGGTGGTTGTACCTCTGCTCTGATTGGGAGCAGAGGAATAAGTAACGTGGCTAAAGCCCTTTTTAATGAGCAGAGCAGAGCACATACACAGCACCTACCACCACCCTCTGATTCTCTGCTTTAGACCATGTTAAACAACTAATATTGTTCTTCTCTCAGACACAATCTGGACAAAGACGTTTAACCTCAGACTTAACAGATGGGTGAAATTGTGTGAGAACCTGCGCAAGATTCACAGAATTTATTTCCAAGACCAAATGAATGTTTAGAAGTTAAACATTTTAAATAATACATTCACAACAAGAGGTTGCATTTAAAAAGCTGTTCCTAAATACATTTTCAGTGTGTTGTGCAGAACAAACCAAGTGAAGCGGTGACAACCACAGAAATACACTCCCTCCCCTCTGCTCAGCCCCCGCGTCCCCTGCCTCCCTCCCTCCCTCCTTCCCTCCCCCAACTCAATCAAATTGTGTTTTTGCCACAAATCAATAAACATTATCAGAGAGTGGCAGACTATGGGGCTGGATGAGGCAGCCTGTGTCTGTTAAAGCCCCGACCGCCCTGTCTCCATCTCAGTCTGGGTGAGGAGGAGGAGGAGGAGGAAACAGGCAGATACATGCTCACACAGACAACCAAACACAAACACAAAATGACGCGTCGCACAGTAAGTATCACCTGTTAGTAGAAAACCTCCAAAGAGCCACAGGCGGCGAGGTTTTAATGCTACAGGAAGCTGTTTAACAATAATCCCAACATACAGTGTGTTCTGATCACATCAAGACCAAATTAAAGTAAGAAAATACACTATGTGACGCCTAAACATAGGCTAAAAGACTCCGTAACCCATTAGGCCACTGTATCACGACTGCATGCTTGTCAGCTCGCTTTAGCTTTAGCGTCAGAAATCCCTGCTCCCTCTAAGGCTCGACAAGAACCATTTAACTGAGCTCTAAATAAGATGATTTTCAACCTGTCCCCACTTAGCTTGGGGCTGAAAAAGGAAAATCAGGGGGCCTGCCATACAAAATTTCTCAATTACCTTTCTCATTATTGTCACCCATGTTCATTACTACTATTATTATCTCCGCTTTTCTGTTGCTCCCCCTCGCTCCACTTTAGGCTAGCTTAGGCTGCGGCTGTCGTGCTGGATGAAGAGAACGAGAAGAGCGGCAGAAGCGAGGGAAGCGAGTACTTCAGGTAATTAATATAGCGAGAGGGGGCATACGAGAGGAGACAGGGAATATGCGAGTGTATGTGGCCTGTGTGTGTTTTTGCTGAAATGCCTGATTGGGGAGCTCACCTGCCGATACCCCCTAAAAGGTATTTCATTAGCGAGCCTTTTACCATACAAGCAGAGGAACAAAGCCTTGGTTACGCCTGTCTCCACTCAGCCTCAATGGGGCCCTCCAGGATGCCTGTAGCTGTGTATGGGAAGAGCAAAGAAGAGTCGGGGAGCAGAGAGGAGAGGCAAGGAGAGGCTATCCCCGTTCATAATCTCATGACAAAAGGCAAAAAGGCATCATCCTATTAACAGCGTGATCTTCACCAGCTCATGCTAGCTGCTTTCCACAGGGGGCTCTCTTTTATTATGAAGGTGAGTGGGTGATATGGAGCAGAGAAGGCGTCCGGCGCCTCCCTATTAGCCCTGGGACAAGAGGAGGTTTGAAAGGGGAGAGCAGCGATCCCATGCTACGGTCCTGCTCGGAGGCCTTCTTCAGGATAAGCACCTCTACGCGGGCCTGGGGAAGGCTCCTATTGGCTCCAGTGATAATAAGAACATCATGAAAGCGTTCCTCCGATCAAACACCAAAAGCATAGGTCTAATATAAAAACAGCAACAAGGTGGAGCCTCGCTGGAATCAAGCAATACTGAATCACCTGCTCCTTCGCTCCCATCAGTGATGGGCCTTAGCTAAGAGCGGAAACCTGCAGCACCACCTGTTTGTGGTTAGGATTAGAGTTGGACAAATGATCCAGAGAAGTACTGACTGATGCCGAGACAAACTGACCCCATGTTAAAACCGCAACAAGGTCTTCATCATACGATGCACAAGGTTTAGGGGGCAATCGGGGGTTATGAAGCAAATATTTACATGCATCTAAATATGTTTGCAGAGTCATCATGTGCTTATGTTGCTTTATAATGACACAATGCAAACATCAGTCAACATCTGGAATCTTTAGCTCTGAGAAAGTTGCATGAAGGCAGAGAGAATTAACCTGCTGTTAAAGCCTCTTAATCCACATGTTGTGTGACCGCCTAATATAATTTGAACAAACCTTACAAACCTAAAAGCATTCACCTGCATACACCCAGAATTCGGTGAGAGAGAACTTTGAGGGAAATCAAAAGAACAGACTACAGATATTCACAATATGGACTCCTTCCCATTCCTCCACCTTAACGTCTGCACGCACACACACCTCCTCCCATCATCACCGTCCTCCATTCTCCTCTGTAGCAGTTAAAAGCCTGTGATGACCTGGGTGTGTAGCTTATTAACCTCTCCATCAGTTCTTATCAACCAATGAATAGACCAGTCATCTGCACCTCTGCCTGAATCTGAGGGAGGAAAAACTGAGCTCACGTAAGGAATATAGTTTCACACACATCAGTTGCGGTGAACACACACATTTTAGACTTACGTGGACCAGATGTTACAGAAACTGAGGAAAACTGGACCAGAGGTGTGTGTGCGTGTGTGTGTGTATGTGTGTGTGTGTGTGTGTGTGTCAGCCTCTATGCATGACTGTGTGTGCATGTGTGCGAGGGCCAGAATAAATTAATGGCTGATTTCTCCCCTTGCTTTGATGGCATTAAGAGCCCTCTTCTTCTCAATGTGCCGCATTAAATGCTTTTCTCTTCTTCTCTTTCTCTCTGTCTCTCCCTTCTTTTTTGACAAGCGGGGCCACCCAGCAGAAAGCAACTGATGCAAAACACTGGAGTAATCCCCCCCTCCATCCACCACCCCTCCCGCTATCTTTAGTCTTTGACACAGTAGCCATTATCTGTGGGATTTAGTTAAACCAAACCTTCATGTATTTGTTAGGCCCGGGGTTCGTTTTCTCCCCTGACTGCTCTGCTTGAGTGTGGCCGTGCTGGGGGGAAGTGGGGTGGGGGTTACATCATCGGTCCAGCTACTAGTAAAAAACATTTTGTTTTCATGCTGCAGAAATAAAGTAAAATCTACAATAAAACCAGTAGATTCAGCAAATTCAACAGTTTTCTACAACAGTACATTCAACGAAAAGGGGTAATAAATGTTTTGTTTCAGGCAACAAGTTATCAACTAAAATGATAAAATATGGCATCAACCTAAACCAAACTCTTTATGGAACAAACTGAAGTGTCTCACCAGCTGAAGTGACCATATCTTTAAGTGCCCTTACATTAAACGGAACCTATTAGCAGCGGTGATCATGTGACATGTTGTTCCCAGACGGACTGCTTCTCATCAGTCCTTCCTCACCATCACATGCAGCTGCAGGGGCACAAACAGTGTTGGGCCATCGCTGTTGAAACCTGCGCCTAAGCTGGGGATTGGTGGGATTCAGCCACGGTTCAGTCAGGCAGTTTAGTGGCCCGAGTGTGTGTTTACACACACACCGAGGTGTGAACCATTTGGGGAGCTTAGAGGGGCGGAGGAGCACAAGCGCTAGTGTAAACCTCAGTACCTGTCCATGGTGTTAATTGGGACAGCTCAACACAAACATTGGCATAAACCTGTAGAGATTCTGATCTGGGCCAGGAGTCAAATTTAACATGCTTCAGGGGAATACACATTTACAAAAGGGGTAGGCATCAAATGGCAGCAATGTTTGGCAAAGAATGACTCTGACAAGTAGATGAGGGCACTACAACTAAACCCTGACGGCAGAAAGATACAGACGAGCTAAAACCCTTTTTTAGATTTTGCAACACTGGTATAAACAGTATTACTCGTCATTAGTAATATCATATATGCAGCTTTGAAAGATTCAAGCCCAAACACTTAACACAACACTTATAGGGGATTGTTTACTTATAAATCAACAGGGCAAAAACAGATAGAGGCGCATTTTATTAAAAAAGCTGTTTGTGTCACAGTGAGAGCAGAGTTAACTCACAGAGGACGACCAGCCCTGCTACATACTATCAGACAGCTGCAATCTGTTTAGCATAAGTAGCTCCGCCTGCTCCATTAGCACAGGGGAGGGTGTGTGTGCGTGTGTGTCCCCCTCAGGGTAGATGTTAGAACAAATTTGAGAGGTGTCATATTACACGCCTTGTGACAGGAGGCCGAGGGGAGGTGAATGATAAATTTGCTTAATGAATTAATCTGCAGACCAGTAATGGCTCTGCTAACAACATTAGTCATCCTACTTACATCTGTGTTACGGGTTCCTACTTCGTCCTCCTCATTTCCCTACAATAATTTCATCCTTTTCCTTTTCATCTTTACTCCCCGTCTATCTCTTGCAGAGGTTTGCTCAAGGGCACTGATGTTCAAATCTGCAAAGTTAAAGGAGAATTATGTCTTCTCCTAATGTGTTACATAAATCCCAGGCTTCTTTCACCGTGGACTAGCATAACATTACCGCTGACACCAGCACCTGGCTGTTAATGTCAGTGGCCGTGCCTTGAGCTTTGATTCAATACACAAATGCAAAATTGCTATGTTTAAATAGATATTTAAATGGAAATGCATTGTGAAAGACAGCTGCTGGTATTTGTAGCCTGGAGTGCTCATTACAATGGGAAATGGGTGTGAGTGAGCATGAGGAGGGGGGTGATGACAACAGTAGCATGGCGAGCAGCTGTGTTAGCACGTGAATAGTGTAATTACTGGCCAAACCTCTGTCATTAACCTGCATTGTGGAGTGCCACCTCACCGTTACCATAAGAAAGCCTTGATTAATTGACTGCAAGGTTGAAATTCAATTATAGGGTGCTACTGCAGTTAGTACATAAAAAAATCAACCACATGCAAAACAAACAAACAAACAAACAATGAGTGTAATCCAAACCAGAATTGTAAATATAACTGTAAAATGCTACAAGACAAAAACAAAAGTAATTAGAGGTGAATGAAAAAGCAGTGGCTGTGATTTATTAGGTGTAGGCGTGAGCACATATTTGTAAATGTAGAACTTGTATATTTAGTGTGTTTGTGTGCGTTTGGCAGCTTGCAGCAGGTTTGTTGGACCGGCTGCATGAGGTCTCCGGCAGAGGAAGGTGATGAAAGCGTTGGCAAATGCTCCAATAAAGAGCAGATTACAATAAGTGGCTGTTGTCCACCTCCCAGTGTTTATCAACACCATCCTCACGTTCTCATCAGTTCAACGCTGGCTCGCGAACAAATAAGAACGGGCTGGTGCAAAACTTCAACTAAATCTGAGCAAGCGAGGACAAAAAATGTGACAATAAGAGGAACATGTGAAAGAAAATAATCTCAGACTGAAGGGAAGAGTTACACAATGACAAAAATAAAAGAGCTGGAGGACAATGTGAGGGAACCTACAATTGTTTCTACAAATTTAACTGCACATCTTCAGGCTGTGGCCAGTTATACCTCCATCCCAACAAACGCCCTCCCTCCCGTTGACTCCATCCACCCAGCTCGTTTCATCTGGAGATTACCAGACAATGCCTGGAGGATCCCGTTCCCTAATCTTCCTAAAAATCCCCCTTTCATCCCCACTGTTAAAGAATGTATGAAAGGCTGACACCAACTGGAGAAAACAACAGCGATGGGGGCGGAGAAGCGGTGCACATCTGGGGGTGAAGGGGGTGTGTGCTGGACTCAGGGGAGCGAGGAGGAGGAGGAGGAGGACAGAAAGCGAAGCGGCTGGAGCAGAGCACCGGTCGCTGTGTGGAGACCCTGCAAGTTGACTAATTAAATTGTTTTGCTGTTCAAACATTCAAATGGGCTAAGAGATTAGGGGAACGGGAGCGTACCCGTGTGTGTGTGTGTGTGTTCTGACACAGTTGAACCTCAGTCACACACACATTTTCACACAAACCAAAAAGCTCAAATCCTTTGTTTTGTCCCCTCAAAGGCAAGAAAAGGCAATGGGGTCTTAAAAGAGTGATCCTAGATTTCTTTTCTTTGCCATAGGGAAGAGCAGGGCATCTGCTCCCAAAGTGAATTCAAGATGACCACAAACACCTTATGCTGTGGTCTAATACGAAAACATTCGATTCAATGTGAGCGCTCTTTTCGTATCCCTGACAACAACAAGGAAATGACCAAAGGCCTTGAAGAGGAAAGCATCTTTCCTTGGTGGGGTCTATCTCCGTCGCCATGAGCTTAGCTTACGAATTGGCTGCGATTATGGATAAACAACAGTCACAATCTCTCTGCTCAACAATTCACACAGCGGCAGAGCCTCCAGCTTTGCCTGCACTCGCTTTATAAGTCCACTTTTATTGAAAGATTCAGGGGGAGAGTTGTGTGTGAACTTTAATGTTGCTTGAATCGCTTTTACAAGGAGAAGATTTCTCACACGCAAGAAACTGCAGCTGAGGAGGAAAGAAGTGACGGTGATATGCACCACCTGAAAAGTAAAGTCAGCGTGTAGATTAAAGCTTACACCAAAATCTCTCTCCCTCCAAGTTTTATTCTGTGAACTGGGGAGGGTATTATAGTCTAAACACTTTTTTCTTCTCTCAGTGCTGAAAGATTAGACTGGTTATCCCATTAAAGTTGGTAAAATGCCATTCTTGTGTCTTTAAGATCTCGTAGAGGAGGTCGAGATGAGTCTGGCTGTGCTTACAAGGCGGGCACGGATGTAATCTGTCCAAAGTTACAATAATTAATGTTAAGCTTCTTCAGCAATACGTTTGTAAAAGAACCGGCCCTGATAATATACTTAAAGCTACACATGCTGTTTGTGTGACGAGCCGCGACAAGGCAGAGCTTGATGTACGTGCGTCCCGATGGCACTCACACAGCCCAGCTTAAATCTTTAGTCAAACTATAAGCTGATGCTGCCACAATGCTGGATTAGGAAGACAAGCACGGGCTTCAATCGCTGCTAAGGAAATATCAACAGAGACGCAGTGACAGTGATGCCAGCAGCTCGTCACTATCACAGAATGCATGTTGGGGAAACCTGAGCCTCTAAATTTCAACTTCGACATACAAATAATAACAGTCTACAATAAATGAGTAGAA
Source organism: Betta splendens (assembly GCF_900634795.4). Taxonomy (NCBI): domain Eukaryota; kingdom Metazoa; phylum Chordata; class Actinopteri; order Anabantiformes; family Osphronemidae; genus Betta; species Betta splendens. The sequence goes on from NC_040895.2 coordinate 16,834,761, forward strand.
AATGTCCAGGCTTGAATCTCGAGCCACAGGTTGACACTGAAGCCGTTCATGCTCTCCAACACGAAACATAATGCCAAAGCAGGTTAGAGCTGCCAGCAGCTCGTTCCTGTGTGAACGCATTGACAGTCCGCTCCGTCCTCTCAGATACTGATGGGGATCGGCTCCATATGTAAAGTATATTAAGCTCTCGCCGGATCCCTCCGCGTGCCATTCTTCTCCCGTTGACTTGCAAACACAAAGACAGATTAAAAGAGCGTGCGCCATAAAAATCCTGCGTCAATCTTATCGGCTTCAAGTGCAATTTTTAAACATATGTTAATCTGGAAGAGCTAAAACTCATTCTCTCCTGTCTCTGCTTGTTTATCTCTTATCAAATGCACAGTAGGTGAGGGGCAGCTTTGTGGTGCAGCTAAGTGCTATTATTTGGATAATTGCGTCCATTGTTGCAGGTTATATAGCTATTTGAAATGGGAGGTGTGTGTAAATAGGTGCAGGGGCCAGGTAGGGGGTGGCTGAGATATATTCAAACAGGAGTCAGGGGATTTTCTGCAAAGGCTACATGATGCATTTGAATGCTTTCTCCCACCTTAAGCTGAATTTTCAATAAGGAGCGTTTGATATGTTTTTCTGCCTGACAATGCCTTTAGAAAAACAACAATACCAGGGTCAGAAGCATTACATCCATGGAGCCATAATAAAGATGGATCGTATCTTAATTTAACTAAATTTAAGCACAAATATCAAATGTGAATTAGCAAAACTGTCCAAGTTTAAGCTTTCCAGACTGTGCAGGCTGCTTTGCTTTACACATCGCTTTAGCTCAAATGCAGGAATAGTCTGCTTGTAAAATCAGTGTCCTATAAATACACTGTCCACTGCAGGAGGTGAATGTTCTCCTAATGTTGCACGTGTGAAGGACAGTGCTCCCATTGGTGCAAGAATAACAAGTTCATTAGTCAAGGGGGGCACCGCAGGAATTCAAATTCCCCCCTGGCCGGCGCTGGGCTCCTGATTGGCTAGCTGCGTCTGCATGGTGAGACTCATTAGAGCCCAGCAGTAATTAAGAGTTGTTAGAAAGTGAATTCTCCAACCGCAGATTAGAAAATTAAACTATTTACTGATTACATATTAATAGAAGACAACAATGGCGCTTGCCATAAGCTTGGAAGGCAACCAAGGAATAAATCTGTGTACTTAATTACCATAAACAATGGGGGCATAGAAATGGAGTTTTATGCACACTCCCTCCTGTAATGTGTCTGATATCAGAAGACACTTGACAATTCTTGTTCAATTATCTCTATTATTTAATGTGCTGTGAACTGCCTCTGAGTAAATAAATTAACCACCCCAATTACTTTGGATTCATCTGGGGAGGGATGTGGCGTAATAGAAAATGCTGCAGAAAGCTGCATTGTGCCCAAACCAGGGGAGAGATAGATGGAAGGAGGAGACGAGGTGTGAGAAAAGAGGCAACGAGGAGGAGCGACGGTGAAAGAAAGGAAGGATGAAAAGCAAAAAGCAGACGATTTAAAAGAGGCTGAAGAAAAAGGCAGAAGGTAAAGTATATTATAAACAAGGTATCGGACACGTTACATAAATACTTGCAAGTGCAGACATTAGACATGATCTATAGAAAGAGACAAACAGGACGGAGGAATGACAAAGCAAAGACATGTGATACCATGTCAGGCACACAGAGCTGCTGAGCACAGTGGATTCCCAGGACGAGAGAGATGAGCAATCAGTCATGGGTCAGTCTGTTCACATCACAGCGGTCCTGCAGCACAAACCCAACTCTAGAGATCATATGATCAGTGCACTGCTGTGACTATGCACATCCAGCTCTGAATGCGAGGAGAGCAGATCTGTTCATCAGCAACACTGTATGACCAGCACATTGGTGACAAATTTGTAATTCTATTAAAACAATCCTCAGAATAATGAAACATTAGTCTTATCAGTCGAGGTGTGCCTTAGACTGGAAATCACAGGCACCAGCCAGATTCAGAGGATTAATGGGTGATTTGCTTAGAGCCAATCAGCCTTGTTGGTTCCAAAGAAAAATTATCTATCGTCTGTGACAGCCTAGAGAAATGTGACCTCAGTCTCGCAGGTAATAAAGGTTACTTTAGTGACCACCTGTCACAAGTGCATCTTTCCTGATGCCTCCAGACCTCGGCCTAAAGGTACAATCCATAACCTATTACACAAGTCTTTGGGAAAAGTGCTGCAGAATGTGATATGGAAACAGAACCGCGTTCAGGAAGTGAGTGAGGTGGCCAGCGTCATGTAGCAGTATTACTTTCTGCTCTGCAATGCCACTGAGGCAAAGGTGGACTGATGGGGCCTAACTACCACCTGACACCTACCACAGAAGAGAACAGGAAAGGAGCTGGTTGACTGCACGCTTCACTGCTGGTAAACAGATGTAGGAGTTGCACAGTGACATCATACAACATGCACCACATCATCCACATATGTGAACACACAGTACTACATCTCCCAGCAGTCCGTGTGTTGGGCAGAGTTTCATTCCTTACTGATGTTATAAGGTTATAAAGGGGTGAAAAGAAACCAAGGAGAAATTCTCCTCATGACATCCTTTTATTATGTAGTTCTCACCTTCCCTGTTGTCATCTTTTCTGTGGAATGATATTTTTCAGGAGGGGTCTGCAGGTATAAATATATATTTTTATTTATTTATATAGCTATATAAAGAAAATTCTTTATGGCCCAAGGTGCTTGGAAGTAAATAACCTGGCGTCTTGCTGGCTAGCAGCTGCTTTATCAGTGGGTGAAGAAGAAGAAGGAAAAACAGCCCTTCAGATTGACACAATGGCATGTGCTCCGACAGGGGAAGAGGGCACAGACGCGAGGAGGGAGGCGAAACGGAGGAAAGCCAACACAACAAACAGTGGAGAGATAGTCACGATATCATGACCCAAATGGGATAGAGAAGGTGAGCGCAAATCCCACCGCCCCAATTTCCTTCTCTGAAACCACTCTTCTACCCTGCCTCGTGTTGCTTTCTTAGGATTTTGGGACTAAATCCACCAAAGTTATGCACTGATATATCAAAAAGAGCATGACAGCTGCTTCTAAATCACTACAGCAAATAACGTACATACACTTGCAGGATATGCGCAAACATCAGAATTTTACACTTGCTAGAAGCGTGTTTTTTCAGCAGCATTCTTGGGTGAGGGATGGGAAGGTTTAGTATCACAAATGGGAAGCTATTCTCCAATTTCAGTTAGGGACTTAACGGAGCCAAGGCCCCTCTTTTGGCTTGGTACACTGTCTCATGTCTTAACAAGGCTTTACCCCTGGCCAAATCTTAAATAAAACCTTCCGAATCCAGCTCCGTACGCCAAACCAGATTGCACTTTGCGTGTGCGGGTGTGTGTAAGCGCTTGTGTGGGTCTGTCGTGGATTTGTGAACTGTGTCACTGCTCATGTTGTGTTGCCTTGTGTTTTTTTTTTTTTTTTTTTTAACATTTCTTTGCCTCTCCCTCCTTCTCCCTTTAAGTCACCCAGTCTTTCCTCATACAGCATATCAATGAAGGCCAGATATGTACTAGGGGAAGGAGGGTGCGTGTGTGTAGCTTTGCATGGCTGAGCGCACTGTTCAATAGTGTGGATGCTGGCTGGCTGGGGCCGCGGCTGGCAAACGGCTGCAGCAGAGACTTCGGCTGGGGCTCCGCTATCGCACCCAGTTATCGTTTCCCCCATGAAGGGCTCCCTTATCACCCCAGCCCAGAGAGGTCTCCCTTCTTCTCCCATCCCCGAGACACACTCCCCCTCTCTCTCCCTCCGCACACACCCTTCCCCTCCCTTCACCACCTCCTCCATCACTCCCCCCACTCCCTCCTTTCATATCCACCCAGCGCGCCGTCGCGCAACATTCAACCGAGGGGGGGTGGGGGGCTTCAAAGATTCTCCCTAGTACAAACGCACACATAAACACACACACATAAACTCACTCACAGTACATGTGTGTGTATGTGCGTGCGTATGCTCAATTTGCCAAAACAGTTTTTCCAGTGTAATTGGGCTTGGGGTACCTGTGTCCATGAGATAGCGGAGCCTCTTCTCCACACGAGCTGCTCGGGCGTCTATGTGCCTCTGCTCACTCTCCAGCGCAGACAGCTCCCCAACCACATACTGACTGGTGTCTTTGAACGCCTTCTGTCAACCAGAGAGAGAGAGAGAGGTAAGGAGAGAAAAGGGCGATACAGCATTAAACAGAGGCAGAGGAAAAAGGATGGAGGGATGAAACAGTGAGCGAGAAAAACAGATGAAACAAAGCAAAGAGGGGAAAGAGAACAGGACGAGCGTCAAACAATTTGAAAAATGTTGTACGCTGTGTCAATAAATCCTCTTCAAGTAAAACAAAAGGAAACCCACTATCAGCCCAGTAACAACAGATAATGTATAGCAATAACGAACTGTTGCTGCCTCTCACTACGGTTGAGCTTTGTCACTGATTTCCTCTTTTATCGCTTTAAAACCACTTCATAGCTTCAGTCTTTTTTATTGCTATTTTAAAAGCACAACAAAGCTTTAAAGAAAGTGGATTAGCAAATTGACATTTAGGCCAGCGAACAGTCCACCTGTAAACCTGGCACCTGAATCACACGGCAAGTAGCCCAGCATTCTCAAAGGGCTTTAAACCATTTCTAATTCACCAACTCTCGCTTCAGTGCCTTGCCCAAGGACACTGACTTGTGAGAAATGTTGAGAATCAATTGTGTTTCATTGAGTTGAGGTTATTGTGCATGTGTGAATATTTTGGATCATTTGTTGCTTGAACATTTGTAATAAGGAGTTTCTTGCAGTTTGGCTTTTTAACCCCACTCACCACTTAAAGCAAGCCTTTCTCCAGTTCTCACACACGCAACCACCAGCTTCTTTATAATTATACATACACACTCACCCATCACTCTTTAACCATAAGCACTTAATACACACTCAATTCCTGACCCCTCTTCACCCCTGTTTCCTGGCTGCTTGCTATTCTCCAGACAAACTCCTCTGAGTGAGGAAAATGTTTATTCAAATTCACAACTGAGGATGCATCCGAAAAAATATCTCAATTTTATTGCTGATGCACTCCATTTTTCTTAATGGGAAGGTGAACTAGTGAGCAGGAGAGAGAAAGTTTTTTTCCCATTACACCCAGGCCAGCACTTTTCTCCTGTACTCTTTCCAGCTCGGGGGTGTGCATGTGTGTGGTTATGTGCATGTGTGGTTTATGCAAGTGTGTGTGCGCATTGATTCCCAGCAGCCTCTTCCTCCCCTCCCTCCTCCTTGCGCGCTCTCGCTCTATCACCATATTTTTCCTTGGCAAATCAATTTTACACATGATCAGCCCACTCCCCTTGCCGCGCTCGGCCCAGCCGTAATTAAGAGGAGGGAAATTACCATATATATTATATTAATGCAAACATCATTCAGCAGGTAATTCTTGGCTGATCGGGATAATGGAAAGGTTGAACACCCATTAACCCTGGGGCCCAGGCACTGGGAGGAGGAGGGTGTGAGCGTGCGATGGGTTGGAGGGTGCAGGGTCGAGAGCAGTGGAGGGCTGCGTGGGAAGAGAGATTCACCCCATGGTCTCCTGTGGCACACACTCACTCAAATAATAGCATTCTTACAGACACACTCTTTGTACGCCCAAGTTCAAATACGGGCTGAGAGCACTGTGTAAAACTGTGTAAGCACTTGAAGGACACGCAGGCACACAACGTCTTTGCCAAGATACACACAGAGACCTCTAAATGGCAGAGAAGCTGATATCTACAATTGTTATAATTAAAATGGCAGTGAGTTAGATCAATACCTAGATGTCTGTGTGGAGAAGAGGACAGCGGAGAGAAAGGGGGAGAGGTGGACAAGGTGAAGTGGAAGAGAGGAGCTCACAGATACGCAAGACAAGACAGGAGACAGAAGGACAGCTGACTAGCAGGAACTAGAAAGGTCCAAGCAGGAGCAATTAAGAGATACAACTTCCAACACCACCTCTGTGCCCCAGCCTCTCGCCTTTACTGTACCTTTCCTAGAGCAACCATCACTGCCCATAACACAGTCTCACTAAGCTAAAGCTGAAAGTGCTTACCACCACCAGCCACAATGCAAAGTTCTTACTAAACTTATTATTACAGACTAAAGTCTGATTTTATCTTTATTAGTTGTGTGAGGTAAGGTTGTGTATATACTGTTTGACAAACCTCCTCTTCAAATGGTCTACGAACATCGATCTCTGTGGGCGAACACCTGTCCTCCTCTGCCTTCTTCACATCACCAGGTGTGGACTTCTGTCTCTTCACTTCTGCAGGGACGAAGGGAGAAGTCAGCAGGAAAGCTGCTTTTTCATAGAATATTACTGTTAAAGACAATGGAGTACTGCAGCGTTGGTGTGTGCTGACATCCTGTGTCTCCTTAAACTGGGGCCCTACCAGGTCTGCTTTCCACAAACTGGCTGAAGGACTTCAGCTGTGTTTTCCTGACTGCAGAATCCTTGTTGAACACGACGGGACCGCGCAACTTCTCCGTTGCTCTGCGCAGACGCTCAGCTCGCAGCTCCTCCGTGTTATTCTGTCAGACGGAAAAGTCAACAGTCATTCTGCAACTATGCATCTTAATCATGGTCTGGTACATTTAAAGATGGCTGCAAAAAAGGAAGCTATTTCTGGTTAAAATTGAAACCATCCAAAGCACTAAAAACATGAAACAATTTATAGGAACATATATTTAAACATCAAGAGCGTTTATCTCTAAACAGATGCTGTAAAATTCAACCTAAAAACAAACACACAGACATCAGCCTCCACCAGTCACTCAGATCCACTGTAAAGCATTTATTAGGCAGCATTTCAGGATTTCATAGCTGCTCTGTGATATTTGTGACCAAAAGCACACACGACACTGCTGCACATCTGGATATGTACGCAAACACACCTACTGACAGGCCATGAGATAAATCTGGTCTAAGTTGATATCTTATGGTTTGCTTGTTAGCGTAAATAAAACCCATACACACAAACTGAAGACACACACACACACACACACACACACACACACACACACACACACACACACACACACACACACACACACACACACACACACACACACACACACACACACACACTCTCAGGAGAGAGACAAGAAGAAGGCAATTAACTTGACTTTCAACAAAACCCAGAGCCAGAAAATATATTCAAATTATGCAAAATGCAAAAAAACCCTATTGTTTTCAAAGTGAACACGTGTTAAAAAGCTACACGCTCGCTTCTTCCACTATCAAAAACGGCACGCAGAAACGGTTTATTACCAGGCCCCCAAATATGCCAAGCCGAGTGGAAAAGAAACAGACTCGGGCTGAGATTGACGTTGTGGCAACGTTAATAAGATGGCGAAACGTGTAATAAAGTCGACAATTAGGGCAAACATGTTCCACTGCTTGAGACGGAGGGAGATAGTCAAGCAGGCTGTGTAGAGCGACTAATAGAGACAGTGTGGGGGGAGAACAAGCGGCAGACGCGAGTTGTTAGTTTAGCTTCAGATTATTGACTTTCAAAAACAATACGAGCAATTAGTCTGTTCTCTCTCTGTTTCGTCTATTAGTCTGTCAGCTTCTAGCAGCCACTTAAAACCTCGCGTCAAGGCAAAACGAGGAAATTTTATATACGAGGTGTATGCACACAATGCCCAATTAAACATTTTAAAATGTAAGACCGGAGCTTAAATGTGTAAAGGCGCTGCTGCGTGTGTTTGCTTGTCAAACTAAGGGAAGCACCAAGTCAATCAGGAAAAGCAGAGGGTTAAAGCACCGACGGCAAGAAAGTGAAGAGGAGAAAACACTGGCAAATAAGCAGGATGCTGCTCGTCTAAGGGCCGAGGAGCCTGTTCCAGAGGTTGCTGCTGTAGGTTAGAACACAAACAGTTCCACAGAAATTCATTTCACATGAGAACATTATAGGTGCTACTTGCCCCAGGCTTCGTCAGTCATTAATGGAAAGTTTTAAACTGGGGAGGCTGCAAGCAAAAACCAGGAGAACATGATGTATTTAACGTGATGAGAGTTTGATTTCCATCCATCACCCACTCAGGTAACACCTTCTGCGGAAGAGCCCCTGAAGCATGTGGCGTTATGAATATTTCATATGCCTCATTTAAAAAGTACTAATAATGTTGCAGTCTTTCTCACATCTTCATGAGAAGGTTTTGTTGTTATTATACTTTTAGTATAGTTTCTAGTAAAAACTGCAAGACCCTGCAGTATCTGAGATGAACTATTTCTTTATCAAAAGGGGCAAGTCCCAGGAGAGAGCGATTAGGACCAAACGACTCCCCCAGTGTTTAATGTTGGACTGTGGGCCTGACTTGTTACTCAATACAACCAATAGTGAAACAGCTGCTTCTTAGCGTGATGGAGACCAGAACCTTCAGCGGCCAGTGGCCTCGACACCTAGTTCTTTCCGTCCCTCCACCGCTCCGTCTCTGCAGATATTGGGGAACATGGTCCCCCCTCCCGTCCTACTTGCTCCATCTCTTATCGCTGCCATCGTCGCTGTGGTAAGCTGTGGCAGTGGTGATTCAGTGCTTTTGGGGTGTGTGTGTGTGTGTGTGTGTGTGTGTGTGTGTGTGTGTGTGTGTGTGTGTGTGTATGCAGGGGGTTGCGTGACTAATGTTGCAGTCTGCTGAGCGTCGCATGCCCTTATCGTGCGCCACCGAGGCTGCGCATAAACACAATCACTAATGAGAGGAAGAGTGGGTGTATGTTTGTGATGTTCCTGCAGGTCGTTCCACTCGCCTGAAGGACTTTTGGGATGCCCTCTTGGGACAAGAGACTTTATCCTTGTAAAGGACAGAAGTGGTAAACTTGCAAACAGCAAATTAAAGCCGGAGTTTTTTTAAATTACCCTTTGTCTCATTATAGTAATAACAAAAATATAACACTATAATTATATCAATCCTGATCCTTACTTTTAAAAACTGTGTTTTTCAAGCTTTACATCCACACAGCACCAATATACAGGTAGAGCAGTAAAGCAGTTCAGTGTTGCACAGAAACTAGTTTGCTGAATCTGGATCACAGCGGCTGGATACTAACGATTACCAGAAATGTCAAAAGCTAATCTAAAAACGCTGAAACACAACGACACTTGCATTTCAGTACATTAAAACCTCAATCTTCATGGCACACAGGTACTTTCTGGTGGCACCTCGCTCTTAAGATAAAACTGGAAAACACTGATGGCTGTAAGCTCCCATGGAAGTTCACTGATGGAATCACAATCAAATATTATAAACACACTCGGTTGAAGTGTTCAGCATTGGCTCAGACGTCAACCGACTGGAGCTTTTACTTCTGTAAGGGTCAAGTGGTAACTCACAAACAGTCTCTCTCACTCATTCCTTCTGCTGTAAGGGACTAAGCCTTTTAGGCTTTGAACACGAGTGGGTGTTTATGTGAATTGATGATCAAAGACACCCTGTGTCTCCATAAGCACAGAGGGTTTCTCGTGTACTCACACACACACACACACACACACACACACACACACACACACACACACACACACACACACACACACACACACACACACACACACACACACACACACACCTTATTTCACTTGAGATTCAAAATCAATTAAACAGATGTTAAGACTGGCCGACTCAATATTCACTACAGAAGATATAGTCACAAGCAGCAGCAACAACCTCCACATCACCCCCCCGACACACACACACACACACACACACACACACACACACACACACACACACACACACACACACACACACACACACACACACACACACACAATCTGTGTGAAAAGGTCAACGGTGGCGACTGCCACATGTTATGTTAAGCAATATAATGCCACTGTGAATGGGTCACGGCTTTAGACAGACTCATGAACACAATTAGGATAAACTAGGCTTTTAGATTAAGTGGTCCAACCGACTGATGTGTGCACTGGGACAGTTGACAGCCAGGGTCAATTGGACCTGAATGATTGGACCAAGCCTTTGATAATAAAGAGTAAGGAAGGGAGGGGAGTTCAGCAAAACACAATGATCAAGGTAGATAAAAAGAGTGGCAGAGAGAAAGGATGCTAAAACCAAAACTAAAGATCTGCATTGGGTGATCTGAGGTGCGTAGGAGCGTACCGCTGCCCCCTCTGAAGGGCTGAGTGGGGGGGTGGAGGAGGCAGTGGGTGAGGAGGAGGTGGAGGACGGGGATGAAGGGGAGGTGACTCCTCTGGGGTTGACCTCCACCAGCTTCTTCAGCTTCAGTCCAACGTGTTTACTGTTGCAACCTAGAGAGCAAGAAGGAGGAGCACATTTCATCAATCAGCACAAGTTCAATCAACAATAATACAATGAACACAACTGTAAAGCTCAACTGCTGTAAACCATAAATATGTCACACACACACTCACAAAGTTAAAAAGTCGACATCTTAGTTTGTATTCATGTGTGCGCCAACGAACCCTTGATAAGGGATGAAGTGATATACAGTATACCATAAACGTATGATGTAAGAACGATAGAGATCTGGACAGGCTCGGAGCCTTAAGGCCCGTTTGTACTGAAAACCACAAGACAAGATGGAGGCAAGGACAGAGGGAGCAAGGCACAGTTTTATTTCAGTCCTCACACTCTTTTTTTTACCAGAGAATTTTTACCAGAGAAATAGATTTGACCTAGTCCTGTATCGTTTTAATCGCGCCGTTGCTCCATCTCTGTCCATCAGTTGCCCTGTACGTTATTTTCCAGGAGCTGATAACTGAAGCAGATGAAAGAACAGGAGGAAGACAAATTTATGTGCCAACGCCTCCCGTGACGCACACACGCACAAACTCAGATGCCAAATACAGAACTTAAACACAAAATAATATCTTACAATAATAATAATAATATAAGACCACAAATATACAGTATATGTCCATACACCAAGGACCAGAGGAGATGCAAGCATCAATGACATGCATTTATGGATAATTACAACTAATAGCAAGGGAGGTAATATTTAGAATGACATGTGGTATCAGATACGTCATGGCACAACCACTACTGTTCACTTCTTTCAAGACGGCGTAAAAATGACCACTAACAAAGAACAGAAACCAAAACACAAGCAGTGAGAAACAACAATTTGTGGAGAGATATTCCACTTCAAAGCTGGAGGACGCATTAACTTGTTTTCATGTTTGTTCCTTCTTCTGCCTCACTTTACTCGCACCTATCTCACATCAGCAGGAAATTGAGGAAAAAAATTAATTAAGTACAAAACAAAATAAATTAATTTGTGTATGAAGATTTGAAATGCTTTCCTGAAGATATGAATTTCTTTTTGTCTGGGGAGTCGTTTCAGAGTTTATTAATTACAACTACAAAAAAATGTTTTTTCCAACAACATTGGAGCGTTAAACTCATGAGAAGTCCTCCGGTGTGAAGCGAGGACGCAGGGGTGGACAGCATGCAGTCGGGTACCGTAGGACAGTGGGGATCGTTCAAATGGAAAGGTAAGGGCAGAGATAGAAGCATGCAGCACCACACAGACACAGCAGAGATGTTACCCAGGGAGCTTTGCTCCAGGACCGTGGAGTCGAGGTTAATGGGCTCCAGAGGTCCATGGGAACTGGAAGTGCTTGGAAGAAGGGCCTCTGATGGCAGTGGGTTAGTAACCAGCACAGATGTAGCAGCAGCAGCAGCTCTATCATCATCGACTTCATCCCCATCATCCCCAACATCTCCAAAATGAAGCTTCTCCTGCTCAGTCCTGCTTTGTTCCTCATTCTCACCACTTTCACCATCAACAACATCACCCTCATGATGACCCCTCGATCCATGCAAAACATCTGTAGGTAGAGGAACGTGGACAGAAAGAGGAGAATAAAGAGGAGAGTTCAGAAAGAAAGTGCAGAAATGAAAATGTGGTGTTAATCGAATACTAAACTAAAACCCGGTAAGGAAAGTGTGCAAAGGGAAAAGAAGTTTGGTTGGTATGAGTCAAGAGGATAGTCTTCAGGAAATTCAGGCTGATTAGAAACCAAATTAAAATTCTGTTTCTCTCTGACATGCTCTTTTTCTGCCCAGCCACTGACCTGTTGTATCTGACTGTATCTGCATGAAATGGGAAAATGTCGTCTGAACATGTGACGTGGTTCACGTTCATCTGTGATTTGGCAAATCATTGCATTCTGTTTTATTAACATTTTACATATTGTCCTAACTATTCTGAATTTAGGGTGGGTTTATGAAGACAGGTATAAAATAGCTGCTACCAAACAAAACTGAAACCATGTTTAACTCCCCTCATTCTCTCAATCTGTTGCCAGTGATTCCATTTCAAAATAAAAGTGTCATAAAAACATGAAAGCACATATTCCATTAGGTCTCCTGAGGCGCTGAACAGAAACAACAGCGTCTCCACATTAGAAACAAAAGAAAAACATGTTATAAAAAACATCAAATTGAGACCTGACCACCTCTAGCTGCATGGATAACCCACCATGGATTAAAACAAAACAATCAGTAAAGTGTCTGACACTGCATGCTCCCTCCTTTGCTATTTACTTCTTGGCAAAGAGAGAGGTCAAGAACAAAGAGTGAAGAAGAAAGAACTGAAACAACAGCATTTCCTGTTTTTTTCCTAATTTGGTAGCTGTGATGTGGAGCGCGCTATCAAGTGCTGTTCCTGCGTGGCTGGCTGGGGCCTAATTAATGGGAGACCATAGTGATGGAGTTTGTAAAGTTTCATAGCAGGCAGGCTCATGGAGGGGGCAAGCCAGGCTGCAATAAAGGACCGTGAATGGTGTTGAGAGGAGAGAGAGTGAGCGAGCGAGCGAGCGAGTGAGCGAGGGGCTAGGATTAGCCGTTCTGCTCGGCAGGCCTTGTGTATCACAACCCATAGCATTTCTCTCTCCTCCTCACCTCCTCCTCCCTCGTTCTGTTCTTTCCTCCAACTCTATTTTTAATGAGATCAACAATTAGTCCAATTCAGAAAAGCTGAAAGTGCAAATACATCTAGTGTCCCTATGCTTTACTGTCTTTTTATATAATAAGCCAATGATCGACCAGCGACCTGCTTTTATTTTCTCTTCCTTTCTGTCAAACAGAAAGCATGTTTATACGTTGTTTTATAATGTGAATGTCAATTCTCTTAATTGCATCCCCATTTTCCTCATCAGCATCTTTTTCCTGTGTCTTCTCACCAAAGATGCGTGAAGGGATCCTAAAAAACTCAGAGGACGGAGAAATCGGGGAAATTGATTGAGTTTAAAAACAGGATAATAAGTTGTATTATTTCTTTAATATGTTTATCCATGATTTTAGCATAAATCTTTGGCGCTGTGGTTCCAGCTCAGTCAGACTAGAGTCCTTGTAAATGACCACAAAGGTAATGTCAGTTACTCGTTGTGGGCGTGGCTCAATTGAAGCAGCCTCACCCCAGACCATGTGCCGAGCATGGAGATTTACGGCACTCACTGCCTTCATGTTTCTTCAAGTTGAATGTAAGTTTGTATGTTACTGTACCGTTTGTTATGATGTTGTTTTATTTAACGCTATTTGGTAATATGTAAACACTTTACAAATCATAGTTGAGTTTCTCTTACCTCGCCTACATGCATGTGCTATTTTTAGCTCAGATGCCGTGTGTGTCAGTCAAGCTAGCGATGCTAAGATCGAAGACTTCAACACATTTTCCAATTATTGCACCCTTGGTAAGCGGAGCGAGGTATGTCATTTTGACTCATTGTATCAGTGAACAAAAGTTTTAGAGAACCCGAAATGTTGACATTGGTTGTAATATTTGTTCTTTGGGAAACTAAATATTTTCACGTGCTTATGCAGCAGGGCACATTAGTCATTTTTTGTGTGTATTACCATGCTTTATTCAGAGCTTACGTTCTGTATTTATGTGTAGACATGTGTGTTACTGTGATATATGTGAGTTTATTTGCCCTTTGTTAAATGTGAGTGACCACTGAGCAGCCACTTTGTTCATTTTTAGTTTTCACTGTGCTTGAAGGATGCTCAAGTGTTGCTGGTCAAACTTCTGTGGATGACACCAGCAAGTAAACTCACCGCACCCGTTAGAGACTCTCCTGTGAAGTTATTTTGATACCAAGGGCAGTTACAGTCCTTTCATCCTTTATCATGACCTATTATCATCCTCTATTATAGACTACAACTTCTGAGCAAGCTAGGATTCAGGATGGAGGAATGATCAGTTAAGGTAACTGGTTTCCACCCATAGTATCTCCATCTGACTGAGCCTCATTCCTTCATGCTTTTAAAGTACCAGGACAGTTACACTGTTTAGTTGCTGCCTTTCTGATACCGACCTGTCTACACTGTCACCTTTAATTTGCATGCCCTGCACCCATCCATGTGAACAGAGCGGCCATGTGGGGTGTAATGTGGGAGAATCTACAACAAATGACAAGAGAGGCCTAATAATGGTCATTATGATAATAACTCCAATTTCAAGGAAATGGAAAGCAGTGGGAAACGTGTGGGGCAGAATCCGCTGCTTTTAGAAGTGTTTGTTATTGGAGCATAATTTAGTTGCACAATGTGTTGTGTTGATTAACAATTACCCGGCGAACAAGCCATGGGAGGAGCTGCAGAATGAACTGCAGTTGTGAAAAGGAGGGTGGTGCTTTTTAGACCTGCGGCAGTTGTCAAATGACATTTTGTTTTTCTCCGAGGATTAGGCAGAACCCCTTTAGAGCGCATAATGGAAATGTGTGAATCCTCACATGCGGATGAAGAAAGTGAGCGTATGGTAGAAGCTTGTGTGACACGTACATGTCAGCGCGTGTGTTAATTGTGGGGCCTTTTAATGACCGTGTGAAGGCATGGGCACAGAACGTCTGCTGTCGCTGGCTCGTGTGTGCACTGACCTCCAGCAGGACCAGCCTTGCTGCTTCTCTCTGTGCTGGACGCATCCAGCAGGCTCATGTCAGACATTTTGACTCCGGACCGAGCCTCAGCTATCAGCTGCCTGGCTCGCTCTCTCAGCTGTCTCCGCCGCTCCGCGTCTCGCTCCTGAACACACCACGCACAAAAATATAAGGAACTCAGTATTAGCACAGATACAGGGAAATGACACAGGAGCCAGAGGAAGGGATCAGAAGAGCATCTCTGATCACTCTCATTAATTCATACAAACAAAAAAGCTCAACAGACTCACTCAACAACAAATAGTAACAAACACTAACTTGCTGCATTATTACACAAACAGAAACACACACACCATCTTGGCACTAGACAGATACAGTATTGAGCCGTCACCATCAGAGTAATGGCAGAAATGCCATTTTCAGGCCAATCCAATCTGATCCTACTGATAGTACAGTCCACCAGCCACACATACACACGCTTGATGATGTCAGTTGACAGACACTTAACTGATGACGGACCCAACCAAGCACACACTCAATGCACAGGCAGAAGGTGCATGAGGAATCCAGGCAGAATGTCCACAACTGATAAATTCAAATGTTATTTTTGGAATGTAAGAGACTAAAAAAGAAAGAGAGAAACATAACTCAAAAGAACAGAAAAGAACAAAGAACAAGCATTCAGGCTGTGGATGTTTCTGGAGATTTGGCTGTTGAAGAGTAACAAGTAACAAGTCGATACTGGATGAGACTGATGTGGAAAAAAAGTTCTCAGCGCAGAGTGGACGTGTTCAGCTTCCGTGACAAAACAACACAAACATACTTGTCTTACACAAAACAAGCTAAGCAGCAGCAGCAGCAGCAGCAGCAGCAGCAGCACAGTGAAAAGTTCACCCTGCACCCCCTCCTCTAAATATACAGAAGCACATATGACCCTGGGGAGAGAGAAGCTGCATTTCTCTGTCACCGTTCTCTCTCCCTGTGGTTTCCTGTTAATCAGGCTTCTCCATATTGAGTCAGGGGTTTTAGGGTTGGCCTATTGAAGCCACCCATTATCCATTAACAAAACAAGCAGCACCCACTAATGAGCTACATCTCTCCATTTCCATGTCAATTGTTTGTTTGTAGCCATTGTTGGGGTGGGACAATGGGGCTGTATTGTAAATGACAGCAACCCTAATGCACTTTGTGTGTGAATGTGTGTGTGTGTTAGAGCCCAAGGGGATGCCCATGGGGAGAAGGGAACACACCTTAGAGAGAAACTGATAAAGAGCGGGAACGAGAGGGACAAAGAGATAAAAAACTGAGGAGATGAACCAGAGGAGAGTCGGATGTTCACATTAATGGTCGGGAAAAATGCAAGTCCTGATTAGTTGACCAAGTTAAAAGAAACAGAGCATTTGTCTCGGACAAACTACAGTAGATTAACACTTGTTGACAAAAATTGAAGTGAAAAGAAGCAAATTACATTCTAATCTGTAAATATTTGATGTTTTTGCAAAGAATCACTACATAATGTGTAGTCTGTTTAATGCTTGTGGGTAGTTTAGGCGACGTTTGAAAATTGTGGGTATTTACAAATAAATATACGGAAGTACATGTTTTGTATGGTTATATAAAATAATAAAAATGTGTCTTATATAAAATAATAAAAATTACAAATAAATATTCATATAGACAAAGTATCCAGCATGTTAACATGACCAGAGTGGGTTTCCTCAGCTTATTCATTATTGTATCATTTATTATGTGCTAAGATAAGTAGATTAGAAAAAAAAAGAACTAAAAGAAACACAAAGAAAATAATGATCAACTCCACTGGAAAGATGCTCCTAAATTACATTAGCCGACCAGCGGCCTGCTGGCATTTGGGCCTCATCTGTTTGAGTTTCTAAAAGCTGACCAGCACCAGGGACCGATCTCCAGGTCCAGTGACTGGTGACATGACACTAACATGTCTCCTTATAGTTGCTGTTTCGTGTTGGCAGATTTCTCTCCATCCTCATGTCCATCTGTTCTTTATGCATGATCCTGTGCTTTAATAGATGCAATATGAGAAACAGTAATGTCACTGAAGGCCTTCTGGCTATGGACTGGTTCTGATATACAATCTGGCCTTCACAGATATGAATACAGCTACCATTTTAAGTGTGCCTGTGTACATAAAGCTTGGGCCCCAGCATACTCCAAAAATACCCCACTGCATTGCTGTTGCCAGCCATTTTGGGGACAGGAAATGTGAAATTGACTTTGCCTATCCAGAGGCTAGGATTAACACTATAGAAAAATGCATCAGACTAGTCCCTGGCTCAGTCAGCCACATAGCCACTGATTAGAAAATATGAGATTGTTTTTGGTAGGGAAGGGGAGGAGAGCATGTTTATTGTGTGATAAAGTCTGTTACATGATCTAGAATCCAATCTATTAAAGCTGCTGTAATATGTATCCATGGTAACAGTTTCTCCAAGCAACAAGATTCAGCGAAAGCAAATAAAAGCGCAAAAAGTTTAGTGCGCAAATTAATACATGAACCATCCAATGAGCTGGGAGTGACATTAAAACAGAAGAAGAGAGCAGAAACCTGACATCAAAGAACAATGTTTATCAGATGAGTGACGTAATGTCATATGGACTTTGTGTAATTCATGATTGCATCAATATTTTTGATAGATATGACGCGTAGCAGAAATACACAACAACTAGATTTAAAAACAACAAGGCTGTAACTTTGGGAAAAAGCAGGACAGACATCCTGACCTGCCACATCGTCACATGATCAAAGGCAGCAAAAAAAGAAGCAAAATCAAAAGGAGAGAAAGAACATCAGCTGGTGGTCAGTGGGCAACACAGACACAAGAATGGAGACTCAGCATGAGAAGAAACCTCCCTTTTTTAGACAGCGACAGCAAGAACAAACGTGTACTGTGTCTTCCATTTATCGCTGGGAACCTCCAGGATAAGAGGGGCTAAACGCTTGAGTGCGGGGCTGAGACAGAGGGCTGCTCTATGGGCTTGGCGTCAGGTTGAGGACCCCTCTCCACTCTGGAGGCTGTTTTCGAGCAGACGAGCAGGTTGTCGCCTTGGTTGCTCTTTTCTGGGCAAGGAGAAAAGAGGGAGGGAGGGCATGCACCACTGGTCATGTACAGAGACCTGGCGTGGGCACAGAGTGATGCCACACACACACAATCACTATCTAAAAAGTGTTTGCCAACCCACCAGATAGCCAGCCAGTCTGGCAGCCAGTCATGCAGCTCCAGACATTTGTCATGACAGGCTAATTCACAGTCAAGAGGTGCTTTAGGTCTCTATCTTGTCCAGGCACACACACAAAGCACAGAGCATACAAAACCACACGTACAGTTGGGCAGCTGTGCAATAACAAACTCATGAACACTGTTCAGAATGATGAAGCACATATGAGGCAGACACATGATCAACATACATGAATACATGGCTGTGTAACAATTATTAAATATGAAGCACCATAATTATTGCTGTTACTAGCTGAGAGTAAAAGAACAGAATAAACTGAAACATTTGTTTCAGGAAGCCATGAGAATTATAAGAAATATAGTTTTTGCTGGAACAAACTACAGACGCTGAACACAGCTTGATTCCTTGACTGGCAATTAACCAACACCCATTAATATGCTTAATTCCAATCATATACGCATATTCACAAATACTGTGCCCAATATACGACCTTTAAAACCTCCACCGCTCATTTTTGGTAAAGAGAGAAAAGGATTCGGACAGAAATAAGAGTGAGTGGAGGAGTGAGCAAGCGAGCGAGAGACAGCGAGAGCAGGGAGCTTATCGGGCGGCTCCAGACAGAGTGCGTGGATCAATGGGCATGCAAGGCCCACAGCGATCAATGCATTTGATAAAGAATTAAAGAAGAGCCACTGTACACGGCTATCAAAGAAGCAGGACATGGCCTAATTATGATTTGACGGGTGCGTGACCATGATAGGGGTCTCTGCGCGGCTTTGTGTTGTATGTGCATACATGTATATGTCATATGTGTGGGTTGTGCACCTGTAAGTGTAAATGTTTGTGCACTAACAAAGGTGAGGTGTGGATGTCTCCTATTGTATGTATCTGACATGATCAGATCATGTGTACATTTTTCTAGCATCTTACTATGAAGCAGGCAAATGCTGAACTTTACTCAGATTCACACTGTGGTGTCGCTTCCTTGCTTCACTTAATGATTTTAGTCCTTCTGTGCCTCTGCTTTAAGCGTGGGCAGTGTTCCTACGTACTAAACGTTCTTAGCAGATGCAAACAGAAAATGATGAGTATATAAAATCAATGTGATTTGTCTTTTAAACATAAATTTGTGTTTGACTGAATTCGGTTCAACTGTGGTTTCACAACGTCTTTCCTCATCTGTGAGTGTGTTTGTGTGCACATAACAAAGAGCACTTGTACAGCAGGACAGGTAGAACAGGTAGAGTGGAGCCTGGAGACCACACACACACACACACACACACACACACACACACACACACACACACACACACACACACACACACACACACACACACACACACACACACACACACACACACACACACACACACACACACACACACACACACACACACACACAGCCACTGACAGATTGGGAGGTTTTGAACTTTAAATAGACAGCATAATTACTGGGATGAGCAAATGGAAACGGAGAGCGGTAAAAAGAAAAGTGGAGAACATGAGCAGAAACACATGTCAGCGTACAACAGCCTTTGTAAGCAAAGTGTGAGGAGTGTCACCTCTACATAACCCGCTTTTGAAAAAGCTGACTTGGCAACCAGTTCTACACGGGGACTTACTGTCAATAGGGAAGTACACTTAATAACTTATGGAAAATGTAAGACAAAATCCATTTGGCAGCTATGATTAAAGGAACATTTGAAGCTAACTGAACAAAATACCAAACTGCCCTTTTGCAATTTTAATACTATCTGATTGCAGATAATACATCCATTAGAGCAGCTGTTGCATAAGAACATCATAACATGCCATTTCTTACTGCTAATCCAAAGGTTCTATAATTTGACAACCTAAATATAATTTCTTAATAATTAAATAATTTCAGGAATGTTGGCACATAGACTGAGCTTTGTAAATTCACGTTATAACACATATACATCACACAACAGCAACATATCATTATAAAACACAACGCAGGAGCCTGAACAGGACCATTTACACTAAGACAAATTCATTCAATGGTTATTAAATTAAGTTTGCTTTGTTGTAAGGTAGTAGTAAGAGTCTGTGTTTTAGGACATTCGACAATTCACTTGATGGAATGTGAACATGAGGTATTTAAAACACCTGGGTATATATATGTGTATGTGCAGAGCAGCTTTCTTCTGTGACAGCTTGATCACTTCTTGTGATGCAATTTGAAAATTTGTCACTCACACACACACACACACACACACACACACACACACACACACACACACACACACACACACACACACACACACACACACACACACACACACACACACACAATTGAGAGCGCGCCTTTGATCTCCACTCCAGCCAATTCAGTAACGACACATACCCACACACTCCAAGGAGAGCACACACACACACACACACACAGTCCAAAGAAACTCCCCGCCAAACTATTTAGTTTCATTAGGCAGAGATTCTTCAAAAAGAAGAAAGAGAACAAGAGAACAGGAGGGAAGGGGGGTGTGAGAGAAAAAGACGAGGAGAAGAGAAAGACGTGAACGCTGGGAGAAGAAAGGGACAGCAATCACATTAAAATGAGACCTGGAGAAAAACTATTACTGCTGGGGGAAGGTTGAAAAGGAGAGAGAACAGCACAAAGTGTGGAGGGCGCAGGAGAGGGCAGAGGCCATATCTGCATTTTCTAAATAGATTTCTTTTTAATCTATTTGTGCAAAGATGGCGCATTATACTTATGTTTGCACAGATCAAATAGATGAGGGGAAAATTCTGACTGAAAGGCTCGACTTAAAATCCTTTGCAATTACAATATTTGCATTACTGACATAATCAAATGTCCATAGGGTTTTCTTAGATTAATTTAATGTTACCCTTTTAGAAAATGTCAAGGAGAGAGTTATTTGGTGACATGTGACTCATGAAAAAGAGAGAACGCAGTCAGGTTAAGATCAAAAGACAGACCGCGCCTGGGAGGAGATGACCACACCACCAGGTCACCACAGCAGAGGCCCAGGAGTCCCCTCCACGGCGAGGAGAGGGGGCCGGGACGCCGGGCGGCACAAATCAAACGGGACCCAATTATAGGAATCATAACGAGTCAGTGAGCAGGGGAAGTCTCTTACCTGGAAAACACCAGGAAAAGCATTCCTCCGGCGCGCACGCACACAAACGGCGGGAGGAAGCCACCGCGGGCAGGAGCTGCGTTCTGACATTTCTGTTACAGTTTAGCAGCACACGCACACGGTCTCCTCCGAGCCTCGTGTCTCCTGATAATTAGCCTGGCCAGGCCGGTGTGAAATTACTGTTCTCATCTGCTAACGGATGAGAAAACCTGAAGCAAACAGACATGCACGCTCTTCTCCATCACAACAATACGAGCGGGAAACACTCAAAGAAGGAGACACCAACATTTAGCATTTGTTGCGAGGATAAAACAAAAGACTTTGCGTCCACTATTAATGCTTCGGCTGCTGCGGCACTAGCTGCTAGTGACACTACAACAGCATTAAAGAACATCTGCACTGTGACCGGTGATATGTTGTGAAGGCCACCTATGAGGAGGGGGGCAAAACAATTAGTAGCACTGCTGGTCTATTAAAGGCCACATTGAACAGGACAAATCACAAAACGAGTGAAGAGCGAGTGAACAAGACGACGAGACGTGGTCGAGAAACAGAACCACAACAGACGTACAGGCAAGAGACAATCTGAGAAAAGCTCACATTAAGAAAAAAAAGACCAACACAAAGAAAAAGGAGAGAGAGAGAGTGAAAGTAGCTGAGATGAGAAGACGTGGAGGGAGAGAAAGAGACAAAACTGAACCTGTGACCTTAGATGAAAGACCCAGTCACTGTGGGCTACAATTAGGGATGGCAGGAGGGAGAGCATAGGTCAAGAGAACAGGGCTACACACACACACACACACACACACACACACACACACACACACACACACACACACACACACACACACACACACACACACACACACACACACACACACACACACACACACACACACACACACACACACACACACACTTCAAACAAGTATGCAGCATATTGTTCTCCATCCAGCTAACTTCACGTTGCCTGAAGTTACTGCAGCAGTGCATCTATGCATAAACATATGCATTCAAAGAAACATTGAATTTCATTTTTTTTATTTTTACAAAAGTTTCAAACAAGGACTATAGTAAAATCAAAATTAAACTTTTTTTGCTCACAATATTTATTCTAGTTATTCTGCTTGAGGAATTCCTGCTGCAACATTGATTAATTATTTATAAGTTAATTATTTTGATTATTTAATGCCACGCTCAGCTGTTTGTTTTAAATATCAAACCCTTTCTTGCTAATTTGAGCTTTTTTACGCAACAAAGTCCTTCCATCCTGCGGCCCAAACCATTCTGCTGCTCCGAATGAGCCACTTCCCTGAAAGAATAAAGCCTGCTTTAATTGAATTAAATTATACCTTATGCATGCTAAACCGCAAAGTACCTACTTAGACGGATGGGACGGTAAATGGGAAATGCTTCGGCCTCTCCAGCTGATAACATGAACACACACACACACACACACACACACACACACACACACACACACACACACACACACACACACACACACACACACACACACACACAGGCTAATCAAAACAAGACATCAAGTAATCTAATCTGAATCACTAACAATTATCAGCACATTGGCCTCGAGGCCAGTCGTATTCCTTTGATCAATGTTTTCTATTAAAAAAAGTGTAAACAATTCAATACGTCCCCCCTCCGCTGCCTCCTTGTCTTATGCATAAGGCAAGAGAGTGTGTGTGGGGTTATTAGCCAATTGTCCTTGGAAATGAGTAAGGAAATCAGAAAGAGGAGGAGGAGGGGGAGGAAAAAAGCAGAGGGGCGGCTACTTTAAGGAACTAATCTAAGTGAAGTAAGGCATCTTGGTGCACAACAAGGGACAGAAGAGGACCTTTTTTGGTGCAGCAACCGCTTTGAAAAACTCTTAATTTGTTTTCTTCCTCAGAGGAATTTTAACGCCACTAGTCCTTGGAAGGCCTTCATTTATTTCCCCAGATTATGCTGGAATGGTTATTCCTGTGGCCGGCACGCAGACGCAAACACACATTTGCATGTCTCCATGCACACACACACTGACTGCGCACACGAACAGAGGCACCAGCGCACACACTTTAAAAAACATCTAATTCAAGGGCATATTTCTCTTTAAGGATTCAGGAAGCAAATGCGGGAGTATGTGGCTGTTGCCTTTTAGATATTTCATTACTGAAAGGTATTTATTTCATTTTACCCTCAAATCCCTTGTCGTCACAATTCTCACAAGACCATATATTTTTTCTTACCCCCTCTCCCTTTGCGGAGACATTTGGAAACGTTACTGAGGATTTGACCACAATGCTTTCCCAGGGTAACTCCTGGTGCATCCGTGTGCCCCCCCAACCCGTAACTCTCAGTATATTATGTTCACTGAAGCGTGCTCAGTTCAGAGCTGGCAATTTCACTTGCGTCTTCTCTAGTCTAGTTTGCTTCGGTACAGCGATTCTCACCCCCCTATACCATGAATGTTCTTTTGCTGACAGGTGTTTGTGTACAACATTTACTCAGTGTTGGGAAAGTGAGGGGGCAGCAAATTTGTTCATGATGTCAAAAAAATTGACTCGCCCAATAAAACTGATGAAAGAGAGAGAGAGAGACAGAGGAAAAGAGAGGAAGCGCCTCCAGATATAGTTTCTTTCTGACATGTCGAGTTTGTGAAGTTCAGTAGTCCATAAGAGAGTCTCAGCAGAAGTTAATCAAGTGAAGGTCTGGTCTCCTTCTCAAAGCGTTTGCCGAACTACGCTGCTATGTGAAGAGACAGCTTGGACAGGTTTTCCAGCAGGTTGCAAGTGTAGTGAGCAGCAGGAGGAGGACTGTTGAAGTGACATGAGGGTACTGAAAAGGCAGGTGGTCATTCTAGTAGCTGAGTGGAACATGCAGTAAAACACTCCAGTGCACAGAGAGAGAGCACGCGATACAGACGGACAAGAGGATCGGGCTGCGACTGGAGTCGTCAGTCTTTTACATTGTCGTCATAATCGCCAGGAGCACTAGATGTGTTCCCACAGCATTCACACAAACACCAGTCTGACTTACATCACTGACGCCCGCTGCCCTGCTCGGCGCAGCCACGGCAGCGGCGCTCTTGCTGCCGGCTTTGACTGCAGCATCTCTGCGGGCCTGCTCCAGGAGCAGCCGGGCTCGTTCCTTCAGCTCCTCCTGACGGGACAGCACCTTCTGTGGGCAAAGAAACGCTGAGTGTGATCTGGTGAAAACACAACTGAATTCATCAAAGTGGTGTCATGTGCTTCTGAACTTCACTCACCTTCTCAGCTGATACAGCTGCAGGTGATAACTCCTTTGAAAGAAAAGCACATCATGGATCACTTAAGCTTCTACACTGCTACACATTACGACTAAAAACACTGCTTTCTGGTAATAAATTCCCTAATTCTCTTTACAGAATAATGTCACCATATCAGCAATCCAGGATGTTTTACTATACGCAGGTGCAAATAGAGCTTTTACACCGTTTATGCTTCAAACCAGTCAAACCTGCCTGGGTGCAGCTGAGGATGCATCCCGCTAACTAGATAACAGCAGATCAAAATAGGGTGTCATAGTTGTCACAGCCCCCTGCCGCCTCCCCACCCCCCCGTGACCTTTCCACTTGTAAACAGGAAGCAATAATCTGGGGTTAACCAAAGCAGGCGGCTATGTATTCAACGTGTGTTTGTGTGTGTGACTTTGTGCGCACACGCATACAAGTGCGTGCGAGAGAAGAGATGAGGTGTGCTCCGCGCAGAGCGTCGCCACGCCTGAGCAGTCACGGCACCAACTGCCATCAACTGAAGGGATGAGAAATATAATGAAAAATATAATGAAATGTCAAAGCAGGGGGTTTTCTGGGTGCCTTCTATAGTCGCCACATGTTAAAGGCCCGGCCTCAATGTGTCTGGGTCTGGCCAATAAGACAGGCGACGGCAGCATCTAATGCGGAAGGGCAGGATGTTCGTACGGTCATCTCTGCAACGGAATCAATGGGGTTTGGATTTGAAGCTTAGCAAAACACCAGCAGGGAGAGAACGTTCAAGCGCATCCTCTGTCTGATGCAGCTGGAAAAGTTTCAGTCAAAGCAACAACTGGCAGGTTAATATATCAGAGCAATTACAGCAGCGTTTGGGATTTGGGATTCATAAATCATCTAAGAAAATGTATCAAACCTCTGAACTCTAATATGTTTATCCACATCTGCAATAAATTGGATTTAAAGGCTAAATCCATTGTCTGGGGGTTTTACCTGTTTCGGAGGCGGCTCTGTGTGGTTGACTGGAGGGGAGCTGGTGTCTGAGACAGGCTCAGACTCTGAGTGACGCAGACTGGCCCTTTTCTTCTTGATGAGGTCCGCATCCCTGTTGTAGGAGAAGCCCAGCTTGTGGTGGGGTGGAGAAGAGGGCCCTTTCCTGGTTGGAGAGCCAGGTTCTGTCCTTTCGTCCGTTCTCTCCTCTCCCGTCTCCTCCTTCTGCTGTCTTTCTTTCTCCATCTCTCGTTCCACTCTCTGTGGTAACTCACTTAAGTCTAAAGTGTTGGCT
Organism: Betta splendens; assembly: GCF_900634795.4. Classification (NCBI taxonomy): domain Eukaryota; kingdom Metazoa; phylum Chordata; class Actinopteri; order Anabantiformes; family Osphronemidae; genus Betta; species Betta splendens. Next base: position 16,860,561 of record NC_040895.2, read on the forward strand.
TTGAGCAGGTTCCCTCTGTCCTCCGAGCGCGGTGCTGTCACGTGGGTCGAGCCTGTTGCAGAGCTGGCTAATACTGTGCGTGGTGATGGTGAAGGTGAAGATTGCAAAGCCCCTTTTGAAGTGGCTGAAACTCCTCCTGCTTCAGTTGTCCAACCTGGCTCCATCACCGCCTCCTCTTGGTCTTCAGCGCCATTAGATTCACCAGCAGAGGCAACAGGCTGAGAATTAGCCTGGCGGTGCTGCACGTCACTGAGTTCAGCGTAGAACTTGTCCTGGCCGATGGAGGCGTTCGTATCGGTTTCAAAGTCGCCCACTTTGTATGTGCTGCGACTGCTGTTGGCCTCGATCTGCACCACATTGAGCTCCTGACCAGAGAAGTGGGCCCGGATCTGGTACAGGTAGGTCATTACGGTCAGCTTGTCAGGTATAGCCAGCAGCACCATATCAGACGGTTCCAGGAGACGGGAGATGCCCAGACTGGCGAAACCATCATACGCCTGGCAAAGACAAGAGGAAACAAATGAGTCCAGAGATACGTCAACAACGTCACACTCATAAAATTATAGTTCAAATTCAATAGAGAAAAAATAACATGGATGGAGATGTCTACACCTGTAATAAAAGCAAGTCAGGATGCTATTTGGAGCATGCATGGACCACGTGTGTCTGTGTGTATTCTTGCGCAGACACCTTTGGCATGGCTGCTGACAGGTCATGTCAGGGATGGTTGTCCCCGATAAGAGACGGAGATACCCCAAGACAGAGCGCTTAATCCCAAAGTATGTGCCCCTATCGCTCCCCTACATCAACCTGCCCACGCTCTCCGTCACGCGTGTAATTGGTCTGATTAGAGTCTGATGAGAAAATACAGGTCTGATTATCAAGCGACACACGAAACCCAATCCCCCATCACCAGACAGACTGAGACACAGAGACAGAGAGAGAGGGGATGAAAACCATTATCGCAGCCAATGACAGGTAAATAAATAGATTAAGGGTGCACACACACCCTCCGTTTCAGCGCACACACACGCTTCTCCCCCACGTATCACAGCTTGTATCTGGCCTGCTTGATAGTGTTGATCTGATTCCAACCTGTTGCGGCGCTCGTTTGTTTCACTGCCTTCGTAAATCGCCCCAGTCTATCAATCTCACTCTCTTCCTCCTCGTCTCCCTCTCCGACATCCAGCCCTGTGTTTTTAACCTTCATTTACCCCAGGATGCTCTGAAAAGCTTCTGTAGTTCCTTTCAACACAGGGCTTTGACTTTTTTTATCCTGCTTCCAGGTTTTATAGCCTTTACAGACCAGGCAAATGGTCTGTAAAGCATGAACAATGTTTTATCAAGTCACTACTTTGCATTCATTCATTCTATCTGAGAGTATTTTTTGTAAAAACTATTAAGTCCAGTGACAGGATGGACGAAACCACCACTGTGCCTCAATAACAGATATTAAATGAAAGCCTGTACACAAAGTTCTTTAACTATTTAAATGTATGTATTTGTTTCTATAACAGAGAACTGAAGACCTGAACATACTGTAAAGAGACAGAAATCCAATAACAAGGTGATGGTTTTGAGATTGAGAGCTATCTCAATTTACAACCAATTATGATCCCTTTTGTAGATCAGGACTCGTTTTTACTCTCACTCCTTTTGTTCTTGTCTACTGATAGAAAAGGGTAACAATAGGTGGCACATCTATGCTCACTTAGGGTAATAGTGTGAGAGAGTGTGTGTAAAGAAAAGGAAGTAGGAAATAACTGACAACAAAGAGAAAAGAGAGAGAACACAGAGAAGTTTGCTTGTACAATGAGCCAGTTTCACGTCTTTCCTACTTCACCTGCCAGAAAAGGAGTGTGACAGAAAAAGAATGAATATGGGAAACAAGGAGGCCTGATTGGGTTTCTAACACATATTCAGGGGAGCATTGTTCCCCTCTCGCCAAGGGTCGGCTGTGAAAACGAGCGACAACTTTGCTGCTCAATAGAGACAGGATGAAAGCGAGAAAAGAGCGAGAGGGAGAAAGGGAGAGACGAGAGGACGACAGGCCGTCGGCCGGGTTTTGTTTTCAGAGCCTTCACGCGTTATCGTCTTTCTGACATCAGTGTTTTGCTTTAACGGCATAAAAATATTAAACTCGCCTGGTGATGACAAAGCAGACAGAGGAGGTGATGCAGTGAGCGCAAACAACAAAGCCACACACAATTAGAACTAAACATGAGTTTTACTGGGTGTTTATTACATTTATCAGCCCTGGAGCTTATTACAATCTAAAACGATAGACAGCACCAACGCACCTAAACTTCTAGCCTTGGATTTTTCCATTTTTTCCCCTTTAACAATCATTTTGTATTTTGGGAAATATCTCGTTTTCAAGCTTTCCATCATTCCACTGACAACACTTTTGCTCTGGACTAAATGTCACTGTCCTCTGCTCCAGGCCACTGGTCCCTGCTCTGCCCCCCCCACCTAAATGACTGACAGGTATCTATCGCTGTCAATCATCTACACCCCGTCTTCTCAGCCCAACCCCTAACAGTTGTGCTTAGGGCACTTTAGCCTTGTGCTACACTATCAGATGGCATGACAAATGACTTCTCCTTGGACTCATTACACACACACACACACACACACACACACACACACACACACACACACACACACACACACACACACACACACACACACACACCCACACACACACATACACACACACACACACACACACACACACACACACACACACAACCAGACAAGAGCATCCAAATACACAGGTGCTTAGAATTTGAAAAACTCCTCCAGCAGACAGATCGTGTATGATTACATCCACAATCACTGAGACTTGCATACATGCACACGTTCCATGATGAAAGATCAGTTCAAAGGCTGCGTATGTTCTAAATATTCACTTCTCTTTTTTTCCAGCCCTCCCCCAATATTGATTATCCTTATCTGTCATAATTCAGCACTGTCTGAGCTTATTGCAATCACTCCTCACAGACAGACTGTGAAAGGATGAGGGGGCATGTTTATCAACAGGGCATGAAAAGCAGAGATAGGTGTCGTTTCTATTTCCATTTCTGCTGCTTCATTCAATAAAACATTTCCATGATAATAAGAACTCGGTCTTTAACTCTGTTCATCACTCATCTTCATTTCTTCTCTAAACATTTCATTCATTAACCCACTTTTCTATCTACTTCTTGCTACAGTCTACACGCGTGCTTCCTTTTCCCCTGCTGGTATTCTGAACACCTTCTGGTTCAAGTTCAACACCTTCAGGGTGATACATGACACAAAATGCATTTCTTTCTCAGCCACCTACAACAACAAGTTTTATTTCATGTACAGTTATGTGCAAACAAGCGTTCAGACGTCATGTCACATCAGTTACTAATCAGATTTTCTAGTCTTGAAAACAAACTCAAACTGGCTCGAGATGAAAGTAATACTTGTTTTAAGTCTTTGACGACCAGACAGCTCAAGTGTTAGGAGTTTCTGACAGCACTACATCAGCTTTAGACAACTTCATCAGACTTAACCAACCAGATTTACCTTAGTATCCATCATAACACACATGTTACGCCTCCTGAGTGCTGAGGAGGTAACAGGTGATATCAACCTGCGTTGCCTCTGTGCACTGCAAAGGAACAGCATGCTCGGGCAAATGCACATCAGCACCAGGTGTAGATCTCCACAAAGGAGCTGATGGCAGCATGCTGGGTACAGTGGTGCTGCTATTCAACAGCTATCACCCTCTACGGCATATTCCGTTATTACTTATATCTAACCAATTTCTTCAGGGCTACTTGAGTACCTGGAGGGGGTGAGGGGCAGTTAGCAGATATGGAATTGGGTCTTTCCTTCTCCCCCCACTATGGTTATTGTCAATAGGGTAGCATTCATGCCTAACAGGGCCACCAGAGGTTATCGCTGAGCCAGAGTGTGTAGGAGAGGAGGAAATCAAGCTGCAGGAACCTGGCGCATATCGTACTGTGTAGCCCTCGGGGCCAGCGAGGGGACAGGGCGCCGGTGTGTCTGTACTGTAGGTGTGTGTGGTAGCTCACAGAGAGGGGAAAAACAGGAGCGCACACTCAGGAGGTTTTTCCACAATGTTTGGGACGTAGTGACAGTTCAGAGGCAACACTGTGACAGAACAATGAGGAAAATAAGTGTGTATTTCATTACAAAACAAGCCAGCACCAATAAACGCATGCATATCTTTTCCTACACAGTTTGGCAAAGGTGTGCAAACACAAGACTTTTAGAAGCCACGAGCAGACTGAGGAGTTAAGATCTCCACCATCTCACCTCTGCCAGATGACTGCGTTATGCTTTGGACACACACAGCCAACTGCACACATCACAGCAGGGGAGGCTTCTTATGAAAACTGTCATTATAAGATTTAGGCTGTGGTGTGTGTGTGTAATTGTGAGAACACACATTTCCCAGCATTTATACGTGTGCCCACTCTCCCCCCTGCCTCAGACCATGTACACGTATACCCACTACATCCAGGGATTAATGGCAGGTCTCTAAATAAGGCCAAATGGAGAAGTGAATGGGAGGGAGCTAAGTGGTGTGAAAGCCCCAGCGGTGGCTGCTTCTTACCTTTTTGTTGTTTTCTTTAATATCCTGAGGATTGAGCGACTTGTAGTCTCTGGAAGAACAGTGGGGAGGGTCAAAGAAGAGACAGGCAGAGAGAAAAATAGGAGACAGAGGAAGATAGCAGGAGAAGAGGTGTGTTTAAATATGCGTCACATGTAATGGCATTAGAACTGTAACATGCAATTTCATAGCAGTGCAATCAACAGAACTAATAGAGTGGAAAATATGTAAAAATAACAGGCCGGAGTGCAAAGGCACACAAGCGTAAACACACATACACACAGAGTGTTTTACTGAATTATCATTATGTCTGCTCTCCAGATGTGGCTGCAGGTTATCTGTACGTTGTACTTCTGTGAAAATACTGACTCTAATACTAAACATTTAATGAACTGGTTCCTTAAAACGTTCATACAGAACTATAATCCAACAGACAGTTAAAATGAGACACGCGTTTCAGGTAAACGTGCAACTCTATTTTCAAATATGGGAACGTGTGCACACATCTGTCATCTTTATTAAACACACCAACAGGAATGATGAACAAAAGGGAAGCACATGGTCAGGTTAGCAAATGTGAACCAGGAGTTCCCATAGAGAGTGCGTGTTTCGTACATGACATCGGGCCTGAAGTGGTGCAGCAGGGCGCAGAAGGCCAGGCCATTCCTCCAGGACGTGGTGAAGTTTGTGATCTTCACGCCACGGTAGTTCTTGGTGACCTCGCGGCACCAGGCCAGCAGCGACTGGCTGGCGTTGGGTTTCCCTCCTAGAACTGGACTCGGAATGGGACTGGGCTGCACCAGAAGAGTGAGAGAAGGACCGCTTAGTTTACAGTGTTTATCATCTTCATGTGGATTCATTTAGACGTTTAGCATATAACAAATTACTACTGTATAATATGTTTACAGAAACAAATGCTCCAATCCCCTTTAGTCACATTAAAACTCCTTGCCGCTGCCTCCATGTCTGAGCTGCTTTCATTAGTGTTTTTCCCGTTATAAAATGATTCACACTAGCAACCTCCACCCAATAATTAGCATGCCATTCTGACACACAATGAGCCTGTACTTGTACGCACACGGGCATACATCATAATGAAGGCTCATTGAAGAGGCACTGTATGACCGTGGATAATGTAAACATCTTATTAAGTAGCTCCGCCTTTGAAGTCTTATCTGGGTCAAACGCTTTCACTATTGGGAGCCTTTTCTTTCCCGGACTCCAAATCCCACAAATCCTTGGTGCCTTGGAGACAGTGGTCTTCCTCTGACCGGCAGAACCAATGCTATTCTGTTTTCTTGTAGTTGCCTGTTCACTAATCTAGTTATGGAGCCACTGATACGAGCTAATTCTCTGAGATAATTCTCTGTAATTCATTAAAGGACAATAATCAAAAGGGCTATAAAAATTTTTAAATCCAAGTGCATATTAGTAGCGTATGCAGGACAACTAAATTAGCATGAGTAATAAAACAGATTAGGTTAATTACAAGGTGCAATATGTTTAAGTAGGGTCTACGTTCTGACAAAACTCATTTATATGATTTAATACTTTCAGAAAATAATCAGTAATTTAAAAAGTGGATATTTGGGATGTGTTTTATTTAAACCATACAATCTGCTGATCTGAATTGCATTTAGGACATGTGACAGACTGATCCAGCTAATAATATAAAAGTCTCCCCAAGTCATGTGATATGAATGAAATAAAAAGTTAAACCGCACTTTGTCTTAGTTAGTTTAAAAAACAGGTGATTTTCACCGCAGTAATAAGTTAATTCAGTTTTGAGGACACATTGTGAAGGCCTGTACGTTGCTTGTGGTGGCCCATCAACGCCCTCTGTTGGTGGCGTTTTGTTACTGCAAGAATTGGATGTAAACACTGAGTCACATATGTGATTGGAATTAAGAAAGGAGAATTATAGGATGATATTTAAACGAGTTGATAATTATTGAGCCCAGAGAAAAGCTATAAAAAGGTCCAGGATATATGAATACTAATATATTTACTTCATTCTCATACCTACAGCACAGGTGCAAGATCAGAGTACAACATCAGCATGACGTTAGTCTAAACTACCTGGATGTGTCTTTGCTCATGTACTGCAGCAGTGTGACCACAAGCCTAGAGCCTGGTGAGACGCCAACAGGCCAAAACAGATGAAAAAGACTGGAGGCTCTCTCTAATAGCAACTCCTAACCTTTCTACCAGCGTGTGTGAATCACGCAGGCCCCTATGGCAGTCTGGATGCAGGGAGACGGAAGCATGAGCCCGAGGGGCGGACACTTGACATTTCCGGCTCATCTTTAAAAGAGGGCCTTAACCTTTCCCCACAGCTACTCCAGACACGTTTTAGGCTTCCTCCACACTGCCTGTGTGCCACTCCAGCGAGAAGGAAGAAAAATGACAAAAAAGGAAAAAAAATTACTAATTGAAATTACCCTATGGAGCAAAAAGGTCATTACAAACTATGTCTGTGCCTCATGAAGTGAGTTGTCACTTTTAATGACATCATTTACCTTCAGTACTTTCACCTTCAGCGAATTATTCTTAGTGGCTGATAAACTTGCTTCTCCAGGTGCCTTCAGCTTTTGTCCCTGTTTGTGTGCGTGTCAGTAGTCTGGAGGTTTTGTGGAGTGGTCTTCCTCCAGGCCTTCCCTTTCTGCTTTTCAAGTGACGGTTGAAAGTAGCTGTCTAATTTGAGCGGCCTAATTACCTGGGATTAGCGACCAGGTGCTATTAAAGCAATTAGACACACAACACACTCCAGTGCCGCAGACCCTGTACCTTAGCGGTACCGGTGGAGAGCTACTTCTATTTCTGTGAGGACGCTCGCTGACATAATGCATCATCCAGCTCCCTAACCAAACAGCAGTTATGTGATTAAACACTTTATTCAACCTAACCTCAACCTTAGTTCAACCAAGGAACCTCAAAAACTATCTTCACATATACATAGAAAATATCTTTACATATCTTTGAAATGACCTCACTCCTGGTCCATATATAACACAACCATAGAAAAAACAACATATTAAACAACTGGCAACACAAATCTCCAACTCTCCTACAGGACATGCTCCAACTCACCTGTCTACACGAGTATCTGAGCAAGTTAAAAAAAACAGACAGGTCATAATTTGCACGTGTCCTTCAACGTGAGGAGGACAAAAACGTGGTTGCAGCAGTTACTGGTGCGTGACTAGTGATGACCCCATGTTCTTCCCACCCCAAACTGATGTAATTTCCTCAATCGGCAGCCCAGGCAGTTCCATTATGCTCTTTCCTGATAAAGGTTTACAAATGCATCTACGCACAGAAGCTTTCAATGTCCATCAAATACTGAGGAAATACCGTATCTTCCTTTACAGAAACTGGCTGCATTTCCTTAAGACACAAACACAGGAGGAGTGAGAATTTCAGGAGGAGCAGAAATGCACCCAGACAAACTGTTTGCTGTCTTGCCTGAGGGAAGGTGTGCACACGTATGTGATCTGTGTGTGCCTGCCTTTTATCTGTCTGTGTGAATGTCACTAGCCGTGTGTATGTGTAACACTGACACAGCCATGTAGCTAGCTCGGCTCCAGGGTAGGATTAGCAGAGAGCACTGCCTCGGCCCACAAACATTTCATATTAAAAAATGAAAAGGCAACCTTCATTACTATCAGTGGCACATAACCTCCCCTCGTCCTCCTCTGCTACTATTATACACAGCCCTAACAGCCTGCGCAAAAAATACAAGCCACTGACAAGAGATTCCATTATTTCTGATGCCTTAGTGTCAACAACATACATCCGACAGGGCAAGAAAAAAAAAATGGGAAAAGGATGTGGGAGAGAAAGAACGGGGGGCTGAGCTCACTACAATGCCTGAATGACAAGATAGGAGGAAACCTGGGAATGGAAGCTTCCAGATTCCTGCTGGTGCTGAAGTCAGGAGGATTTCAGTGTCAGCAAAGTGATTTTGGAGGGATGTGACTCCAGATCTAGAATCATCAGTGGGCTGAACTATGACATGGGAGATTTGAACAGTTCTCCACCAATGACAGAATTTAGATTTGGGCAACACACCAATACCTCTCAATAATCTCTGTATGAGAGTAAGACACATCCTCTGACAAAACTGCTTCATCAACGTGGCCCAAACAGGGTAAAGCCTGTTCAGGCAGGGCCAAACTTCATTCTAGCTATAAAGTTTAGGTAAAGTTAATAGAATTGTTGTAGAGAAGTTGCTATTGGGCCGTGAAGCTGCACCAAATACAAACATACAAAATCACATAGACTTTACATTCATGTACACTGAGGAATATGAAAACTGTCCTTCTGTGTCATAAAAAAGATACAAGTCAAACGCCTTAAGTGGCAGCTTTGTCTCTTACTCCGGGGCACAACGCTTCAATGGAAACTTAACTGGCCACAACCAAACGACATAAACCCGCGACTCTGTGGAAAGAAAAGAGCTTCCGTGTCTTTCCAATCTCACTTTCATGGCTTCAAAGCAGAGTCGGGGAGTGTCAGATTTGAGGAGGTGTTGGATCGCACACTCTTTAAAACTTGTAATCCGCTCAAGAAGCCTACAGCAAGAATGAAAAAAAAAAGTAGCCTGTGCACACAAACACGCAGATTCATTCAAATCACAGCAGAATCTTCTGGACTTGCATACATGCTCCACCTCTAACACAATGATGTGACCACACAAAGTAGTGAAAACAACATACAGCAAAATTTAGACAAACGAAAGCTCTCAGACCCGACATCTTGTCATTACAAAACATAAAGGAGCATCACCGTCCACATCTCACACATGGAATTAAGCTTGTGGATGGCTGCGTGAGAGCAGGAACGAGAGAGCAAAGTCCAATCAAAAGTTCAATTATGTAAATGGAGGTGTGGAGTGGATGGAACAATGAGAGGAGTGGGGAGGGGCAAAAGGCTGGAACAGGAGCGAACGTAGCGTGAAAAATAATACACATTAACATACAATAGAAATATCACATTACTGCTGTATCACACTTAGGAACCCTCCTGGTACAGATGTGTGACTGTGTATCAACACACTGAGTGGTTAAGTCAGGCTTCTGTGTGTGTGTTGGCAGGGTGAGCAAAGAACTTGCAGGAAGGTTGAATATGTGAACCTGCTGCTTCAGGGGAAAGTATTAGGATGCTGCAACGACTCTCAATAAGACAAACTTAAACTGTTTCAACACATTTATGCCTCAGATGTGAATAATGTCACAAAAATATGTAAATGTATTCATCAGGATATTGATGAAAATGAGGAGTTGTACTGATTTGTTCAGATGCAGATATGCTTCGCATCTAGCAGAGAGGCTGCAGGCCAAGACAGAGGGCCTCTCGGCAATTGGCTACCAAGATGTAAAATGCAAAAATCAGTAAAACCCAGTCTCCTTTTCCAGGACTGTTCTGCTTCCAAGGCCTATTTTGCTCCAAAGGCATAACTGTGCAAAGCAGCAGAAACACAACGTAGAACAGGACAGACACGGCTTTGAAACAGAAATCAGAACCATTCACTGAAAAAAAGAAAACATCATGAAATAACAGTTTGGAGGAGGAGGCAGACAAAGGAGTGACTGTGCCAGGCTGCAGTGTGCCCACCCGCCCGCCTAACGTGTAACGCAGGGGCATAATGCGGTGTAAGCACTGGCTTTAGCTTGTCATGGAAACAGCAGTAGCATTACCCACACTCACGCCTCTGCAAATTAGCTTTGGCTGGAAAAACTGACGCGCAGGGTGGGGAAGTGTGGGACAGAGGGTGCGTGTCTGTGTGCGTGTGGCTGATGCTACAGCAGCTGGAATTCAGCAAATCACTAAAAAGACAATAGCACTTTGTTGCACAAATCGTCGCCTTCCTATCAATCAGCCAGGTCCAGACAGAGATCATGAACATGAGCTCCCAGTCCAATAAAGAGGACACCGTCGCCACTCCAACGCCCGTCTTCGTCCACCGGTTTCTCTTTCTGCCCTTGTTGAAGGCACCACATGCACAAACACCCAGGGGATGTTCTATAAACACCTCCATCCACAACAGAAGCTCGTCACATCTCACATTAACGGTTGTGCTGCTCTCGGTTGCTGTATTTCAGAGCTGTTCATTGGCAAATATACGTCTAAAAAGACTTGAACGTTGTATAATAACCAGTGGATGTCTTTACTGCTAAACTATTATGTGACAATATTGGGATTCTTTGACAAAACAAATGAAAGTTGTCAGTAATGTTACAAGTTCTGCTGATCCATATTATGCAGTTTAATCCATATGTAATCTAAAAAGGCCCAGCGCCACTCCACCGTCTCATCCTCTGCAAATAAATAAGTAGTCTTTGAATGGAGGGAGGAAAAGAGCCTAGCTATCGTAATTATCTCCTTAACTGCCATCTTCAACAAACAAATTAGTGCTGCAATGGATTCAGAGATCGGCTGCACTGATAATGTCTCCATTTATCAAATTAATCTGAGCCTGGGCAGGAAAAACTCATTAAGGAGGCCACTTTAGGAATTATGGTGTGCAGGTAAAGAGGGTGACTGTGTGAGGGGTGGGGTGGTCCTGACATAGCTGTTGCTCACCCCCCCCCACCACACACCACTGCCATTGTCCAGCGCAGCGTGGGCTCTAAAGTGATGAGAGGGGTGATAGCACAGCCAATTAAAATGAACATAATTACAAAGTCACCTCTTTGACTCCTGATCAGAATACACATGCTGAAGAAGGTGGAGGGGGAAACGAAGGGAGGACTCAGAAAGAGAGAGAAGCAAACAAAAATGGGAATCATTTCTTACAAATGAATGACATAGTGGAGCATTTAGAAGGACTTCATAGCGAGGGCTATATTAACAAATGTAAAACACTGCTGTAATGATGTGGTGGTAAGTGTAAATACAGTATGGACTGCATACAGAATTTTTGCAAGGTCAACTAAGCTCCAAGAAACTCTCAGACAACAGGGGAATGATCCCACTCACTGATCCATGAGTTAAGCGCTAAAAATGCCACTTAGAATTTCCTATAGCACGTAAGCGCACGCACCTGCATATGGTAACAGTTCAAAGAGGGGGGTTACTGGAGAGGTTTATAAGGAGGCAATTAAAGCCTTATCATTCCTACACTCGCTCTCCGCTTCTGCACGCACACACATTTAAACACACAGAAAGACAAATCACTCAGACTAACTCATAAGGTACTTCCTTTAAGTCCTTTACAAATTCTAGAGAATGGTTGGTTTAATTCAATTAAAACATACTGGGGGCCACTTAAGGATGACGGGAGAAGGTATGGCATGACTAAGTGAGTGAGTTTTCAAGAATGTGCGGGGGGTCTTGGACCTTCTTGGGGTTCAAGGAGTTTTCAAGTGCATGGACTTCTATCAGCTCACCCAAAGGCCCCTTAAACCTCACCCCAAAACCCAGAGTCCTTCTGGGTTTAAGCCCACACACACCTGGAGGACTGGGGCAGATTAAGCCCAGATTAAGATAAAGTTACCCCTTCTTCGGCCGCTATGTCATTCAAACCCCTGGCCTCTATGTCCACTGGATAGAAGGACACAAGACAAAAAAAGGTCTGGTTCATTCACATACAGGCACACACACGCACACACACACACACACAAAGAACTCTCCTCTCTGGTCATCCTCATAAGTCCTATTAGTCTGTTATGGAGCCTCTCATAGCAGACATCAATCATGGAGGGATTAGTCAATTCCCTCTCTAAATGAGTGGCGAGGGATACTTCTCCTTAACTCTGAAGCAGGTCTCTCTCTCTCCCTCTTTCAGAGATTACACAGCGATTTGTTTTCATTTTGTTCCATCTTCATCATTTTCTGTTTGACTTGCTTTTCATTTCTCTCTCTTTTGCTCAGCATCTCCCTGGTTCTCTCCTGCTTGCAGCTTGTGAGGTAATCCTTGGCAGATAAAACTAAGGAGGACTTACCAAAGGCAGATTACAAGCAGCGCTTTGCGGAAGGCCCTTTTACACCAGTCGGCACGGGTATTGAAGAGAGTGAGCTCTTCTCAGTGCTTAACTTGTGAACTCGACATGCACCCAACAGAGGAAGACGTGGAAAAATGATAGCCGCATTACAGTAACTGGATCAGAATATATCCCTCACAACATACACAAGATAGTACACACACACACACACACACACACACACACACACACACACACACACACACACACACACACACACACATACACACACACACACACACACGCTAGTCATTTCATGCAACCATGTATAAAATTGAATTTTGAATAGTCACTATAAATATTAACACTAAGCTTTTTATTTATTGACTTAAAATCACTAAACATATCAATGTCTGGTGCCCTGAGACACTTTAGAACTGATACTGTGCATTAGGTCTGAATTTAAATCAATTCCTTCTTGAGCAGACTATTCAAAATCCTTTAAGGCTTTAATTCATCCTAGATGCTGGAGTTACAGTAGTTTGTTTAAGGAAGCATCAATATCCTCATAAACTAAACTGGCAGAACATCCACATTCACCTATACCTTTATAAGTCTTAGGACACAAACTGCTGAGTTCTCTAGCCAGTAACATCTACCTCTCTGCCACACTTGATGACAGTGATGCCCTGCAGCATGAAACAACAGCAGGGAGCCAAAGATCGAACTCAGACCACATGAGAGGAGAAACTGGGTTTCCTCTCTCCCACAAGATCCAATGACAGACCACTCAGGGACGGCAAGGAAGAGGTGAGGAGGGGTCCACGTTGGGAAAAGCAGACATTGAGAGGTACTGACTCAGTCCTCCTCTCCAGGATTATTCTCCTAATATTACACAGCTTATGGAAAGGCCAACACGGCCGAGGGAAACCAGCGAGGCTTCAGTGCACCGGTCCCAGAAATAGAATCTGCTACGACCACTGGCCCGACTTCTGTTCTGTAACCGATTTTACATTGTTACATTATTATATTATTTTACGTTTTAAATAATTAATTATTGGGCTTTATTATTATTATTATTATTATTATTATTATTATTATTATTATTATTATTATTATTATTATTATTATTATTATTATTATTATTATTATTATTATTATTATTATTAATCCATGTTAAATTATTGTGAATTATTGTTCAGTTATTTTATTGGGCTTCCTTATTTTCTTGGTAAATAAATGAGACAGTGAAGAGAACTGAATTAAATTCTAAATAAATGAAAGCCATTTAACATCAATTAAAACATAATCCTTACTTTCATCATTTCCTCCATCTGACCGTCTTTGTCGCAAGGTATATCAAATCTTAGGAGAGAAGGCAATAACGTCTGACTGTATATTAGGATAACAAGCTGGGAGACCTCAGAATGGGCTACAATCAGAGCACAAGAAATGACTGTCCTCGTCTCTCGTGCTTCCTCTGTCCTCCAAAAACACCCCTCAGTAGTCACGGCAACCTCTGTAACAATTCACAGTTAGGATGTGGTCCTCTCCTGCCGCGAACCTTGGTGAAAGCTAATTAAGAAATATCGCAGCCTTCTGCGAACTCAATTAAATAATGTTAATTTATTCTAATTTCAATTTGGAGGTAGTCTGAACTGAAGGAGGGGCTGTGAAAACAAAGTCTGACAGAGGAAGAAGAGCTCTGGCCTCTGCCTCCCCCTGGCACAGGAGCTCTCACAACCTACAAAACTATTTAATTTGAACCTTTTGATTAACATAAGTAATCACACAAGCCCTTAAACTGAAGGGGAGAAAGAAAAATACCTCTTCTGTGGGTTTGGTGTGTGTTAAAGACAGAGATATAGTTGAAAGTAATAAAGACACTGTAAGATCATACAGGCAGGATTTACTGTAGGCGGCATTAAATGTGTCTCGATCAAAGGAACAGTATACGAAGCTCAAATGTATAAAAGGTAAAATAAAATATATTTTGTTTTGTATGAATACAACATGTTGATGTTATAAAGTTTTATGTTAAATGTAATGCATAAAGTGCCAGCGATTTGAAGTTGAAGCCCCTTTGTGAAAATATTTAAATTATATAGAAATTCTTTGCTAAAACTTGAACCCAAAGACATATACCAGCTTGAAACTTTTCTTTATATGAAAATAAGGCAAATAATTCATGAAGCGGAAACTTGATGAAAATCCAAAGATCAGAGCATCTAAGTGTAGAGCAGCTCGACTTTAGAATAGAGATGGAGATGAAACAAAAGGAGGAGCAGGGGATCACTGTATTACTGGGAGGGGTAAAATCAGCCTCAGGCAGAAGAGATGGACTGAATCAGACCAGACAGAGCTCACAACCCGCCCAACAGGAACTTCCTCTGTTCATTTAGATTAATCCCACAGACGTTTCCATTCTACCAGCTCCCTCAGATGCTAAACTTATACGTGACTCCACGAGGATCTGTATCTTCCAGACAGAGATGGAGACACAAGTGGCACAGGAGACACAAAGCATCGACCGACAGACACACTTTGACCTAGTTTGGGATAAATCTTAAATACTAACGAAAATCAGACAAATCAATTCAGCATCTTTTCAATTACTTTCATGCTTCAGGCATTAAGACTATCACAACAAAATACTATGGGACTCAAAAACTATCCAGTGAGAATCCAAAAGTAAACTGTTAAACTAACAAATGCTGACACAACAGATGCATCTCACTTGTCCACTGATGCCCCTTTATTCCATCCACAAACTGCCAGCATGAAACGTGTGCTACGCTGGCAGGACTCCCAGTCTTTGAGCTCCTGTAAGAGTCGATGTAAATCCCCTCCCTTTGTGTAACACCTGTGTATAGAGCGAGCGTGCACACAACATATGTCCCGTGGAACAGCTGATTTCCCCAAACTGAGAGGGAAGTATTCGGTTCTAATGCAATGTCAAGGAGGATAAAGCGCAAGTTGAACTCGAAATCTGCCAAAGTGAATTTTAACACATGAAACAGAGTGTTTCTTTTTAGCATGTAGTAAATTATGACATAACTTTCTGTGGTTTATAACTATTTATAAATGGTGTTTTGGGGTAAAATGTTTTTATTTCTCCTTTACGTTAGAACCCTGACCCTCCTAACTATCCTAACGTTACCTTTGAATAGAATAAATGTACAAAGACCTAAAGCTAATCTTCACTGGTTAGCAAAGATGACATTTCATTTAACAAAATGCATGACAAGATGTTTCAAAGCCTTCGGGGCTGGTTGTAAACGTATAACACAGTACGGCGGCCTTCAATGTACCAATTTCTATTCACATTCTGAGATTAGAAATTGCTCTGTGTGAGCTTATCTATGCAATTCACACCAATTGCCCGCATGAATCGTAGAAATACATATGAATAGAGGGACACACCCCATAAAGCATGGCATATGAAAGAGCTGGAGGTTAGCGATGTTTGGAGGGAAGGTTATAACTTCCCTGCTACCGTGAACTGAGCCTTGGGCGCAGTAAAAACAATAAGAACAGATACATGCACACATCTACACTCTGCACACGTTCACAGTGTGATGATGTGTTGGTTCTGTCTTGGCCCCTCATAGTGGGAATGTCTCCTCTTAATCCTTTCTGACTTCATACATTCAAAGGTCATCTCACAGCCTACACATGGCTTCGGCTTAGGCATAAGGGTGTGTATGTGTGACACAGTGCTTGGTGTGAATAAGACAGACAAAACTATTCTCACTAGCTGTATATGTCAGCAGACCCTGTAGGCCTGTCCTTGTTTACTCTGAACATCCTATCGCTCATTCTATTCCCTGGCCTTCGTCCCTTGCTTTCTCCCATCACGGCACGTTCCTCTTCCCTTCAGTATCTTCCACCGATGCTCCTTCACTGTACCCATCATTCATTCTCTGCAAAACTACTTCCCTCCCACCCTCCATCCCAAGCTCCAGAGGCAGTGGCATCTCTTGGTAGAGTGTGGCCCACCACAGGTCACTGCCTTTGGGTAATTAAAGTGGTTTAGGCCCCCTCACCCATGGTCACAGGCAACTGCAGCTGGGTGATAAAGGCACTGTGCCATAATTACATGGACGGCCAGCATCACCGCCCAGCTACACTAAAACAGTCAGCTAGCCAGCTTCATGGGAAGGAGGCAGCTCCGTGTGTGTGTGTGTGTGTGTGTGTGTGTGTGTGTGTGTGTGTGTGTGTGTGTGTGTGTAACTGTACAGTGTGTTAGCTTGTGTGTTCATAGGCGGTCAACACCCCCTTGTGATTGCTCTGCTGCAGTTAAGCCCCCTGTGTTTAAGCCCCACATAGGCTCATTGAGCCGCTACACACACACACTTTTAACCCCCAACCACCCCCACACCCCCAGCCAATCATTCCTCACCAGTGGTCTGACTCCTGCTGTGAGTGTGTGTGACCATCATCCATTTAATTAGACCCAGCCATGATTTATCTAATTTAAATAAATAAATAAATAAACAAACACACAAAAACAGCCCAATAAACAAATACCTATATTCAAATGAGGAGTCAGGGAGTTTGATGAGCACAAAGAATGAGGAGGAAGATGGGATTGTGCAGGCGGAAAAAAGCTAATGTAAGGATCAATGCATGTGGACACACACACACACACACACACACACACACACACACACACACACACACACACACACACACACACACACACACACACACACACACACACACACACACACACACACACACACACACACACACACACACACACACACACACACACACACTACTTAAAGTTGCTCAATCATATTAACCAACAGTAAAAAAAAAAATCCACAACTCCAAAAAGTAAGCAGACCTGTAAAACCCTTAGAGGTGTGTTTCCTCTATTACTTTTTTAAACTATTTAATCTAACATGGGGATAAATCTGTGTTTATTAAATTGAGGTAAAGCCTGTTTACCTTTGGGGAAGAGGAGGCCAACTCTCTGCCAATCAGCGCTGCCACTGGGCTGGGCCCGACTGGCTGCATTTTCAACATGTCGGGGCCAGAGCACGGTTTGGGATCGGGTGCACTGGGACCAGGGCCAGTGCTGGAACCTGGGGGTGGGGGAGCCCTCCTCTTCTGGCTGGTTCCCACATCGAGGGACGCACCACCAGCGTTGGGTTGTGCAGGACTTGATGTCCTTGGCTCGTAAAATGGGTTGGATCTGGGAATTGAAGAAAGTAAAAGACTGAACAAGACGTCAAAAATATGTAGTCAACAACATGAATATACAACAAAAAACACTGCAAAATGTCAATTCTTGTTAAACCCAAGGAAATTACTAAATGGAAACCAGAGTGTGGAGCAAAACAATGGACAACACACAGAAGCCATTGGGTAATAGAAGATGCAGGTGCACTGAGGTCAGATCTGTGTGACCTCATATCCTCACTGACCAAGGAAGACTACTGACAGACAGGCGGACGCACGCCTGCACACATACCACAGTGCTATCAATATACAGGCATACTTGTGACACTGAAAGCAGGGGCATGGCCTTGAGACATTCACTCAACATGCAACAAGCAATCCTAAACAAACATGAGAATTGGATGATGAGGGTGGGGGTGCGAAGGAAAAAAAAAGATTGACTACATATCTGTCAGAAAGAGAAAGGTTAGAGCTACTCCGCGTCGACCCCACCGAAGAGTGATAGAGGGTTAAGAAAGGGAGGTGAAAAAATAAGCAGGCAGGACCACAGAGCATCTTTAACAGACCAACACTGGCTAAAAGACGTGAAAGGGCTCCAGTCAAAACACAGTGCTGCCCTCTTGAACCTTCTATTCTGCAGATAACTGCTCCAGGTTTAAAAGGCGGCAAAAGAAACATGCCAGTCAATGTGTTTCTTTAGAAAGCTCAGGACTAAAGCGTATGACTGTGTTTGACAGCCTCGCTCAACAGTCACACCCTCAGACTTTACACGTGAACTTGAGTGAGTTCATAGAAGGATCTGTCCCCTTAGTTAGTGATAGAATCTTACTATGAGGTATTAACAGACGTTCTGTCTTAAAATGTGTGCCTTAAGTTGTAAACACCTACTTAACTGAGTAGGAAATCAACATTTTTTTTCCATTTTTAACACCCATTTCTGTAATTGTAATTTAAGAAAGAAAACAGTGATAAGAGAGAAAGTTAATAAAATATGTATACTTTGTGTAAGATGAAGGGAAGGTGGGAAAGAATGAGGCAACAAGTTGATAGGAAGGAGGGAATGACCAACAGAGAAGGGAAAGGAGGGAGACAAGCCTGAAGAATGCAGTATAACAAGAGAGCCCTTGTTTCTGTTGAAAGAGCTGCCTCGTCATTCTGCCATGATGGGGGGGCTACAAGTACCCCTCTATCAGTAGGGGTCCCATGGGACTTGGCCTGCCAGGAGTTACTAAATTAAGCAGGCTACATCCAAATAGGGGTGTTTCTAGTGTGTCCAAACTAACCTCAGCTACACTGAGGGGAGGTTTTTATTTGACCTGCTACAAATAAAAACCTGTGCGGATACATGTTTGCTTAGTGGTGCATCATCTAAATCATCATCTTTATCAGTGTCTATGGTCTAAACGTGAACATAAATTAAAAAAAGTCTTACTCGTCAAGATCCTCCTCCTCATTGTGAGAAGTATCAGCGTACAAGTACTTGCTCATGTCAACAGGCCGTACACCTTTCTTTGGCCTCGGTTTCGGGGGCTCTGGGTCTGGTGGTGTGTCCATATCATCGTCTGGTTCTTCAAAGGGGTTTCTTGGGGACACGCATGTCTCCGGTTCATCCGGCTCGTTGAACGGGTTTGAGGAGTCATGGTCATAAAAGGAATTATCATTTATTTGCTGATGTAAAACCGCCTGGACAGGAGGCTCTGAGTGAAAGAGAGAGAGGTCTGACAGTTTGTACAACGCGGACAAAATTAGGAACTTCATATATGCATGAGTTAAATTACTGCTAATGTCACCTGGCCATTCTGACAAAACCAAACGTACCTTCCTCATCAGGATCATCAAACGGGTTGAGGTGGTTAGGATGAAGGTCACCATCAGGCTCATCGAAAGGATTGGAGCTCATGACAGGAGGCGTTTCCTGGTCCTCGTCTTCCAGGAAGTTCAGCTTGTTGATTAGTTCTGTTACCACAGAGTCCAACATAAAGTAATTTAACAAATATATCTCGCTCATACAGAGCAACAACTAAAGACTTTAGTATATTAACAAAATTAAAATCAAATCAAACACTCACAAACTCAAATATAGTAAAATCTGCACTTTGGAGTGAACCACAAGCAGAAAGACCTTCACTCTTGAATAAGCAGTCTCTCCTGCTGCCTGAACGTCTCTGTGCTCGTCAGTCAGCTCAGCCCTCAACAATGCATACACAACTGTGGCATTCTGGGTAAATTTGTGTAGTAAGCGGCGTTTCCATGGGACACAATGAAGGCAGCGTGGTGTTGCCATGGAAATGATGGCTGGAGAGGCTAAAACTTGTCCACTTTATCTTCATCATCCTCACTGAAGCTTAATCACACACTACCAGGATGTGGGTCAGTTTGAAGGGAGTGTTAGAGTGTGTGAAGTCGGTGCCAAATACTGCTGAGATCTACAGGAGAAACTGAGCAAATGTAAAGTGTGTATGTGAGTGTGTCCCTGGGTCTGTGTGAAGAGGTGGCAGCTGATAAGGTGCAGAACTTTTCCTCTTACTGACAGCGTGCATGACCTATTTTAGACCAGGACAAGAGCAGTTATTACAGTGTTTACATCTGTGACTGTCACAGGGTTTGTTCACTATGCAGCAAGACAATCAAAATACGATACTTAGATTACAGAATATTTTATATAAAAGGTAATAAAGAATATTACAGAAAAAAGGTATGTACTGGTTGCACTAGGTTGTTTCACTTTAAATTATGATGATAAACTGGGAAAGTGGACAAAATGTTACACTAGAGCTTGAAACTCCATAAGAAAACCACTGATGCAAACACTCATTGGTTCACTACCAATTGCAGGAAAAGAAAAAGGCAAATATATAAATAACAATAATAGGAACCCAAAGAATGAACACCAACGCCTGTTTTAAAACACCTGCACCAGAACCACATGATCCAACATAAAGTCCACATGAGCACAACACGATCACAATACCAATGTCAAGAGGGACGACGGAGGGGGGCGGAGGGTTGAGCAAAGTGTGAAAACAAAAACAGACGGAAAATCTGAAAGGTGAAGATTAAGAAAGAAGAACTGGATAAAAATAAAAAATAAAGCGCGGTAATGAATGGAAGGATACAGGTGACACAGCGTTCACAAGACGAGGAGAGAAGAGTCAGGAACACAAGATCAGGGAGTGAAAGAAAGGTGAAAAAAAGACCTTGGGAGGAAGCGGCAGGCTTAGCGGTTGCTTTGCGTGCTCGCTTAAGGACACCACCATCATCATCATCATCATCATCATCCCCATGTAAGCAGCTGAGGGCATTCAACTGGTTTACTATCTCTGTAAACGACAGGCCATACAGGAAGGGAGGAAGGAAGAACAGTAGTGAACAAGGCAAACAACCGATAGAAAAAACCCATGCACACAATCACACACAAACTTTATTTATGCCTGACGTATTACTACCAATGATAAAATAGACATGTAACTACTTTAAGTCATCATTGCTTCATTTAGTTGGGTCTGTGACAGCAGCAACAGCTAACAGACAGGCAGTTTACAGTACATGAAGACTAGTTATGTGCTGATCCAACAATAGAAAAAAAAGTTTTGCTTAATGTTAAAAGAAAACGACATTAAAGAGAGAGCATAAAAATGCTAATATTCAAAGTCTGTTTAAATAAAGACATTGACCCAACTTCATTTAAATACCACACTGAGACAAATAACAGGCTTCTCAGGCGTAAACTGTCTTCTTACTTAAATGGTGCAGACACTAAAGGCAACATGCAGTATGTTTTTGAGGATGAGTTGATTAGTGTAACGTTACCCTTGCAGGGTTAGCCCGCTGGCTACAAAGCGTCTAAGAGGGGAATATGACGGCAGGGCGTTTTGGCAGCTTGGCCAGGCCTTTGATTCAGAAACACTTGCTAGTGAAGCACAGCTGTAGGCGCTCAATGCATATACATATAAATGAGAAAAGGGGAAAGCATGAAGCTTAACATGAAGAGATGCATCTCTGAAAAGTTGGATTACGCAAAGCAGAACGCAGTGGGACCCATACATTAAGCCTCAACATGTATGTATGCGAGGAAGAAACCATCATCACAGAGGGAAGAAGAAAGTGAAGTACAGGAGGTGGTGGAGGATGAAACCTAAGCCACAGAAGATTAAGACACTTAAAGCTGAAAAATGTAATATTCTATTTCTTTTACAGGAATGCAAAAATAGGCACGATTACAGACATATACAGACATAAGGAAACAACCAGCAGACAACACCGGGTTTTACTGGGGCATTATTCTGGTCTGGATGTTTAAAGTTTGAGAATCCCAACATTTGAGCCATTTACTGTAGCTATTACATTTTGTAATCAAAATTCACTCATTAGCTGTTGGAGGAAACTGTGGTTCTACAAGACTGGCTCTCAATTAACTAGCATAAGGCCTAAAGATACGGAGCAAATATTTCATACTGACCAGTAGAAACAGCATTAACGCTAAGAAGCCAAACAGCAGATTCCTGCAAAGCATTAATGAGGCTGATTCTGATTAACTTCAGCCAGTTAATCTCGGATGCGGTGTTAAATGTTACTTGTCAAAGAAGGGAACAGGAGTGCTTGTCACCTGTGATCTTGGCAGCCTTCTCCTCCTGGTTAACCCGGTTCTCCTCGTCCTCTTCATTTTCTTCCTCAAAGTCGTCCAAGTTGCCAATATCTGCCTGTTTCATGCTCATCAAACTGGCCAGGCTCTGCATATCCTCATCCCTGGACAATCAAAGTCCACAATTCACTTAAAACAGGACATTCACATAATAAATGTAAAATGTTTACAGGACGAAGGTCTACACAGGTATGATGACAAAAATTAAATATAGGAACTACACTAAATACTACAGGAAATCAGCTGGCACATGGAGGATCCAACCCACTAAATCACACGTAAGGATTAGGAGCTTTGTATCGTTACGCTTCTTCTGCATCAGACATATTCTCTGTCATAGACTTTTTACACCAGCAGATGCATAAATTTCTGCATTATTTGTTGTGTTTTATGTAGTCCTGTGTACTCCCCCACTCTGTCTCTCGATAGCACAGCTCCATCATAATCTCTGTATCCTCCTCTTTGTTCTTTGTGTTTGGTGTTTCCCAGGCCCAAAGGCTCATTTGAACTGGTGTGATGGAGTTTGTTTGTGTGTGGTCGACATCATTCCCCGAAGGGTTAACAAGGGTTACGCACCATCGACCCGCCGCCCGCGCCACAACAAAGGCCTGCTGCTCTACTCTCACTTAGTGTATGCGTCTCTGCCTTCAAATGAAAGTTGCTTTCAAATTAGAATGTGGCAAAATACAAACAAGAAGGTGATTGAAAGGGAATCTTTTCTATACATTAGACGTGTTAAACGATAGACAAACACTAAAATATAACTGTAAAAGGATGAAGACATTACATCAGCTAAATCTGATGAATCAAATCTTTTCTATTAACACTGGTTAGACCTGATTGGAACAAAGAGCTTATAAAGCTGCTTTTTAAGGTGGACTAAATACGGCTTATAGCAAATCCTTCACTGATCACAGTTATCTGTGCTGCTGACTGACTATAGTGTTACCACAGACAGTGGATCACAATACAAAGGCCAATAGGCAAGTTGAGTAGCAGTCGGGAAAAGGCAACGCTTAAATGTCTGTGTTTGTGCTCAGCTTCTACAACAGCGGCATTTGAATCTGCTTAGTCTTTCCAGTCATTGACAACTAGTCAACAAATACAATATTAAAAGCACCAGGAGGATTTAATGCTGTGGAGGACGGGTCCGTTTGGGGAAATGTAAGACCAGACATGTCTGGCAGGTGTCAAATCACACAGGGTTCGGTAAATGACTTCATACGAAGCTACGCAGCAGCAGCGCCTCGTCATGTGGTGGCTGACCAGTGCACCAGTACGGTTGACAAACACGTTCGTTTTTACAACACTATTGACGTTATTAGGCACAATGCAGACAAAATATTTAAACAAAAAAAGGTTTGTTTTAAATCTCAATGACGCCCATGAAATGACAGACTTACGTGGCCTTTCCTTCACGGAGGAAGATGCAGGACAGTGAGAACTGCAGTGTGGCGGACACCACCTTCTTGGACAGGGGCTTAAACCTGAGCTTGACATCTGTCTGTGTGGGCATGGGACTGGCGTACTGCTTCATGTTTATGCTGCTGGTGGCCAAGGCCTTCCTCCGTCCAGATGGAGACTCCTGGAAATGAGAGAGAAATAAGCATATTCAGGTAAACGTAGCTCCTCCTGGCAACAGAATAAGAAAACTGAAAATATAACAGGATATACAAACATTTAAAGACTGGGATTACAAGACAACATTCACCATTTGTCAATAATTCCAAAACAAGCTCAAGTTGTTGACCTTTAACACAAATTAGGTTTTAAAATCCTCCCTGATATTTCTCATATGTTCCTGCTGAAGCCATTTCTGCCTCTGCGGTGCAGCGGGCCTGAGGCTAGCACTCAAATTGGAATTTGGGAAGATGCCACAGACCCGGTGATAAGAGTTATAGAATCAGTGACATGGCCCCATGTGTGAGTGCACATAAACAGGCTGCTCACCAGAGGACAGTCTGTGAGAAATAAGAACTGCTGGAAAGCTGTCACTGGCCGCTAGATATGGAAACTGAACAGTTGGGGCCGTTCCAGCCTTTTGTCTGCCTCGCCTCCAACAAACACTGATGGATTTCGTCCGCTATGGAAGCGCCACGCTGACGTTGAACAGCAGACTGGTTCACCTCCTTGCTGTGTTTGTTCCACTGCTCTGTTTTGTGATAATATAGTGAAATGTTCCTTCTGGCTAAATCATATGTGTTTATTTGCATGTGAGGAGGGACTGAAGTTTGAACCAAATCCAAAGTGAGGATCAGACACTGGTTCTCACACACACGGGTTCTCACATGTTCCTTCACAGAGACCATATGAAATAAAAGCAGCAGGCAGTGGGTACACATGTTCGTTCTTTAAATCTGTACAGTTCCTTTTCCTCTCCCTTTTTGTCTATTACACTGCATGGGTTTCAAAAAGCAGCATATATAATTCTACATGCAACCCCCCCCCCCCACACACACACACGTTATAATACCACAGAAAAATACCTTCTTGTCTCAGCTGCGAATCGAGCCCTGAGGATTCATCCTCTCATGCGCACAATGCTGAACAAAGCAGAGCAGCGAGTCCCTTTTCACACAACACCAGTTTGAGAGCACATATACATACACACATACACTCTGCTATGTACGGTAGATGAAGTGATACAAGCTCTTTACATTGGTTTTTTCCTGATGTCTTCACACACACACACACACACACACACACACACACACACACACACACACACACACACACACACACACACACACACACACACACACACACACACACACACACACACACACACACACACACACACCTGAGAGGCTTTGGCTCTGTGGGCAAAACTCAATCTCAGCCTTATCACTAAGGACCGTAGGGTATTCCTTCATATGGACACACATACACAGAGTTGGTATCAGTGCAGAGTAGTAAACCTATTGGTAACATATTTGGAAAGTATGTAAGCTCCAAATGGGCAAGAGAAATCTGTGGACCAGTCAAGTCACAGGGCAAACCTGCCTGAGACTAACCCTAACCCTCAAAATAAAGTAGTGCTAGTTAAAGAGACATTTGTTTATTAGACTATAGACCTGAAAAAAGTCTTGCGATGAGTCCAGTCTCCTCTGCAGATATCTACCTTATGTCTGGGTACAATTGTGCAAGCCATAAAACCTAAAATTGCCTTGGTAGAAATGATCAGAATCTGCTTCTTTAACCTTTATCGCTCTGTTTCGACTATGCCTGTCCACCTTTCCTTCTAGCAGTGTCCTACTGTATGTCTTTGCCCTCCCTATCCTTCCATCTCTCGTCATCTTTGCCTCTACACATGTCGCTCAGACCAGTCATAAATAATATTAAATAAAACACTACAGAAGAACCCATGCGACCAAACTGGCAAGGCCACTTGACATTTCGTGCTGACATTTGAGCCTTGTTGCTTTGACTGGAGAACATAATGACGTATCATAACCCCACCACCAACCCCAGCGCGTCCAAATAGCAGCCCATCACGGGAAAAAGATGATGAGGAAAAAAAACTCTCCCTCAACACCTCTTATCTCTCTGCAGATTACACCCTGGCCATTATACTAAGCTAATAGTGCATGTAGATACTTTATGAATGAATTTGCCAAATGTACCAAACACTTAAGAAGAGGGGATTTAGAAAAAGGGAGGATGAGGAACTGAGGAGGGAGGGAGGGCTGGAAAAATAGGAAATACTTAAGAATATGCAAATACCCCAGTCAAAGAATTGAATAACCGTTTCAACAGATTTGAGAAGGGGCAGCAAACAATGGAAATGTGCTCTATTTCCCCAGATGCTACTTGTCAATCAGTGTGTGTGTGTGTGTGTGTGTCTGTGTGTCTGTGTGTCTCACAGAGAGGAGGTGGTGGTGGGCGTTAGGTGGGATTATGGTAACTAGGAGGTTGTGACAATGTAAAATGAAAGGGAAGGACAATGCCGAAGTTTAATTTATTACAGAGAGAATAAGACTATCAATACGCTCTCTCTTTCTGATACGAGAGAATGACTAAATACACGGGTGTGTGCATGTGTGTGTACAGAGGGGCACATCGGGTCCAGGAGGAAGAAAGACGGTAAAGAAGGCATAGAGAGGATGGGAGGGTGATGGCTGTATGCTGCCACCTAGCTGTAGCTCAATACAACTGCAGACTACAGCCGCTGAAGACATGAAGATCAGCCAAATGACAATACAGAAATTAAAAAACCTAAACAAAAACATACAATCCAACTAGAGACCTGAATACAGCTACTGTTTCACATGAAGACTGACGCATCGCTCTCATTCGAAAAGGGTGTGTGTGTGTGTGTGTGTGTGTGTGTGTGTGTGTGTGTGTGTGTGTGTGTGTGTGTGTGTGTGTGTGTGTGTTGGAGCCGAGCGAGAACCAGTCCTGCCCCTCTCCCCTGCCAGCTGGCCCGGGATCGATCCACAGATGCTCCCCTGGTGGGGGGGCAGGGGTCAGGGCAGGAGGGGTGCCAGGGGGTCCTGCTGAAACTCTCTTCCCTAAAATACCAATGGGACGAACCGGAGGAAGAAGGGGTAGGTTTGCTTTTGTCACTTAGAGATGGATTAATTAGGCTGAGTGCAAACAGAGCCAGGCTTCTTTCTATAGACCTGGTCTGGTAGCATATGATGGACAAAAAGAATAAGAGTCCAGCGCACACACAAATTAGCTAGTGACGTTTTAACACAGGTCGCAAGTCAATTGGTTTCTAAGTTAACAGACACTCAATGTTCCATAATACTTTATAGATAAATCTCAGCTGGACAGGTTCCTAGAAATCTGCTCTAATGGCAATTATGACATTTTACAGTTGTCACTGTGTTTTTGTCAGCATACAAGACATAACTGAGGAGCTGCGGAGGAAGGCAGGAGATAAAGACGTGGCTCCGGTATTAAAATAATAATAATAAGCAGATTATTATCTGCCTTAAGCCTGGTGCCACAAAACAAAATAATCCTGAGGGAAAGGGACACGCTGGGGTCAGTTACACTGACTTCTACAACTACAGAACTCATTTGCATCGGTGTCAAAGACAGTTTATGGTCTTAAGTGTTCATGAAAAGTTGATTAAAATGACTTTCTGGGTAACACGACATTATTGATTGTATTCTCTCATGAAACGTGCTACGGGGTAGTACCTGTAGCGTCCCAGAAGTTAATTAGTATTTTAGAACTTGTGACTCAATGGTCGTTAGACGCCTGAAATAATCAGATTTTAGAGGTTTAGAGTAATCAGTTAAGAATCCACAATTGATTTTTTTAAAAGGGAGATTGTAGAGAATAATAAACTCCTTCATGCCATCAATCTATACTTTTCCAACACCTTTGGAAAAAAATGTGAAATGTCAAACACTAATTTGCCTCAACACATCAAGTATCAAACAAAGGTATCTCAGATCATATTTTCTGCAATATTACAAAACCAAACAAAAAAATTGCAACTGTTTTTTTAATGGAATGAACCAACCGCCAAACCAAAACGTCATCCCCAAGACCCTCAATCCAGATGTTAGGGCCATAGTGCCTCTAAAAATTTTTCAGAATCAGAAGTTCAATTTAATACTTAATCACACAGATGACAAAATAGTCAAAATACCACCGATTTGCCCAAATTCAGCTGACTCTGGTTCATCAATCAGTAGGTTGAGTGTGTTTGTGTTTGTGTGTGTGTGTGTGTGTGTGTGTGTGTGTGTGTGTGTGTGGGGGGGGGGGGGGGGGGGGGGGGTATTTCTCTTGCCTCAAGGTCACAGTTATTGGAAATGGAGACATCCAATGTGCTCACATCTCTCTTTGAATCCACACACAATAGGCTGATTCCTCTGTGTCAATTTGGGCTCCTTCAATAACTGATAAGGCAGGTCTTTCTACATACCACCTATGAATACACACACACACAAACACGCACACAGAGCTTAAGACCAATTTATTCATCTGCAACTATTATATGAGGATTTATTTTCTCCCCCAGCAGTGTGTGTGTGTGTGTGTGTGTTATTTTAGAAGGCAACAATAGACATAAAAGGATGCAGTACTATCGCTGCAGTTATGTGAATTACAATAACAATGGTCATAATAATGGACTGAAGTGTCCAAATGGCTTTCATATGTACTGTCACATGAACACAGACGCACAGAGCCTCTTTCACACAGTGACCCACCAGTAGGAAAAAAACAATCACAGGACTTTGCCCCTTTCGATGGAACCATCTTGCGGATCACAAGGCAGTTCTCTAAAATGGAAACACTTTTCATTGACCACAACCTCATCCCCGAGGGCACGAACAGCAAAACACATCAAGGGAGACAAACGGTTGAGGGAAGATGGGAGAAAAAAGTGAGTGAAGTGAGTGAGAGAGGAGCGATTAGTCACAACAAGGGCAGGATTAGGCTTGTTTTAAAGGAAAAAGCTGGTAGATTACAGCACAGTGTGAGCTGTAGTTTTGGATGAAATGGTGTCGAATGACACTAAGCCTAACACATGGAGTCCTTTTTGTAAAGCACAGTCTGACGTGTTGCCTGCTGCCAGAAACACAAAAACACTACAAAAACTACACACAAAACTATCCGAGTGTTAAAAACAAATGGCCAAGTGTGTACCTGGACTTAACACCTGACAATTTAATATGTTGATTATATGTTCTACATAAGGCCAAACTTGAACGCACTAATAAGCAGAAGAAGGAGAGGAAACATAACTGTTTTCTCTGATGGCAGGAGGTAAAAGAAAAACAGTCAACTCCACCCTTAAAAAGAACCAATCCTAAGTTCTCTCAAGTAACCTCTTCTAGTTTGCAATGCACAGCCAAACATACATTAACTGGAAAACTAAAATATTTCAAAAGAGGTTCAAAAGCAAAAAGCATAAATTGAAAATCCGCTGGCTTCCATGAAATTGATTGATAATGAATCAGCATCATAATTCCTAACCAACAAACATGCCTAGATGGACACCAAGTTAGAATCTCATCCTCGCCTTCTCCCCTCATTTCTGGCTTCCACTTTGCCTCCCTTCTCCTCTCTTGGCTTATCAGTGCGTCCAGGGTGCCCTCCTCTCGTCGACTCTGTGGGTCTTTCTTTTGGGTGTCCCTCGGTGGCCCCCACACATACACACACACACACTCAGACCCAGAGCATGCACTTCAGACAGGGGGCTAATGGGAAAATAAATTACCAGCAGGCAAAAGCCCTGGCTCTGCACTTCTGCTGGAGAAAGAGAAAGGGACTTTGGGGGGTTGAAAGGAAGAGGGGTGGTCAAGAGAAGGAGAGAGTAGAAACAGAGAGGGGTATAAAAAAAAAAGACAGAAATGAAAGATGGAAAGGCAGATAGCAAGGAAAGTGACAGAGAAGTCAAAAGAAAGGAAAATGATGGACAAAATGGAGGAGAAGAAATAAGGGTGAAAGAAGGACAGAGCCACGAGGTGGAGGTAAAAAGGGAGACAGGCTGCCGGGATTGTACCTGGAGTTCAGCCCTGGTGGATAAAGTGCTTGCACATCATCTTTACTGCTATTTCAACAATTCCAGCCTCAAATGGACAATAACATCTCTGAGATTAATTACTCTTTCTCCAAGAGAAAGGTACCTAGATATTAGGATGATGTCTCACAAATCTGAGCATAAACGAATGACGTTTGACAGACTTGAGCAAATAAGAGGTTGGGTCGAGCAGAGAGACGATCCATCTGCGCTCGACTGCTTGTGCTCCCAGAGGATGCTACGAGGGGCATGGCTTGGTTGACATGACTACGGCCATGATCTCAAGGCTGGATGTGAAATCATGATTTTCTGGTACAAAATAAAAGGATGATTTTTGTAATTCATCCACTCAGTTGTGGCTATAAGGATCTGGTTGTTTTAGCTGTTTAAGGCAGGCAGCTGCGATCTGAGAGTGCCATGATAGGGCTCTAATCCACAGCAAAGCTGATTTGCCTAAGGGGGAGGGGGGTTAAAAGATGTCCTGTGACAAGAAACAATTGCCGCAACTTAGAGTCTGCCTCTCTCCCACCCTGCTCCATGACAAAGGTGTACTCTCCAAGCTAAGTGACAAATCTTGGGAGACAAAGAGCATTAGGCGGGTGATGCTCTGCTTCAGTGCCTCCGATTGTGGCCAACTCAAAGAGAATCTAATATGGTTTTTAAAAAAAAGAGAGAAAGAGATTAGAATGAAAAAGAAACAATGAACACCTTCTACCAAGGGGGAATTAGTGGAGGGATTGGATAAGGAGCCGGTGAGCCTTAGTGTGCATGTGTGTGCGTGCACGAGCGAGGGGTTTGTTCTTTGAAATTCCATGAAAGGACAATAGGGTACCCCGATCCCGCATCGGAGCATTTAGATGTGAGACACAAAATGTGACCCCTCTCTAAATATGTACACTGTGGATGAGCAGCTTTGTTCCGGATATTTGACTTAAAACAGTGAGTCAAGGCATTCATATACACTTATGTCCATTAACCCCAAGAACATTTCATGTACACCTCTTAAAACTGTCTTTAAGTAAATTACAAGCAAATATAGTGACACTCAACGTCTCTCACCACCTTGAAGGTGCATGACCTTAAAGGAAGTCACCTCAGACTCCTGACCCCATCCTCTCTGGGTGTGGTGCTCTGTGTAGATTTATGCCCCAAACAGAGACAGGTTGAGGGCTTAGTCTAACTGTCAGTGCCTGGCTTAGCACTGGCATCAGAGCGCATCACAAGATCCTATTCATTGCCACTTAGCAGAACAGTCGCCTCAGTTTGCCAGTAACCGTGTGCGCGTTCACTCTCTGAAAGGCTCCATAAACACAAACACTCTCACACTTATATACTACAAGCAGATCTTGAGATAATGTTACACAAGTCAACCTACACATAAGTTAAACCCAAGTTCATGTATCTGTGAATTCATACACATATTCTATAACCACCATCAACAGACGGATCACACGAATCCACCAAGCGAACAGGTCAGGCTTGTGGATAAACACGGGGATTTGCCTGTGTTTTGTGAGCCACAAAGACCTGTCTCCATCGCGAGCAGCCATCTTAATTCGTAGAGAGGAAAAATAATGAACAAAGAGATGAATATCAAAATTGTTCCACACACAGCACATTACACCAGAGCTGTATGGACTCACCATCACAAGGTAAGGGACAACACCCAAAACAAGGTTAGCCCAAGATGGAGGCAAGGATTAGGTCATAGTCATATTGGATCAGGTCCAGGAGCAGGAGGGGTGAAAGGATGTAAACCCACAGTCAATCAAAGATGCTTAGTATAGCAGACAATAACGGAAAAAAGTAACATAGGAATAAAAGTCACCATCTTTGCCTAATGTTTTCTATATATCCATCTATATATCTATAATACACCGATCCATAATCTATAAAAGTTTCACTGGAGTACTGGTGAATGACTGATGCACAACCTTGCAACATCACGTAGAAGCCACAAAGGTGAGGAGACGGATGGTTCCCAGGTGATTCTGGTGTTTTGATGTTTGTTTTGGGGTCAAACTTCGCACTGTATGAGGCAAAACAATAACCTGTCTGGGCTGCTTTTCACTCTGCATGTGCATGTGTGTGCGCCAGAAAGACACCTATACTCGATGCACGTCTCCAAGTGTGTGCAGGATTATATAGTGTCTGAGCCTATGTGCATATATGAAGGCAAGGCAGTGCAAGACGATGTATAATGTATGTACAAGTGTTTGTGTGTGTTGCTGCGGGGTACGGTGACATCTGCTGCGTTGTTGGCTGGGAGCGGAGCACAGCGGGCTGCAGGAGCCTCAGACCAAGGAGATGAAAGCCGAGGTCACAACCTGGACCAGTGGGACAAGGCACACCACACAGATACAAAGTCACACATGCAAACATACACAACGACCCGCAAACAACGTGGACTTCAGTGTGTGTGTGTGTGTGTGTGTATGCACGCATACAAACATATGTCCTCACATACACAGCATGAGGAGGGCACACGAGAACACAAGGACAACAGACTAAAAAATAAACAGGGCAAGGATAAAACTGAAGCAGACAAAACAACACAAAGAGAGACAAATACACAAACAGAGATGGAGAGAGATAGAGAGTATGAAAAAGATGACGCAAGCACAGAAGCAAAGCTCAGTGTCGTCATGGGGCAACAGTTTAATCAGTTTAATTAACAAACACATGCATGTATGCATGTAAGCAAGCGTGCACACAAATACACTAATACAAACGTTGTGTGGCACCAGAAGCAGTACAGAGAAGCTGGACCCTGTGTAAGAATGCTGTTTGTTTCAGTTCCTATAAAAGATATAAAGTTTCTGCCTTTATAATTAAATGTGTTTAAAGTGTTTAACAGATGATGTGAGTTTGGACGCTTGTGCTGCCGTTAAACACTGGGCTGAGCTTTCAGTGGTTTCTGTTCTTCCCATGTGGGCTAAACGTTCAGCTGTGACAGCATCAGGGCTGTAGGATGCATGAGTTTCAGCTAGGCTCAACAATAAACCTCAACATGTTGTATATGGAGTGATTTATTTTAAGGGATCAGGGATCATCTTCTGTTTCTTTTGTTTCGTCTGACCACTGATAGAGAGGAGAAAAAGCAGCTGAGCCGCTGGCTGGATCTCAGACTAATCGACTATCAATAACACAGACAAGGCAAACAACAAGGCACCGCGCACACATTCTCAGACACATTTACTGTCACACGCAATCATGACACCTGCACTGAGTCCTGGTGAGGGACACACACCCCTCACGGTGGTGGTAGAAGTTAGTCAGCAGACCAGCCATGTGACGGGCTGGTGTGCTGTGGATTAGGGGCCAGTAAGCCTATTAGGGCGACAGGAGGGACCACCCGGCTCCTACTGCCACCTACAAGCCACACACACACACACACACGTAGTTCTTGTGCATTTTATATGTGCAACCCAAACTGTGCAGAGTAACCTGTTCTATATTGCTACAGTGCAATTCCACTTTTAGTCTAAAATACTACTGATCTGCTTTAATAAATGGAAATAATGCAAATTAGCTGTATACTAAAGAAATCATTTAGAAGTGTAATACTTGCGGGTGTGTGGCTTTATGCTTGTGTGTCTACAAAAGAAGGGGGCCGAGCTTGGGGGGTAATCACCAGCATCTGTTGCCTCTCCGCAGGGCAATTAATTAGATTAAATTAATTTGGAAAGCGTATGTGAATGTGTGATCCGTACTAAGAGCCCCCCTGCCTTCCTACACTGAGGCACAACATATATTATTTAAAATTAGCATTTCGAGCACACTCCAACAACCCGAACAAACAGATGCTCCTCTTCCTGCACAATAAATTAGGCCTTTTAAGTTCTCCAAACTATTTAAGAATGGGAAACGAGCAAAGGTGAAACTTTGGAGACACACGCGTGCACACGAGTGCAAATTAATCCCAATTTGTCGGCCTCGGCACGGGAGAAACTTTTGGGATTTCATACTTCATACCAGCTTTTGTCACCTTTGCGTGAATAGCCGAGGGCTGAAATAATTGTGTTTTTCTTCCCCAAGGCCCAGTCAGTGCTCACAAGCCACTGGCCTACGTAATGTGTTCCAGACAGAAAGAGGAAAGGGGGGCGCAGAAACACACACACACACACACACACACACGCTGTGGGTACAACACAGATAGACTGTGAGTGTGTGTATGTAAAGAGGTGATTGAGGTAAGTTGGACTGGGTGTGCGTCATGGTTTTTCACTGCGTGCACGATGAGAGGAGTGTGTGCGCCACAGCGTGTGTGTCTGTAGGAGTGCGTATAAGAGGGAGGTATGTGCCGTGGAAATGTCTTTAATAGAGTTGGAGGTGGTCCACAATAGACAGGACATTATCTCAGAGAGACGGCTAAGAGTAATCGAGACAGAGAGAGATTGAAAAATAAATTAAAGCACTAACAACAAGGGCGAAAAGGTGAAAGAAGCATAATCAGCAGCCACAATAATGAAAAGGCTCTATATGCAAAACATAAATAACCAAGAAAGTTAAACATGGTCTTTTCTTTTTTTAAGAACCAAACATTCCAATATTACATGACGACGCAAAAACAAAGCAAATCCATACCAATAAATATGTAAAACAGGCTCTGCTTAAAGTAGTCATTACAAATTTGAGATTTAAAATGTTGAACCTGAAGGAGACAAACTGTCCAACAGTCGTGACGTCGTGATTTGGTGGAGTGGCCCGAGTTTGGAAATTCCTTCTCCTCTGAGCCGCATTGATGTAATGTGAGTGAAATATGACTTGGAGGAAGATGGGGCTGGAGCAGGGAGAGTGGGCTCTGGAGTGTGTATCACAGTACATTGAATGTATTCAGACATGATAGCTTCTCACTTTAAATACAACGGTCATTCATGTGTGTGTGTTATTTAAATCCGCCCACAAAGCTTTGAAGATGAGGGAAGTTGCTCGACTCTACCATCTCCAGCTTCGCTTCATATGCAAACGCGCACAGCACAACACACATGAACCCCCCCCCCACACACACACGCACAAAAGAGCCTGTCAGCACAATACCTTCAAATATAGCCGTCCAATCTTTTGACTCTCAATTTGCCTACTTTTTTGATAATATGCACCCATTTAAAAAAGGGTGAAAGCCAAGGGTAGCATGCAATTTAGAGATACTACTGTGCAGCCGTTTCCAGCCTGCCACCTCTCCCCACCAGTCCCTTTTTTTATTCTCTCTCCATCTTTTGATTATGCGATGTGCCTTGGCAGACGAACAAATAGGAAAGAAAAGGTAGTGTTTGACACTGCCATTTTCAATGACAAAATACAATCTACCCAGGTCCGGTAATTCGACGGGGAGGGATTAGCCCAGTGCGAGGTTGGGGCCCCAGATTAAGATGAAGCCACAGCGTGGGGATCTTGAATTTCATCATCTCAGGCGCTCCGGCACAATGGCGTATTCTTCCCCTTCCTCTTTTCCCGTTTGATGAGGGGTCAGGAGAACTCACCTCTCTCCTTCTTGTGTTCCTCCGCACAGCAACACTCACTATTATTCATTCATCTCGTTTGACTTTATATTAGCTTTGATTCGTGGGGGGATGTGAACACCCGTGCAAAGTCAGGGCAACGTACGATTAGAAGAAATGTTCACTAGCTTTTGAAAAGGTCACACACACACGCACACACACACACACACACACACACACACACGACTGTACGCAGACATTCAAATATGTCCTCCTCACTAACACACGAACACAGCACAGACGACATCAGGGCCGATTCCAAGGGATTAAGCAGAAAACGGTTGTGCACATCTGAAAGTAGACTGCCCTCTTGTGACCAATTTATGGTTCCTTTATTTCACCTCAGCCTCTAAAACTAGTGAAAATGTAAAATATAGAAAATTATTGGTATTAGCCTTTTCATTTACAAAGCATCATGTTCTGTGGTTTGTATTCAGATGAATAAATGATAAATGCTGCACATCAACTATCAAATATGAATATGTTATGGGAAGAAGAGAGGGAGCATCATGGTGTGCTCATAATACATAATTGTGTAGTGAGTTGTAATGAGAGCATTTTGATTTTTCCATCATTCCATCTACATCTGGGAGGGTGGAGGTGTACGTTTGCGCTCCGTCCCGTCTCCATTCCTGCTGTCAGAGGTCCAGTGCAGCTTTGATCTTTCTGTCATTAGTCAGGTATGCAAAGACACAGGCAAACCCACAAACTTGTGTTTCTCTCTCCCTTTCTTGCTCTTTTAGCTCTCTCCCACGCTCCGGCCACAGAGCACTGGCTGACCTGCTTGTCTTCTCAGCTTTCTATCAAACACAGAAAGGTAGAGCAGTTTCACGCTAGCTCCTTTGAGCCTGACGTGTGCAGACAGCGACTGTGTCAACGCACTCATCCAGGTCTGCTAGTCTTTCTTCTAACATTCTTTGAAGGGATCTGGGAGGTGTATCCTAGTTGATTGCTAATTATGGCCTTTCAATCAACACATGGAAGAGTCTGGCAGTTGGCAGCTTTGAGTGGGTGTTTGTTAAAAGGTTTACTTGCTCGTCTGAGGCAGTTGGTCACTCTAGGATTCTCAACGCTTTACAACCGACTCACCTGACAACAGAAAGCTAAGGCTGAAATGCTATAAGCTGTGACACCTTATAATTAAAGCCAGGAAACTGTATTGCTGATCTTTGTAATCAGGTTCATTTACCAAAAAAAGGTTCAAAAGAGAAAAACATTTTGAACCAGGAGCTCAGGTTCTTTTGTGTGATGTGGTGGTGGTGGTTCACGTTTCTACTACTGGGCCAAAGCAAACACAAATACAAGTTCCTCACTGACTCCCTACTAGAACAAAAGGTCCTGCTCTGACGCAGTCATTGACCTCACAACCTGCAGCTTAATCAGTGAAAAAACATTTGATCAGGGTTTGACTTGTAGAACAGCTTTGATCTGAGATGTTGGGTTTTCATCCAACATCAGACTACAAATAGATTTCATAGGAATAGGTATCCAAATAACTGTTACTGCAGCTACAACAAAAAAATGGCAGTGAAAGTAATACAAAGGGCTCATTTGTTCACCATGTCTGTATTATTTAGGCGGACCCTGTCACAGAACTAGTTCCAACAGAGGTATGCAACCAAGCAAATTACTTTTGAGCAGCAAGTTTCCAGTTTCCTGGCGGGCAGCTGGTTCATGCATAAACACACTTTTGTCTCTCCTTTCCCCATCTACGATTTTACCTTGGGCCTTCACTCAAGATCAATCCATCAAATTTGGTCTCCCATACGTAATTTACATACGATACTGTGAACTTGCTTTGTAGACTTTGAAACATGAACATGAATGATGATTGACCAAATATAAAAAATATCTCTTGCATTATAGACATTTTGTGTATAAAATTATTCAGTAGCAACAAACCAACAGATTAAATAAACAGGTGTGTAAATGCCCCCCCCCCAACACACACACAAACCTGTGCCAAGATTTGTCATAAATAACAATAAGAGAGGCGTGTAATAACACATGTTGACCACATGGTGGCAGAACCTGCATGTCACAATATTACCAAAAAGAAGAGGAACATTTCAACTGTAATCAGACTTTTTACTGACTGAAGATGAAAAATAAACAACAGAAATAATAAATAAAAAGTAAATAAAAAACGAGTTACAATACAACACAAAGAGACAGAGACAGACAGAGTATCCAATACTGAACAAAATTATTAGACTACTTGGAACTTACATTTTCAATGACAAACGTCCACTCTTTGTCCTCAAATTCTTCTGCATGGGGGTCCTGCAAAAAGCAATATTACTATATTATATGCGAGCAGGCAGATTTAAGATTTGATTTAAGAATTATCACTCATCTTGAGCAAATATTCCGCCTACATGACACCATTTTTTGTGGCAGACATTCCTTCATCATCGACAGCTCATCATCTCATTCTACTTACTAGTTACCTACTGACCTGGTTTATCTTGACCTATTTCTCTTCTCATACACATGTCAAATGTTTTGTTCAATGACAATAAGTTGAGCTACTCATTGGCCTAAATTCTCTGTGTATGCATGTATGCAAATGGCTCATCTTGTCCAACTGGCACTAAAGCTTAAACAGGAAGGAAAACTGGCAGTAAAGTAAATGCAGAAAATAAAACCTGTCTCGCTTTACGTTTCTTTATGTTTCCACCCCTGCAGCAGATTCTGTGCCTGTATATTGTACTCGTGTCTTGGACAACCTCCTTTTCTAGACGTAACATGATGAAAGGAGACAGTAATGGAAGCCACAAGACACATGACAACCCTCTCTTATTGTATTCTATTCTATGTGACCTTCAGTGCCGACCAAGACAACACACAGAAGCAGAAATCACTGATTGACATGCAAATCTAATCAACTTAATCCTTATGAACACATCTTGAAACAGACACAAATCATTTGGCTTAATCAAATTCAGCTCCTCTACACGCAATGACTGGATGGTGTTAGGTGTCCTCCTCCTTTATGTCTACACGTGCAGCCAGACTGATGCTCAGTAAAGGTGCTTCTTAATTTCAGTATTTTCTTGCTGGCTAATGTCTACACGGTTCAGCTAAGGTTTCCCGCTGTACATGCTGCAGTACAGGCCGCAATAAAGCTGAGCTCAGCTGTTTGCATGCACAGCCTCAGGCCAGAAAGAGTTTAAATTAGAGCTGGCATTAGTTTTAACCTTCAGTCGACGCACTGCAAAACTTGTGTAAAATATAAATAAGACTGTAGAATGTATCAAATAAATTGCTGTGATATAATTAAGGGGTCACATAGGCAATTATCAGTTCAAGTTGTTCTATTCATCATTAAGTGTAAAACTGGCCCCAATAAAGCCTCTTGACATGTGACCAGACGTTCAAGGTAATGTGAGACACTTCCTCCGATGCAAAATGACGTCCAGCTCTACAATCCTACATCCTGCATGCTTTAGTCTCACTACTCCTGTTGAACATAGCACTTGCCAGTAAACAAGCTCAGACAAGCTGCCTTTACGTTACATACTTTACATAAGATGCAGAGGAGTACAATAATGATTAGTGAAAAATACCAAGAGCCTAGCAAGCGAAGCCCCACTTATTTGTTAGAGTCAAGAGTCCAAAGCAGAAGTAAGAAGCACTGATTATTAGCCAGGTGCTAGGTGTAACTGCTATGCTGTTGTGCTGTGTTTGTGGAGTTAAGCAACCTTTTTTTATTAAAAAAAATTAACACTGAATCTCAGAAACTCAGCCTAATTTGGTTGTAGTCGGGCAAAACAGTTCAAACACAGAATGAGCTTATAGATAGAAGTTCAATGTGTGGTTTTATCCAGCTGCTGTGGGTTGGTTGTGCAATAAGAAGCTTTGTTTTCAATTTTGTAAAACAAACAACAACAAAAAACAGCTTTATGACTTCCTCTGGGACAGGAAGTGAATGTGGCCACAGGATAAAGATATTCTGATATGCACATCAGTGTTAAACAAGCTCAGGAAATATATAACTCAGCAAGTACAGATGAAAGCTGAGTGTAGAAGGCTCTGAAGATATGCAGCAGTCTCAGATTCCTCTTTTCACTGTGCAGGCGCATGACAAACTATAGGACATGTAGGTACAGTTTCTGTGGCAGGAAGTCTGGCTAAGACTCTGAGATACTTAACTTTCAGCTATCTGATTTGGCCCAGCATGTTTAAGAAAGTAAGTAAACAAGTCTTTTATAGACTCGCTAAGGGTTTACCACACCAATATGCCACCTCTCTGCTGTATAAAAGGTATCAGACTAGCCTGGGGTTCTATGCAGACAAACACCCAGAGCAAGTAAGAATGTGCTGAAGTTGTGCTACTGTGTATGGTCTAGATATCTATAATAAATGAACACTGGAGTTCAGTGTTATTATCTGTCTTGAAGACACTGTCACCACCTTTTCCATTATATCAGGGTTTCTGACAGAAGGGCTTGACACACACTCACTGGTATAAATACCCTCATGTTCCATTTAAGTCCAGTCCAGTCCACCTCAAGCGCAGCAACACTTGTGTCAGAGCTGGTCAAACAGCTATGCCTACCTTAAAGAGGGTGACTGTGATCTCAATGTTCTCCGGTACGGGCCACACCACCACTCCTCTATAAGGATTTTTAATGCCTGGTTGCCAGCTGTGGGCCTGCAAGGCAAAGAAAGCAAAAATATGTCATGAGAACAATGTTTTTGTCTCTTCCTTTTCTTTCTGAAAGATTTCCAAAACAAACCTTAGATGATTTCCGTCGACTTCTGCGTGTCCAGACCACAACCAATTTGTCTGGTTGCCTGCAAAAAAGAAAATAAATAAATCACTTATCACTTATTAATCAATCACCAACTGTCTTCACATACCAACACAAAAAAGCAGGATGATAAAACCCTGATATTTGAGAAACATTTGCAGTACAAATGCAACACATACAGTACACACTCGCACAATGTTTAACGGTGTAAATAAATTATGAGATACTGTACATCTAAGCCCAGTTTGTTCTCTGTGGACTGCAGCAACAAGACAAAACACACACACACACACACACACACACACACACACACACACACACACACACACACACACACACACACAGTATAATACACACAAACACATTAACAGACCGATGTGACAGTAAAGAGGGTCGATGAGGCTGAGAACATCAGGTCAGAGTGACACTGCGCCAACAGCTGACAGGAGAGTTGGTAAAAAGAGAATTACATTACATATATAACAGCCATCAACTGGTAGATGAGTGCAGGTAAAACCATTAAATCTAAAAAGGGAAGTCATTGCTTTCATGGCTCACCCACAGTCTATGCTTTGCATAAATTTATTTCAGGGCAACATGGTGCATCATGGTTCCCTTTCCCGCTTCATGTTTGGATGTGTGCAGACACACACACACACACAGAAATAATGTCCAACACCACATCACGTCATACATGTGTACAAGTCAGACGGCTCAGAGATTACACAAATATTATCTTACAAACGCAATTGTGAATAATGATTGCCATAAAATAAAATAAAAATATATAATACAAAACAAAAAAGTAGTAAACTTCCATCCATGAATCACATTCTGCACATTCATGAGGATAAAGGTGTTTGGAGCAGAGGTTCATTTGTTGAAGTGTTTACAGAATAAGAAAAAGGTGAGACAAGAAAGAGCGAGAGCGAGAGCGAGAGCGAGAGCGAGAGCGAGAGACAGAGAGAAAACCTGGAAGAAAAGCCAAGCATAGAGAAGCTATTGTCCTAAGACAGGCTAAATCATAGAGCATGCACATGCACACAAAGCATCAGCCTCCAACCATTTGTCTGCAGGCTAGTTTAGTTTTTGAGTCTTTGAACCTGCTTTGGGCAGCATGTTGCTTCTTTTCTGCATGATGCTCTTCATCACGTAGACATTTAATAGGTATAAACCAGTGGTTTCAAGAAACTGGATTGAACCTTGCAGGTAACCGGGTAAATATAAGCTACTACTGCATCTGTGGACTAAATGCCTACACTACTGGTGCAGGAGATGACTGTGTCTGCCGTCAGTGCTTTGTGTTGCTATGCAGCAGTAGTGAAAGATGAAAGGCGAAAGATCACAGACTGCAGCAGGGCAACACATCCTACAGCAGTCCTGGACACGGCATATAATGTACACTTGCAGACTCCACTCTTATGACACGAAAGAGCACTAAATTAGCAGGGATCAAAAAACTGGGAGGATTTACAGTCACTCACCTCAGGCTCCTGCTGGAGCTTTACTCTATGCTTTCCTGCCTGAAATGGGATGTTCACAATCACAGTGATACTACATTTTCTCAAACATCAGCAAATAATTAGCAGTCTAGGGGTCTCCAGTGCAAAAATGACACAGCACTGAAGCAGTTAAAAGGCTTCAATGCAGTTTACTCACGGTCATGAAAACCTGAGCCAGGAATGTACTTTCATACTTGACAACTTATGATTCAACAAAGGCAACAGCAGGAAGATAGATTAGTGAGATGAGACAAATAAAATGTAGAAGAGGAAAAAGGCGCAGGCAGATTTTCTTGATATGAGTCTGACTGTGCCATTTGGTATAAAGACAGTGCTATGCTCTTTGATTCCTGTCTTATCACTTCCACCAGATAGCTGAAATAGTTGGGGCAGTCCACTCATAAGTTTAACCACATGTCAGAGAACCATGTAAAGGGTCTGAGAAAGCAAGACCTGTTCTCAGTTCATGGTCTTAGCTTGCTTTCGTATCACAAATGTAACTCATACAAATTAAAAAACTAGCACTAGAGAAGGATCAGGCAAAGCAGGAATAAAAAAAAACAGAGTGAGGCGAAACATGAAGGCAAATAAAAAGGCAAAAAAAAACCTCTCGTACGACAACTGCTCATCTATACAAAGTTGCTAAAAGCACTAAGAAAGAGACTGACACAGTGATGATAATCATGTGTATGAGCACCAAAAGCAGAACCATAAACAGCCATGGTGGGGACAACAACATACACGCTTAGGGCAACATGAGCAGTCAGGAGACAGTCATGTTAAATACAAGCAGCTTGACGTTTGCTGAAAGTTGGGTTCTCGTGCCTGATTACTGCCGAGATGTCTACATTAGGCCAGATACATTCTTAAAAGCTTTTATGTGCAAACAATGGGCCTTTCACATTTCTAACGGTATGTCTTTCCATATGAAAATGCTGTTTGCTTACGTTAAGGATGGAGAAGGAAGCAGAAAACCTTTTTATGACTATGAAGGAAAACACATTTCATCCTATGGCTCCAGCCCAAAGTAGTGTTTCTAAAAGCTAGCGCTGTACTTCTAGCTGGTGGTGTTTTACTCTGCCTCACTGAAACACAGCGTACCCACTTATCAGCACACTGCTGTAACACGGCTCTGCAGGCTGATAAATGATGAGGAGCCACGGAGCCATGTGCGTTTTTCAGCAGCAGAGACAGACGCGCCAGCAGAGTTTCCATCACATCCTCACCCCATTGACTGATTCACAGCATTGCAATGCTTCCTGCCTCTTGGAGTGTGCGGGACGGGGGCATGTAAATGCTTGTTTGTGTGCATCGTTTTAAGCAGAGAACAATTACACTGCAAAGCAGCCGAGATCAAGAGATGCTAAAGGAAAACAGCAAAAAGAGAAAGTAGTGATACACTACAAGACAGAAACAGAGAAGGAGATTAAGAGTTGTCAGAGGACTGGTGCCAGAAGAACAGAACTGAACCGTACTGACAGGACAAAACAATCAGCGAAGTAAGCAGAAAAATTTAGAATGCAATAAGCAAATACATTAACTATGAATACAGTAGTTTGTGTGTGTGGTCTGCATCAGCATTTTAATGGAAGGAAGACGTTCAGTCTAAAAAAAGCAAACAGAAATTAATGTGTGTGAATGCAAGTCAGAGACTGAACGCTTAATCTCAGACAACATTAGGACAATGTTGGCAATAAAATTATTTAATATCTATTTTCTCCAAAACCTCACAGCACAAATAGCTGTGCAATAATCACTTTAATTGTGTGGTTTCATCAAGACTTTCTGCACAACATAGTATCAGCTGGCAGCGAAAGCACGTCCTGGTGCCAAATGTTTACTGAGGAATGTGTCAAGGCCTTAGAATATGAATAGAATGGAGAGCCACGTCAGGCGAGCTGACAGGAAGAGGCTCCTCTGGCAGAGGCATGATGCATGCTTGCCATAGTGCACATATGCTCAGCAGAAGACCCAACGGCGCAGCCTGACACACAGATCTCTCTCACCAGCACAGTCCTCTTAGAAAACATCAATGAAGATAACTTCATATTTACAAGTTTATTGCATGGACAGCTTTAGCTGATAATACACAACATGACTATAATAGAGTGCAGTGTTGCTGTGACAATAATGTGAAACGCTAAAAACATAAATCTCCTGCATAAACACAGCAGAGCCACTGAACTCCTATCAGGACCAGGGTGAACTCTGTGTTTTCCATGTGTTTTTTTTTCTTCCAGTAAATAACTTCATATCCTATTCACATGTCAACAAATGTGTCAATGACACTGGTGAATCCTTGTGCAGCTTTCTAGCATCAAAGCAGGAGTCTTAAAGTGAACAGTAACAAAGTAAAAGGTTAGCGTCAAGCTTTTAAACCACAAGACAGTAGGACAGAAACATCCCTCAGTGCAAAGACCTCTAGTTCTAATGTAATGATCGAAAGCACAGGAAGTCCAAACTAGACCAGAGGCTCAGCAAATGAT
Organism: Betta splendens; assembly: GCF_900634795.4. Taxonomy (NCBI): domain Eukaryota; kingdom Metazoa; phylum Chordata; class Actinopteri; order Anabantiformes; family Osphronemidae; genus Betta; species Betta splendens. The sequence goes on from NC_040895.2 coordinate 16,904,663, forward strand.
GCATTCACTTTGTGAAATACAAAACTAAAACCCCACGTGGCCAGGGGGCACTATTAGAAAAGAGAAGGGCACAATAGATGGTTTCTCTCTGTAACCAAGTGCATAAATGTCATAGAAAGAATCCACTATTAAACAAATAGAGCAGGTGAACCTTGCACTGTTTCACTACACCAACATGTACCAATAATGTTTGCTTAAGCCTCAATTAAGGGGGTATGTGTATTCTGTGAGCCTGGACACCAGCGGTATATGGAAAATATGTATCCACAGATAATTGTTCTTACACTTACAGCTTTGAAAATAGAATATGTTTATGTTAACATGCAGGATATTTATTTGGGGTGTTAAAATAGACAATATGCAGTAGCTACTACTTAATATTAATCTTGTGATCGATCTTCTAACATTTAAATTACTGAAATTAATTGATCGTTTATTTTAGTCTAACTCTCACCACAATGAAGTTAAAATGCCTGGTTATCATGCACCAGTGTGATTCAATTCCAGCTGTAATGTGAATACTATAATATTTAACTGCTGACAAAAACCAACAGGAAACGTTTAAAGTACGTAATTTCTCTCAGTTTTGTTGTGTCTGAGCTGCTACTTTGTGAATAGAGCTTCATTTCACTTGCGCACAAACACCAACTCATTAATGTTTTAATGTTTAGGCTGAATTGATCCTTGAGTCCAAAAAGGGCTGTGAGTGGAATGCTAACTTACTCTTCTTCAAGGGGAGGTCACACAAGCAGCATTTCATACCTATAAGTTTTATTTCCTGCATCAGAAGCATTTGACACTGGTCAGAGGGGAGACATGAATGAAAAAAGTGGTAGAGCTCAACAAAGACGACACGGGTTAACTTGGATGTAAACGTAATTAAAACAGGTTCTGTCTAAAGTTAGACTTCCTCCAGGTGAAGACAGGAAGAGACACAGAGGCCTTCAAAATCAATTTAAAACCAAAAGATATATCAGTAAAAAACACTGGTGGGACGGAAAGTCTAACGGAGTTTCACTTCACTTCATCATAAGTGGCGTTAAGTAACTGATCTTTCCCAAAGCAATGGAATCCAGAAGGAGAAGCGTAAACAGTAGACTCTGATGTTATTCTGTGCTTTGAGTTTAGTCAAGTGTATAAAATGCTTTCACACAAGTTACATCCAACACGCCCACATCTTTAGGTCTGTTATATACATAAAACCCTGACACAACAAAGTTTGAGTTTTTCTTGCCGTTATTGATTTCCGAAAAGAAAAGCATGTGGCTTTGAAAACTGGCTTTTGAAGGCTTCAGGATTTTTACATCCATTTAAGCTCTGGGGACTGTTTCCTGTCTGAGTAGATGGAAAGTTTCTACTGAAACAATAACATACCGTACCAGTGAAGTCCAAGGTAGGCAGTCGGTCAACACATTTTCACAGACTTAGAGCTAGACTTGCACCCCCCACACACAGAAATGTACTTAAAAGCAAGCTGGGAGCCCGCAAGCATCACATCAGGATCTGACTGAGACTATCTACTGTATATCTATATATGTTAACAGTACATTATGTAACAACAAATGTCTGTAAATAAATATTTCAGTAAAACATAGGAGCCCTGCTCAGATTGCAAAACAAAGCATGCGGCTGACTGTGCTCTGAGCCCACCCACCCCTCACTCTGGGAAGAGATGTGCATTTTTCTCATTCCATTCTCCAACACGTTAACATCTGTCCCAGGTCAAAGCTCTGTGGGGCTGTTAGTCACGCCTACGGCAAGCTGCTTCAGAGTCCATGTCTGCAGGCCACATCTTCTCTTTACAAGTCCACATACCTGCAGGATGACCTACAGCGTATTTTAGCGCCTCTAAAGAAGGTCTCCTGAAAACATACCAGATAATTCTGCCACATGTTGTACTGAATGTCATTCTTTAATTTGTCACGATTCCTCTGGGCGGTAACTTTAGAAGGCAGAAGCCAGGCAAAATGCTTTCACACTAAAGAAAATAGGTATTCTTGAACGAATCTGGATTAGTGGCCAGTGTGTGGACATTAAACATAATGCCTTCGAGCCATAAGCACCTAAAGAAAATAACATGATTTCTACACTGTAATTTATAACTCAGTGTCAATGTATTAGTACAAAATAAACTGTTATTACTTGGCATGTTATTACGTGTCACGGTAGTGTAGTGGTTACACCGGTCCCTCGCAATTAGAAGGACCTGGGTTTGTAAGTACACAAAATTTGAGACAGAATATAAAGAAACGGTGCTACACATGAAATGACAAAGACAAATATTCCCAGCTCAGAGTTATAAAATTATACTATGATATTGTGTTCCTAGAACTTTTTGTTTTAGGATACTGCACAGTATACCAAGATCCTTAGTTCCCTCCCAAGTTGTCTCAGTCTGATCTTAGTCAGCGGTAAAGAGCATTCACGAAAGCATCACCAAAGCTGGTGGGGATTTAGTGGTTTGCTTAAGGACACTGCAGGAGAATGGGGGCAGCCCTTCAGGTTCAAGGGAAATCTCCCTGCCTGCCACCTTCTTTACTCAAGACTCAAACCAAACAAATCCAACACTGGCCTAAAAGGAAAAACAACATAGCAATTTTACAAGGCAATTGGGCCCCTCCCAGAATGAAGACATGCCTGCACACCATGGAGGCTCTGTGCAAGAGTGTGTGTGAATTATGGCCACTAGGATAACCGAGCACGGAGACAGTTTTCAGGGCTTAAATGACAGTACTGTGGTCACATGGTATTAAACCCAAACTCACCATTTCTTAGTGCATTCCACCATCAGTTCCTGATAGGAAGCCACAAACTGAAATTTGGAAGCGTGCTTTCCCACACGTTGCAGCCTCTTCCAAACCGAGGCCATGTTTCTTTGGGAACGGGTAGTGTCTGAAAACCTATCCCGTCCTGGACTTCCTTCTTTGGGCTTCTTCGCACAGATTCACGCTAGGGTTGGAGTGTATCTGAGCATATCCCGCCCGCATAGACACACAGTTAATCTTTCACCGGAAGCACATTGGAAGAAAACATAAGCCCGCACGTCCAATTGTGACTGCTGCTCTTTAAAAACTGTCAGATAAATCCAGAGGTGAGAGCATGGACGTCACGCATGATTTTGTGCAGGGAAAATCATTCCATAATTTCGAAAGGCATGATGAGTAATCCACTGGGCATAAATATCACATTTCCATTCGGTGGTTCTTCCTGCAGAGGAAAGAAAAGGCACACGTTAACCAAAACAGCTGATCGACAGCAAAGCCCCGGTGCTCGCAGTAACTCCACGAACCCGTTAGCGTCACTCCTCCAAAGGGTTCCGGGGACGCTTTGTCGGTGCAGAGGCTTTCCCGGTACCGCGGGTCGTTTCACTGCAGATGCTAAACAGCCCAGTTTATCTTTAGCACCAGCCGTAACCCACGGCAGATGTGCAAGAATGCAATCAAGATTCAAGCACTTGTGCTGCCAGCACGGCGTGCCACGGGGGGTATATCCTGGCGTGGCTAGCTAACTTAAGATGTTTGATATTAAAATTGAAATTTACGTTCTAAAAGACTTAGAATGAAGCAATGACAATTCACCAAATCAGGTCACGCGAACCATTTAATCTACAATAACGGCACCAGAGGACACCACGTAAAGTGAGAGACCAAAAAACAGTTAGTAAACATAAAACATTTGGCGGAATGTCTCCGGATCCAGGGAATAGTCTGGTCCGTTGCTCTCCGCTAACCGGAATGATTCAGCTGCTAAGCTAACCACCCAACATGTGAAACTTGCTTAACTGCCCCTCTACAGCACTCACCTTGACGTAACACTCAGCGCATTGTCCGTTATCAGCAAAGATAAGAAATGGAGACGTGTGTGCAAAAAAACTACCCGCCGTAGAAGAAGGCAGAGTGCGCTCGCTGGCTAATTATCGCCTTGTTTGCAACAGTACCAGCACCAGCCGTACAGCTAGCTAGCCAGCTAGCGGACGACGGCTAACCATCACAACACAGCAGCAGAGAAAACCGTTGCTTTGCCAACTGTCACATCTGCTCCTCAGCCCCAAGGCTCAGCGCTGCGTCAAAGGCGATATTTGTTTATGCTTGTGCCCCGAATTTAAGTTGGACAAAAGTTTTCCGACCCTAAAACGGAATTCCGACAGCAAACTAGTCAGATAGTTGGACCGCTGATACTGTCTAGAGTAGGTTAAGTTAACGGCAAAATTAAACACTTCCGGTTTTAAGGGTCGAAAAACCGTTATTGTTTCTGTCATCGTTTTCCAAATAGTTGCTAAAATATGAGATTATCCAACATAAATCCCCAGTAAATTAAATAATATTTTTCCACGTACCTTTTATATTAACAAAAGACATTTGCAATTTTAATTTGAAGGCAAAGCATTACGCTTCCGGTACTGTTTTATGTTTGCGCGTGTAACTTGATGCCGCTTCGCCTCTTCATCGCCCGCCGTCTGAGCGGCTGAAGCTGAAGAAACGCCCCCGGGCGCCAACCATTGGTGGGACATTTGTGCCATTTACAGATTGTTTAACTGATTCAAGAGGCTTTTCTGGATTGTTGCGTTATCACACTGGTCAAACGCAACATCCATCAAAGATTAAATCCTTCACTGCCGTGTAGATAAAATGCTCCTTGGCTCCACATGCACCAGTCAATCCGGCTGTATGGTGTAAGTCCTCAAAGCATAAATAAATTATACAATAACAAGGATATAAACCAGCCGAATAATCACAAAGAATTTATGTTGAAAAACAAATGTCTCCGAGCTACAGCTGTTTGTTGTAAAATTCAACACTGTGAAGCCATGAAAGCTCATCCTCTCTGAGATAGTGTCAGTGAAGCGAAGCCCCCATTTCTTGGTCCTGTCACTCTAATGAGTGAGAGTTAACCTTGTACTCCTGCATGCTCGATGGGTCTTTTTCACATGTTGACTGGAAATAAAACACCTACCATCTATCAGAAATCAATACCTCCTCCTCTGCCCACACACCGTCAACATCCTTCTCCCTCCCTCACTGCAGACTACATGCAGAGCAGGGACAAGGGCCAGTGCTGAGGGAAAACAATATGAGCCGGATTAATTCAATTTGGAAAAAAGATATGAGCATAATAACAGGAAATTGCTATTTTATTATTTTATACGTTGCTCGGGGCTATAAGCTGCATCAGAGATGGTGGATTTATCTTTTTGGGAGGGGTTAGACAACACTGCGTAAACAATACATGTTTTAAAAAGCTCATTCAAATTCAAATCATCAGTGGCCTTCAGTGTTTCTGTTGAGCTATAAATCTGTCCAGATGTCATCTGAATCATGTTGTAACTAGAACAGTCAACACAAACAGTCAGTCAGTCAAATAACACTGACCAACAGCATCAGTGTTTTTGTCTTGGTTTAGTTGACTACATGTGAAGTATGGAGAAATATTAACATTTCCAATATTAGGAATAATTACACTGCTACAAGAGTGATTATTGATAAAATCCCTGTGCGTCTCCAGTCATAGGAACACAGCAGTTCCTCAGATCAGCTTTCATTCAGACGAGAATTTGTCAAATGAGAACAATTTAGGTTTTAAGATCAGATCCGATTTGACAGCAGGGGTCCGCTGATCCCTCGGCTCCGTATCGCCTGCTTACATTTCATCCTGACAGATTACAGCGAGTCTTCCTCCGCGTGCCAAGGAATGCTTTGATGTGACAAATGACACCTTGTGCGTCCGCCTAAATGTTAGCAGAGGCCTCTTTTCAAACGCAAAACAAAAGGCACCAGAAAGATTTGCCAGCGTCTATGTGTGAAAGAAGGAGTGCACAGCAGTACTTAATGTAAAAGAAAGTGGGGGGGTCAAAGGTCAAGTGGAGTCACCTTTCCACCTCCCTCCAATGAGGTGTCTGTCTCCAGGAAGCCCACGTTTTTGAATGATGATTTTTATTTTCCATTTCACTTTAATAGCTTAATTATTGCAAACAGCAGAGAACGCAGATGCTCCTAATCTCGCCGAAAAAGCCATTTCATCTCTTAATCGCCATAATAACTTTAATGATGCGCCAGGGGTTATGTGCAAATAGATTTTTCTCAGCGTAAAGCACAAGGGAGGCTGAAACAGGCAAGAGCTCCACACCCCAAAGAGATTTGCCCCATTTGGCCAAAAGTAGTTTTATGATGCACTCATTATCAAGGGAAAGAGTGAATCCAGGTATAAAACAGGACACACTCACTGTCAGCAGCACATGAACGAAAGCAGCAACAAGAAAAACACCGGTTTTTGGCAAGTTGTTGAGCAAACATTGAGTTAATTTGTTTAGATTGTGTTTTCATTATTCCTCAGAGGTCCTGGTTCTCATGCATCTCAAAATAAAATGTCCCACATCCCGAGACACTGCAGCTCTGCATTTGCAGCATTACAGCACAGATGGAAAGAGTCAGTAGTAACAGCGCGGCCCTTCATCGATTGTACAAACTGTGGGATCGTCTCCAAGAGAGCAGCGTCACACTTAACTCCTCTCTGTGCACCCACTCACTGTGTTTCCCTCCGTGCACAGCCAACACTAGCACGTCCTGCAGGAGCTCAGCCAGCTCCAAGCGCACAAGCCTCTGGTGCTGGTGCTGGACCACTTGAAACGACCTGTGAACAAAGCAGGGTCCTTTAGATAAAGGCCAAGTGAGTGTGGACCCCCTCAGTGGAGCAACGATAGCAAAGCGCCCCGTGGCTCACGGTGCTGGGCCTCATACAAAAACAGGAGCTGTGAATTCAACTCTTAGCTGTATACAGAGGGTTCACATCATGATATGATGAACCGAGCATAGCTGCATGCAGCAAAGTGGAGAAAATACAGTAAGGGCCAAAACAGGAAATGGGATTTAAATAAAAAATGAGCTGAGGATGCTGCAAAACACTATATGTCCCATCTATGAGGCAAAGCAAACGACTGGTTATGTCTTCAGACATACACTGCAGCGCTCCTTCCTCGCTGTCTTTCTTTCAGCACCAGATAATCTAAAGCATCTTTTGCTTTGAACCACCACCGTCCTGACTCTTGGCAGCGTGTCTTTGATGCTATCTGTTTTTGCTGCTCTGTTACAGGAAGCTCTGGCTTTTCCAGGGGGATAATGGATTCATACATGGATGATGGGTGCACTAATGTCTCATTCCACTGATGCCACAAATATAGATTTGATTTGTTATCTGGTTCCAGATGCAGCAATGCAGATGTAATAAAGTCACATTAAAGCCCCGTTCCTCCATGAGCTGTCTGACGTTTGATCAGTTACAGTCAAAACCACTGATTAGCAAATTACCCAAAGGACACAAATTCTATATTCTAATTGATTTATGTAATTAAAACATTTTGCAAGTAGTTCAGATCATTTGGATCAAGTATAAAAACATGCCAATACAAGCTCATGCCTGTTCTGTAGCAACTGTAGAAACGTCACAAGGAAAATGACAGTAATGCGTCACCAGATGTAGAAAAGCAAGTTGTAGGAAAAAATAGGGGAATGTGAATGATTAACTCCGCGTCTATGGGTCATTGAGTGCTGCAGGTTTGGTCACTAAGGGCTTTGCAGCAATGTCACAGTGGTGGAGGCGCCTCACTGGGCTGCACACATCTGAAATTAGAGCTAAATGAACGTTTAGCCCTCGCTGAGGAGGAGCAGAGGTTCAGAGGAAACAAATTACCCATTTACACTGGTCTGGGCAGTTATCAGATCCGTGTCTGTGTGAAATTAAACCCACACTTAACCAGGGATGGTCTGGACGGCGCACGGAATGCTCAACGATCCCGACGCTGAGGAATCACTTTCCCTCTGCAGAAAAATGGTGCTGATTACATATAGCAGCCTGGAAGCTGCTGATAGTGAAAGCCAATACATCACATTCCTCCTTTATGCTGACAGGGAGGCTGGTACAAGAGGCCAACACAAATGCAGCTTCACAAAATGTTTACTTAAGCTGTCACGGTTGGAAATCCCATCTTGTGCTGAGTGCAGGTGATATGAATTATTTGATTGTAAAACTATAACCTACAACAGGCCACGAACGCTGAACGGGCAGTGAGCTGCAGGCATTTGTTTTCATTCGACTGCAGGGTAAAAGCCTGGAGCAACTCTTTTGCACAGCGAGTTTATTAGAACACAGTTGTTCTCATGCTTCAACGAAGCCCTGGTTCCAGCAGATCAGAGCTCAGCGCCGGCACTGGATCAGCTCGCTGATGCCGGATCAGTAGCGGGCCAGCGCCAGGCACTGGACAGTTCCTCCCCCCAGAGAGCTGGGCACCATTCACACAAGCTGAACACAAGCTGAACACAAGCTAAACGAGTCCCTGGGTGCGTGTGTGGAGGCTTTGGGGGGGTCCATTCAGGCGAGCACGCGGCAGAACCGCTTCCTTGTCTGCGTGCCTGGATTAGACGCTTCCGTGTGCCTTTTTAAATAGATTCTTAATTAGCAGCCGGGCGGCTCGATGGAGTCATTAGAAGGTTTGCTGCTGCAGGTAATTAATCATCAGCACAGGGGTTGTTTAATATGCTGAAATCAATACTGGCTCCACTTCTCTTTGCTCTTTGCCGGGTTTTGTGTTTGCGTTGGCGCCGCATCATCATTTGTTGTTTGAACCTTTTCTTGTTTCCATAGGAATAATTGCCAATAAATGCCTCAAACTGGACGTGACTTAGGGGTCAGTTATATGTATTATAATATATTATATGTATTGTATTTAAATAGAAGGGCTGTGGCTTCATGTGTGGGCCCATGTTTCAACCCAGTGAGGACAGTGTGTTCGTTATCTTCCTCCAGAGAAGAGGAAGAGGACCCTCCACATATTCTGCTGATGTGTGCAGACCAATTCCCACTTCTCCCATGTTTTGTCAGTGTGTTCAAAATTCAAATTCAGCTGAGGATGATCAGAGTCTCTGCTGCTCCGAACACATTTATGTGTCAGGCCCAGAGCAGGTGGAAGTGAATTCCCCTCTTACTTGTTCAGCCAAAAGCTGAAAACTAGCCTTTGATTCAATGCTTCACGCTCCGCTCTGTGGTATTCCAGAGAAGGAGAATTTAAACAGCTTGTGTGTATTCTTAGCGATCAAACAATATTCCCGCAGACACAAGGCAGATATTGAATTACACTGTTGAGCCGAGGGAGCTGAAAAAACACAACTGTGTCTGAGCTGCGAGCGCAAGTCGAATCAAAGTGAAAATACATGATCCAACAAATCTGAGCAAATCCCCTCTTCCCTCATTTCACAACACTTGTGAAATTCATCTGCTCGTGTTGTGAGGAACAGTTGCTGCAGTGTCTTTGTGAGGTTAAAGGTTCACGGCTCAGTTTCACTTCATCAAAACCCATCAGTTGAGTTGAATGTCACACAGATATGCATCATTATTAATATAGAATTAAATGGTCGTCACAAGCTCCCAGAGCTTCTTGTTTGGACCAGAAGCCAAAGGTATTTAACTGCACTGTGGTTTTCTCACATTTCTAGACTGGAACGGCAACAGTTGACCTGCTCTGGTTGTTATCATTACTTTTTCTTTCCTCGTCTTACAGGAGATGGCAGCGACTAAAACACAGAGACGTCATTAACAGATTTGGTTTGTTTTCATAAAGTTTCATGAAGCCATGAATCTTCACCCTGCTGTCACACTGCCCCAGAGCAAGGCACTTACCCCAGACACAGTGAGCCCACGCTCGTCAGATTTCATTTGATGAGGTTCAAACAGCCTTTGATGGCGTTTGTGCCACGGCTGAGACGAGCAGGGACAAAGGCAGCTGAAGGAAGATAAAAGCGGAGCGTGGATGCGTCCGGAGGCCTCTCGTCGGCCGCTCTCCAGCGTGGAAGGGACGCCGGCAGCCCACTCAGCGCCTGCAGGTGTAATAACATCAACTGATCCGGTGCTGGGGTTCAGCGGCTTAGGGGCGACACGCTCCTTCACCCAGCGTGTCCTCTGGAAAACAGCAGCTCAGCCATTATCTGCTGTAATGTAAGTCAGCCATTAAGAGATGAGCAGAGATCCATTCCAGCCCTCTGGTGTTATTTTTAGGGATTTCTGTGGCTTTTAACTGTGCTCAGGATTCTGCAGTGTGGTCTGTTAAGGTGTATTTGTAATCAAGTGGGTTTTAAAAGTTATGCTTATTGTGATTAAAGCTGCACAAACTGTAAAGAGGTGATTCAGAATGTTTTTGCTAATTTAGATTCTCTAATGGAAGCTGGAACTCTTGAAGTTTAATACAAACTGTGAGACAAAAAGAAAAATGCCAGATCGATCTATTTGTGAGAAATGATCTCTCAGCTGTGGGCTCGGCTGTTAGTTCTGGTTGAAGGGATGTCTCTAGGCTGCGTGGTGTTTCTGCAGAGGAGACGCTGAAGAGGCTCAACTCTTCCTCTGTGTCTCTGTTATGCGTTTGCAGCCTGTTACTGTAGGAACATGACACAGATCCTTTATGGAGCTGCTGATTTCTCTCCTCTGTTCCCTCGAGAGCGCTTGAAGTGCTGCAAACAACAATCAGCGCTAATTGCATGGGGCAAACAGCAGCTCCCGGCTAACTCAATCAGAGGCATTCTCTTCATTTCTTCTCTAAACAGACTCCTCAGCTGTGAGCGAATTTGACACCTTCTCTCAATCGTCCGCACACTGCGTTTAGACGGAGCTGCCTCTGAGTCTCCAGCGAACGCTAGTGATATAAAAGTTAGCACTCACTGTTGGATCAGCTGTTGAAAAACGCGCACTTTCTGATGCAGTGAGAGGCAGGACTCATCGCTGCTCCTTGAGCTGCAGCCACTACCTGCTACGCATCCAGCCACGGTCCCACGCTGTCAGACGCAGCACACGCTCCCGGTGCCAGAGGATTCAGAGGCACAGAGACGACCACACGGAGGTGGGTAAGAAATGACAAGCCACAGGAAGCGGCTCTTCAGAGGTGAGCGGGCTGAAAGCAGGCTGAAATCAGGCTTTCCAGCGCCACCGCGTGCTTTTATGCGCTCTTTGTAAAGTAAGATAAAACAGAAGCATCCTCTCTCTGGAGCTAAAGATGAGTCAGACTGACACAGCGAGAAGGGTCTTTAATGCAGGCAGGGCTGCGGGAGGCGAGCGATGGAATGTCAAGATCTATTATCAAAAGATGAGAGGAGAAGAAAGGAGGGAGAGGCAGTAAGTTACAGATAAACAAAGGTTGGAGCGATAAAGGGTAAGAAAGAGGAAGAGGAGGAGGCTTCACACTGGCACACACAGATGGAGGCGAAATACACACAGCCAGATATGGACGAGACTAGGGCTTTGAGCATTGTTAAAAATTACGAGAGATTTTGAAGCTTCATATATTTTTTTTCAACTTTGCCTCAAAGTCAAGCAAATACATATTTTATGAGTTTGAGACTGATTTAATGTGGATCAGTCAAGCCGAAACTGCACAGGAGTTTAGTCCATAAGTTGTAAAGCACAAGGAGAGACACGCTCCTCCCTGTCTCTAGTTCCATTAGACTTTGTGTCAGACGTGTACAGTGAACCTGTGTGTGTTTGTCTGAGGGTGCTCTGCGGCTGCAGGACGATGACGCCCTCCCTCACGGCCTCCTCGGCTCGTCTCCCGGTCCCGCTCTTCCTCCACTCCTCTTCAGTCACTCCTCCTCCTCGTTCGCCCCACATCCTCCACTCGGGGCTCCTCGCTCCCTTTCCTTTTCATCCCCATCTCTCATCTTTCCTCTGCTCCCTGAAGGACACGGGGAATTAGAGCACAGCATCCTCCAGGAGCAGCAGAGCGAAAGCTAGAAGCTACAGTGTGGCTTCATTAGAAGCAGGAGGCGGCTCATCCATCATATCCGCCTCCACCTTCAGGACACAGCTTTTACTCTGGGCTTCTACGTGCAGAGTCCTTCAAAACGTAGGAGCGGTTTGTCAGACACCAGCTTCATTGTCTGGCTTTTCTGACCCTGGTTCTCATCTTCTTCTTACTAACAGGCAGTTGGCAGAGCAGATTGTTGGTGCCACACGGCCCTGAAGCTGGCTCAAAAATATAACAGCTTTGTTTATGATCCTCCAAACACAAAACAACAAATGTGCCGAGACAGTGTTAGAAACCAAACAGATGAATATTTTAAGCGGCATTCCATCATAAATGAAAGTACGAGCGGGTTGATTTTCTGCCTTTCGCTTGAATTCCGTTGTTGAATGCGAACGTTTGAGACTCGTGACTCACTCTCTCCGTGTCACATTCACCACAGAGCAGATCTCCACTGTGTCAGCGCGTTTCCTCCACTGTTCCAGGTTGGAAAAAGAAAACAACCGTCCTTGCGTTGGTTGCAGACTCCCAAAAAAGAGTTTCAGGCTCAAATTAAAGGTGAGTAACTAATAATATGTGAAACATGATGTTTCGTGATGAATCTTCTTTCTATTCAACCACAGGTGTTTCAGAGGTGTGTGTCTGTTTGTGGCTGCTACTGTTGTAATCCCAGAGAGATTATGTTTAAAGGGCTGATGAAAGGAGTGAAACCTCCTGAGACCCAGAGTTCAGTGTGTGTGTGTGTAGTTCATCCTTCCATTGTCCTGGCAGCAGGTTGATCCTATCCACGAGTCAGGATTCTGTCAGCCTTCATTACCTTCAGCAGCCGGATCTTTAAATGGAGGGCAACCTGAGCATTTGTTGTTGCACCTGATGACGTAAATGATCTTGTTACAGTTGAATCAAAGTCCATAACTTAAAATCCCAGATGCACAAACCTGCCATGTTTGTTTTGGAGAGAAACTCAGTAATCATTGATGGTGGGAGCAGAAAATCACTTCGAAAAGGAAATGGAAGCTTTTCTATTGCTTACAATTAGACACTTATCTGACAAAATGTAGGTCCATATCGAACATTAACTACAGAAAACCCTTTCAACCTGATGAGTAAATTCAGTCAAACTCTGAGAAAGAGTGAAATAGAGAAAGAGAAAGAGTAAGGAAAGTATTTTAACGGCTGAGCTTCACATTTTTACTTGGCTCTTAGAAAAACGTGCCAACGTGCTGGAAAGGAAAGAGGAAAACGGTTCAGTGGACAAAGTGAGTCAGGGTTCGCTCTGATCCAGACTCATTCCTGTGTCTGACTGGAGACGCGTAGGTGGACGGGACTGTGTGTAACCACAAACTTAAAGCTAATGCTAACGTTCTGTGACACCAACAATAAAAAGTCTACTCTCGCTTCAGATCTGATCTTATATGGAACATCCTGCAGCCTAAGATATGAGTTCATGCTCAAACTTGAAGTTACAATTTATATTTCTAGATTAACTTTCAGATTTAGTGGTCTGACACAAACAAGCTTCGATACATGTTTTAAACTGTCCTGTTGAGTTGTACAGTACTGTATGTATGACAGGATGCTACAGCAGGACACAAGATGATGAAGTCCTCCCAATAATACACTTCCACCAACAGGATGCACACCTGCACCACATGATGCGGCCTCCACCTTGGGAATACAGTCACCGTGACAACGGTGTCCCATCTTCTCCCTGGACCTCGTGTGACGAGGCAGAGGGTGAACTCTGTGGAGGGAGCGGGCGGTGAGTCTGCTGCTGCTCTGCTCACACACTGAGGCCTTGTCTAAAGTACAACCAGCTTTACTCACGTGAAGCTGCTGGTGATGGGACAATCACTAAAACTGCACAGACACATTCACCGGTCGGTTCTGATTTTGTGTACTGCTGGTCATTTAAACATGCTAGCTAACATGGTGGGTTCCGCAGGTGTTTATACGTTGCTGCCATCTGCTGGTGACCAACACGAGCCTCAGCTTCAACGCTTCATGTGATTTTACATCGTAGTCTTCTCAAATCTAATAAACAAATTTCAGCACTGATTTACAGAGCTGGAGTTTGCAGAAGGTCGGAGCTGCGGTTCAAGGTGAGGGGTTTAATGTTTACCTGCTTCTAGCTGAAGTGATTGACCCTGGTAATGTTTGTAGTTTCGGTGTAAAAATAGTTGGTTAATTTTTAATGGAGAGGAAAAATCATGCTCCATGAAAGAAAAATAAAACCAGCATTTGAACTGAGGTTGAGACAAGCACAGCAGTTTTAACTGGGCCTTTTTCCACACCGAAGCTCATTTATTGAATGTGGTGTAAAAAGATAAAATTATTCACATGTATAATAATTTATTTGGGTCATTTAAACAATAAAAACACTTTTAACAAGGTATAGAAAACAGAAAAATACAATTTTATTGAAATGATCAAGTCATTAAAAACGTCATCTCGCTTCATCACGCGGTGAAGGAGATTCCTAAACATACAGTACAAACATCAGGCACAGAGGTGGGGCTGACTATAGTGCAGGTAATAGATAATACCAGGATCCTTAAATACACGTTAGCAAGAGAAAGAAGCAACCATGTAGACACAAAAACAATTCTTGTTGCTTTTTGGACTTGTATCCATCCATTTTGCCTGTTTTTGACTTCTACTGAGCAAAACGAGGTCCTGTGTGTTACTATAAGGTACTTGAAGCTACAGTGATTAAGCCAGTGTTACTATAGTGCCTTAAACACCATCAGCTGTACAAGCTGACACACAGACGCTCAGAAGCCTGAGCAGCTAAATTATTAATTATAGCGCAGTGGCAGAGATTTATTTCAAACTTACAAACGATGAGGACAAAGAGAGAAAGTGTCACTTGGATAACAGAAGCAACAGTTAAAATATGTGGTAATGACTTTCAATAACGTGTAAAACTTTCAAGTAGCCATAAACTGACAAACAGAATGTGCTTATGGATTATTGGTATGTGAGAATTTAGAATGTTTTACACATGATGAGTAGGTTCATTCGGTCCTTGAGTCTGTGTTTGCTTTATCAGACGCAGACATTACGTCAGAAACCTAAGAGACACCTGACAAGTGAAGGTAAAAATATACAGAGCCAGTGTGAGCGTGTAAAGACCGTCCTGACCAGCAGGGGGAGCTCTAACTGAGCAGTAGCCACGCTCCTGTCTCTGGCTTCAAAAGTGTAACAAGCGGTGCGAATAAAACACATTTATACAATTTCTTTCTGTATTGACAGCAAAGATTAAGCCAAGTCAGAATACTGAGGAAAGTCCAGCTGCTGGACCTTAAACTATGCTTCGTAGTGGACTGGTCCTGGAACAGGATATACATTCACGGAAATCACATCTTTGAAAATTTCTCTCAGACCTTAACAAAGACAAAAAGCCTCTTAATATTAATGAACACAGGGAATTTATGCAGCATTTCTTTCATAGTCTTTAAATACAGTTTTATAATAACAAACTAAAGCTCAAACACATTTTCTGCTTTTAAGCATGTGTGTCTTATCCACTGTAAAGCCACATTTAACAGCACTGAAGCCCCACAGACGCTCACGAGGAGAGTTCTAGCACTTATTAGACACGGAAGTTAAAATGCACTCAAAGAGGGTAAAGGAAGAGCAGCATGTAGACTTCCCCCCCCGTCAGACCGAGCTCAGACCTGCTGAGCTGTGCAGAGCAGGACTCCTGCTGTTTCCTGAAAGGGTGGCGTCTTCGCTTCACCTTCACCCCACGCTTTCTTATCGTCACATGCTGCATCTACTGCTTAAAAAAAAGAGACGCGTAACAGAAAAAATGATACCTGCGGCCAAACAGAAAGGTAAAAGCTCCAAGAATTCATTCAAACAGACACAACGAAACCCAAGTGTCTCTGCAGACGAACGGACTTTAACTTGAACAATACTTTGGGGAGTGTGAATGGGAATAGCAGCAAAAACTGTCTCCAGCAACAACGACTGTGAAGTGTTCAACGCGTAGCTCCGCTGGTTCTCCTGCGCTGGTTCTAGACCTGCTTACAGTCACACCGGGCCCGAGTCCTCCCATTTACTTAATACAGCACGAAGACAAACTCCTGACATGCAGTGAGAGCATTAAATAGGACTTATAAATAATGTGTCATAAATACGTGTGCGCACACGAATGTGTGGGAGCTTTGGGTGAAGCTTGTTCAACAGTAAAGCAGGGTCGCGTCATCGACTGTCCAAATACACGGTGATGGAACCAACAACAGCTTCTCCATCACGTCTCAAGGTGCTACAATTTGCTGCAAGTGACCATTACATTAACATCTTAACATAAAGCTGCCAACTGTTGTGTTCTGACCCACCCAGAGGCTGGAGGCTCTGCTGGGGGACCGTTAGCAGTTCAGGTCCGGGCTGCTGAGCCAAGCCCAGATCTTTATCATCTCCTGTGGGGTCCTCGGGTGAACGAGCATCAAGCTGTTGTAGGCGCAGGGGTTGGACCTGTACTTCTCCTCTATGTCAAATGTCCTGAAGCCTTTGTTCTTCTCGGGGCCCAGCCCCCCCTTCCTTAGACACATACCCGTGTAGACGTCATCGATCGGGTACAGCACTACATTTTGTGACACACGGTGGAGCAGAGCGGCAACGTCACCGGAGTAGAGGTACCCGCCACCTCCAGCGTATGGAGGGTACTTCCCTACGTACAAGCTCTCTGGGATGAAGTATTTCACCTTCTTGTCTCTGTGCGGACCCGCCTCGGTGATCACGTCGCCCACAAACAAGTCTCTCGCTTTGGGCGCCGAGAGCCCCTTGAGGAAGTCCAGGATGCGGTAGGTGTTGACAAAGACGTCGTCGTCGCCTTTGAAAATGAAGCGAGCGCCAGGGCAGCGAGTGTGAATCCACTCCAGGAACAGGACTTCCTTCACAGTCAAATTGAAGAAGGAGTCCCGGTAGTCCCACTGGATGATGTCCCTGTGGCGCAGGCTCTCCTCGTGCAGGCTGTGGGACAGATCGGGGTGATGGTCCCAGGCGGTGGCTTGGCCCAGGAGGAAGATGGTGACCACCGTGCGGTTGGCTAGGACGCCTGCGCGTCCCCACGACTGACGGATGGCCTGGCGCCGGTCGAAGTGCGACACCTGGGATTTGACGGCGAGGAGCAGGAACGGAGGCGTTTTACATATATCGGGCTGATCCACCACGATGGGGTAGGAACGGCAGTGCATGTAAAGCAGGAAGTCCTTGAAGCGGTCCGGAAGGGAGTTGTAGTCCTTCACCTGAGTTGTAACCCTGACGTTAGGTTTGCAGGGGTCAGAGGTCAAATTGGCAGCAATAAGCCAATCAGGCACCTCGGCTGCGCTGTAGTTAGACAAGAGGATGGGATTATTCTGAATGTCCAGAATCTGCTGCTGCAGGTTCCAGTACGCTGACACGGGGGTCAGTTTGGTCCAGAAGGGCTTGGAGGGGACCCGGACCTTGTCACTGCCATTCTTGTCTTGACCGCTCTGCCGGAAGATGAGGATGACGATGAAGAGGTTGATCGTCATCACCGTCACCATTAGCTTCAGCTTACTCCGCAGCAGCGCCATGTCTCTGCACCCGTCAGCTCCTGGACACACACAAAAACACATCAGCCTCGTTTTTAGGTCCCGTGTCCTGGAACATCACACGCATTTGTTTAGTCACAGTTGCCAAGCAAGAGGTGGAGGAAATGACATGGTGTGTTTTCTGCTCATAAAAGTCACTAAACAACTGGCAGAAAGCAGAACTTCTTTGTTTGCATGTGTGAAACCTGATCAGGACCTAAAATTAAACAAACTTTATCACCTTTGTTGAGCGTTTACAAAAAGTGTGTTACTTTAATGTAGAGGGAAATATTCTGAATAAAAACTTTAGAAAAACTGTCTAAACTGAAGATAGTCAAATAAATAACATGTGTGTGATGATAATAAATATGAGGCTGACAAAACTGTAAAACAAAAAAAGTGTACTTTTTGTTTTGGTTTTGAAAAGAGCAATTTTGCCTAAAATTTTAGTTAACATCAGTTAACACATTTAATAATTTCTTTATATCGCAGAAGACTCAAACATGAGCAGTTCTTTCTCACTGGAACCTGAACTAGTTATTACAGCGTATCTAGTTCTCATTACAAAGTCATTAGCGGCTTTGCTTCCTGGCAAACCTGAGGTAACGAAATCAGCGACACAGGTGAGTGGTTTTCCTTTGATCAACTCACTGATTTGTTGACGAATGAATGTAGTGACAGACACGCTTTGATCAGTGCAAACAGGAGACAGATGAGAAGGTACACAAAGCAGCGACAGAGCTCTCCGTTAGTTTAACGCATGTGCCTGCATCCGTCCTCGGCCTCCTAGCAACTCGCCTCCGCCACCGCCCCCCGTTCTCCTTCCTTGATCCTCTTTCCCCGCCTCGCCTTCCTCCTTCTCGTCTCCTGCTTGCCCTTTAATTTAGCTCCTAATTAGCTCTGGCAAACAGCCAGAGAGGCAAATGACAGCAACACAGGACCCCAACAGCAGCGCTCGCTGCAGACACAGATGTTCCCTTTAACTCCTCCGTGTCTCACAGACAAAAGCACTTTCCTGTCCTGTGTGCGTTTCCGTATGAGCCTGAAGAGAAGACTTCTGGGAAATGACTGGGCGGGGGGTGTTGAGGAGGAGAACACTGAACAACATGTTGACAGGACCATCAGCCGTTAGCGGCGCTGGGAGGAGCACACGCCTACCTGCGTGAGCCGCATGCGCCGCCTGCAGCTGCACAGAAGGCGCTTGTTTAATGGAAGATGGAAGAACCTGATAGAAGCTAAGCACTCGAGTCACGTCACTGTTTAATGGAACAGATTAAAACTGTTTTCTGGGCCGAGTTTGAGTGATTTTGCTCCAAAGCTAAAATGCAAACTCTGGGTTTCCGTTCTGTGGTTGAAACTGTGGTGTTTGGGCAGGTTTTGCACAGAGACGTCCGGTGTAAAACCAAACATCTAAAAGTCCAGTTTCTCTGGAGAAGACGCGACAAATGCAGTTAGTCTGTGAAGCTACTTTCCATATGTTCCCACCTCGTTTTAGCTGAGGGCCCTGCCTATTAGCCACTAAGCTGCACATGTGCTTCCCACGGGACTCGGGTTCAGGTTGATGGGACACATTTGCCCCTCGGCGCGTGCTGCAGCTGCGTGTCGACGCTCAGTGCATCGCATTGAGACACGAGAGAAGTGCACTTTAGACCGACTCAACCAGTTCTGAAGCTGCAGGCACATACTGCAGCGAGTGCACGCAGGAATGCTGAGCCTGCAGGAGCTGGGGGTCAAGGCCAGGTGGAGTAATATGCAAGTTGGCTGATGGTAACCACGCGTCATTCAACAAGTGATTTTCATTAGGAAAGTGAAAATTCATCTTTGTTTTGGTTTGCTCTGTTTCAGCTGAACCTGCCGGTGAGGAGGACAATCGAAACCTGCTGTAGGTGTGGCCCCCTGGGGCTCCGGGGCTCTATTCAATAAGACGCTACTGGGTCTCTGAGACTGGGGCTGCAGCGTTGCTTGTTGTGGTTCTCTGCTGTGAACACACTGGGCCATAGTTTCACTGATGCACATTAGCCACTCTTTGATCTTATAACCGACTCTCGGGTTGTCCGTCCAAGTCCAAGCTTCCATTCACTTCAGAACCACATGCTTGTTCAAAGATCTAAACCAGCCGTCCCCCTCTTCCTGTTAGATTCATAACTTATAGTCATGAGAGCTGGCCAGACGGAGACTGGTGCTGCTCATCATCAGATCAGAGCAGATCTGCGGCCGCTGATTCAATCTTGCACCCCTGTCGTTTCCTCCTGATGAGAGGATTATTCAAGTAATGGCTGAAATTAACAGCAGTAATGATCCTCTACATTGAACTACACAGACTCCAGTGATGCAGCGTTCAGCATCTTTCACCTGATCATGAGCTACTTTGGTAACGATTCAGTTTGAGCTGTGTGATCCTACCTGAGCAGGTGAGAGGGTCTCTTCCCCTTGTGCTGTCTCGGTGTGTCTGCTCAGCTCTCTTACCCCATACTTATCTCCACCCACCGGGGGAACAGGGAGGGGAGAAAAGGGAGGGGAGCCAGGAAGTGAACCTGAAAACAAACACCACAGGTATTTGTCAACAGCTCGGCCTAAAGAAAACCATTCAACAAACACGACGACGTCCAGAAGGCAGAACGATGGACAGAGAGTTAGCAAGTCAAACCCAGTATAGTGTAGTTAGAATATACAATATAATAGTATGCAGCAACCGTTTCAAAGCCTCTTCATTAGAAAACAGGGACCCTTAACATTTCTACAGAAGTTCCTGAGTGACGGCACATGACGAAGCTACTACTGTAATTTAATCAAGCTTCAGGGTGAAAACCAGGAGGCGTAGCTTCAACTCTGGCTCCTGCTCTGATGACACAGTACAAACAAACCACAACTGGCAGCTCAGCGTTACAACAGAATATTTCATCATCTGGATTCCAGTTGGCTCCTGTAGCTTTTAGTGAAACTAAATAAAAGCCTTAGTCATATCATCTTCCCCAGCGGCTGATTACACATAGATTCCTCAGGCTGACAGAGGCCTGGAAGAAGGAGGAGAACGAGACCAAGAGGAACATGCGTGACGCTATGAGGCCGTGAGCTGGAGCTGTTGATTAATGCGTTTCCCAGCAGACTCCACCCAGCTGAAACCTAAAGCTGCTGCTCTCCATTGGCTCACAGGCCTGTGAGGAGCCCCCGCCCCTGGCGTGGCTACATGCTTGTCGGCTGCTCTGCAGAAACACGGTTGTGGAGGAGAGTCGGCTTCCTGCTCACGTCACCTGGAGTTGTGTGGAAACCTAAACACGTTTCTGAGCCACTCGACTGCTTCCCAAAGCATGAAGCCGGAGCCCGACTCCCTGGATAAACAAGCGTTTTGTATATTTGCCACGGTCCTGACTGTAAAATAACAGCAGGCGGTCTGTGCAGGCCCTGACTTCAGACTGTACAGTTTATCTGCCGCAACGAAAACACAAAGGCAGACGGAGGCTGGCTTCCTACAGGCGGCGGGTTGGAACCTACCAAACCACTGGTTGTGCCGGTTAGATATTAAGAGGCCAAGCCATTTTATCATTCACAGCTCAGAGTTAATGAGCAAACAGAACGTTCACCAGAGGTTACTGTAGCACCAAGTGTTTGGCTTCTGGGCGATATCGCTGCCACATTAAGCCTTTATTGCTTTATGTTCACCTGCTGCACGAACCGGGGCCTCAACGCTGGTGATGAACCCAGACACCATTTGGCTCCTGATTGTCACATCTTTCAATAAAATTAGAGACGACATAAATGCAGCGTTGAGCGTTTAACCTTGAATGTGTTCGTGTCAGACGTGCGCCCTCTTTGGCGCCGACCCGGGTGGCGTGCGCTGTGGGAGCTCATGTTGTTAACGGAGGCAGCAGCAGGTGATTGAGAACCACAGGTTATGCAACCGTGAACTGCTGAAGGCGACTGACATGTGCTCAAAGTGAAAGCGTTCACTGTGTGATGCGACGCACGTGAAGCCGGATCATCGAGGGTCAAGACGCTGAGGGAGGAAGGTGTGGGTCTGTTTGACGCGCTAGCTCGCATTTACTGACGGCCTGCTATTTTTACCCATCCGCTGTTTAACGATACGCTCCACCTGTGCAAACTAAAAGGAATCAATTCATTATCACACAATGA
The DNA here is from genome assembly GCF_900634795.4 of Betta splendens. Classification (NCBI taxonomy): domain Eukaryota; kingdom Metazoa; phylum Chordata; class Actinopteri; order Anabantiformes; family Osphronemidae; genus Betta; species Betta splendens. The sequence continues at coordinate 16,926,131 of NC_040895.2, forward strand.
CACCTTGTACTAACGCAGCAGCTCTGACATAATTCTGTTTCTACCAGGTAGTAAATTCCCAGCTTTCTGCTACAGTAAATGAGCAGTGGCTCTGCTGTTTATGTAAATACGGTTTCCACAATCAGCACTGTATTAAAACAAACTATAGAGTGGGTCTGTGCGTGTGTGATAGCAGATATGAGGGCGGCTGAAGTCCACCACCCACTTTCGATTCGGCCTCAGTTCAACTCTTCGTGGACACACGAGGCCCATTTCACAGTTGATCTGCTCTTAGCCACAGTATCTTTGCTCCGTCTGCGTTTGGATCCCAGCATGGGATCGGGTCGGGTCGGGTGAGCTCTGGCTCAGAGCCTGCTGCTACTCGGGGTCCTGGACTTGGCCAGCGACACTTCAGCAGCACTTAGCGCACAGATGAGACACTGGCACGAGCTTGAAGTCGAGTCCTTCACCACAACAGTGGTGGAAAAGAAGAAGCTTCAGCCGCAGGCAATGACCCCCCCCACACACACACGATCACTTAAAATAGAAAGGAATTTCTCATTATCAACAAATACTTGTCACTCAGACTCCACATGTAAAAGGTCACCGCTCTGTAAGCTGTGCAAAGACACTGTGTCCAGATCCCAGGCTAACGCAGATCAGCAGCAGTGACAGAAACACCGGAGCGACTTCAGCTTTAAAACGAATGAGGAGGCCAAACCGCCTTAAACCATCTCCTAATACAAACCACTCCACTTTAACTCCAGCATCCACTGTGACCTCAGCAAATACATATATAATACGACTGAGGACGGCTGGAACAAATCTCAGAATCACTAGACGAGATGAGCGGAAAGGAACGCGCTTGTTCACAGCTAACGCTAACGCAGAGAGGACGACATCAGCCTCGTTCGGCCGTTTAAACAATGGCAGCGATTTTCCAGCTCACCAGACCAATGACTTAAACCTAAATGAGGCGGAGATGGAGGAAACCTGCTCACTCACAGCTGAATCATGAGCTCTGCCTGCATTCAAACCGTTCCGTTGACTTTAGTTTACTTTATTTTATGTCATAACAGTGACGGTGCTGACTCATCCACACTCATGTCCACTGGGTGCAGGCCGTGTCTAAAGTGCATTTACTGATCTAATAACAAAAACAGGATAGAAATTTAAGTGTGTATGTGAGAATTAGCAGCAAGAAATCATAACAATATTACGATAAATCAAAATGGAGGCATATGCTGCAGTAGGACTGAAATCTAAAGTATAAAAGGCTAAATAAGTTACACATCCTCAGGGACTGAAGCAGGAAGAGGGTAAGAAACAGGGAGGAAGCCATCAGACAATACTTAACATTGCCCAACCCACGACTTCCTGCCAAGAAATAAAAATGGGAAAAAGCCACAGCTGAGCTGCAACGGCAGGTTAGTTTGTCAATGCAGACAAATATTTACAATATTTACAATGTCAACAACAAAACGGGTCGGACAGGCTGTCTGTCCAAACGCTTCACTTTCATCAAGTTTCACAAGACGTGAACAGACAACGACCTGTTACCACAACAGATATGAATGGAAATGATACTGATGTCATCAGACCGTGACATCCTGAAGGTAGCGCACAGCGGGGGAGCTACTGGTTGAAACACTGGGACCAGTTGTGTCCAGCAACTCGGTTTTATGTAGCTGAAGCAACCTGGGAGCAGCGCAAAGTGAACAGAGGAAATGGGAGATTGTCTGGAAATATGAATGAACATTCTGTGATGAAACTGTTGGTTGCTTCATCCATTTGCTAACTGGAACTGCTGTGTGTGTGTGTGTGTGTGTGTGTGTGTGTGTGTGTGTGTGTGTGTGTGTGTGTGTGTGTGTACACACATTACATTGTCAGAATCACAAGTCAGAAGAGAAACTTAAGCAAACTGCTGCAATGCTCTACTTTCACAATGAAAGATGCGTAGGAAGTGAAACGAGCTGTGGTCTCTCCAACGTGTTCTGGGGCTGTTTCTTGACTTTGGCTCAGTGGCTGCACACCAACAGAACAAACCCCAAACCATGAGCAGGTGTCCAGGTTCCTGTCTCACCATCAGCACTCCGCTGAGTCTCCATACTGTGGTCTGCCACTAACGTTACAGCTAACCCGCCTGGATTACACTGACCTCCAGTGGTCCCCGGGCATCCGGGTTGGGCAGCACTGATCACTGGTCACGGTCGACTGTGTTTAGTGATTCTACAGGTGAGCAGCCAGTGAACGGATAGAGACGGATGCCGTCAGGCGTTTGTTCAAACAGGACACGGCAGATTCAGATTCTGTGTCAACATGAAGAACGGCAACGGGATTGTAGCACAGACGTGATGGGACGGCCTCATAATTAGCTGCACATCTCCCACTTGTGCTGTCCTGAAACGACTGACCTTGAAACCATAGAAGTGAGTCAACGACTGATGGAGGAGCCGGCGTTTGAAGCCAGATCCCTTTTAAAAGAAACACTGCGACGCTCAAACACCAAGTGAACCGACGATTTCAACATTTGTGTTTGTGGAAAAACACGCGTGACTATAATTAGTTTGTCCTCAACCTCAGAAAGTGTACGAGGTAAGTCCGGAATATTAATGAGGACGTGCTGCTGCGGTGACATGGGTTAGGTGAGAGAACATGTCCAGCAGCTGGAGGCAGGGACCGGGCTCGGACCCGCGGGCGAGGGCTCGGACCCGCGGGCGAGGGCACGTCCCATGACGATCACGGCGCCGTTAGTCGGGGAAGTGGAAACCGTGTCAAGTCACTGAGTCACGATGGACTGAACCTTATTCACCGTTTGTTTGGGACGCAGCTGCTTCAGCGACTTCAAAATAAAACTCTCCGGTGACACAAACGGCCAACACAAACACAACAACATTGACTGTGATACTGGTGAAAGCAAATAATGGACCACACAAACCTCCATTAAGGCAACTTGATACTGTAATGAGCAGCTAATTGGATCCACTCCCTCCTCCAACAGAACATAAATTAAACATCGCTGGATAGAAATAAAAATCATTTTATTTTTAAATGACGACCATACTTTTCCATTTAGTCTTATTTTTATTCGCAAATGATACAGAAACTTAACCCTGACTGGACTGAAACAGCTCATCCCAATTGTGGTTTGGGAATTTTTGGCTAAACATAGCAGGGTTACACACACACACACACACACACACACACACACACACACACACACACACACACACACACACAGGAAAATGTTGCTCATGTGAATTAAAAACTTGACACACACAGTAGAAAAGGCTCCGAGGAGCAGATAGTGGCAGATCTCAGGTTTGTTCAGCTTGAAACACACAAAGAAGCAGCAACAGACACACAAAAGCCTCATTCACACATTATTCCCAGGTATCTACGTTAAATATTGGATTAGCCTGAGCTGCTTTGTGCCCCAGGCATTTGGGCTGGGGGTCACCTGGCTCTGTGTTTACACTAAGCAGGGTAGCAACCAGCACAAGCAGCCGCTCCTCCAGATGTGGACCACAGCGGAACCGACCCAACAGGTTGCTTTTAAACCTAAACAGATTACATTTAAACGGTGAAGTCGAAGCGAACACGTCACACGCGTCGACTGGAACCCGCAAAAACGAAAACTCCGGTTGAAGAACGACTGGAAACTGTTAATTATAGCGTTGACTCGTTGGGTCGGTGCCGCTTTAGCCCCGCGTCTAAGCGGTTCCGTGCTTTGTTAAAACCTTCCACCCATTTATCGGCTCTATTTAGTCTCGTACTTTTTGAAAAACTCACCTCCTGTTGACGTTAAAGTGGTAAAAGGCTCGAGGCAGGTCCAGGCGGGCTGAAATCACTTGTTTCACTTCTTCTTTCTCAGGCCGACACCGGAACAGGACCGAGATAGATCCACGAGACGGGTTCGGCGGTTAAATGTCAGTATTTACAGCAACACTTTTCCTGTTTTGACGCCGACGTCGTCTCCGACTCACTGCGTAACGAAGTGATCTGCTCCGCGGGACTCGGAGCGCGGGGCGGGGCGAGCGCGCGCGCGAGGGCGGGGTGCGCGCGCGCTCTCTCTCTCTCTCTCTCTCTCTCTCTCTCTCTCTCTCTTTCTCTCCCACGCACACACAAACATTTACGTACTCTATATTTAATTGCGCTTAACTTGATGAACCCCCACATTTGCCCCAAAACCTAGTCGTTAATCAAACATGAGAGGGACAAGTTGCTCCAGCTTCAACAGCCATTCAGACCCTATAGACTGTTTTGCTCCAGGCTCTTTGGGACGTTGCAGCCTGGGCGTGTCTCCACACGCTTCCCCACCTGGAATCCTCAGGTCCGTCGGGGGGGGGGGTTCTGGTGGATCGGAGGGAGAACTTCAGAACTGATCAGAACATCGGAGCCATAAAGCAGCGTGACGCTGGGCCGACGCTGGGCCCAGATAAACTTAAGCTGCGTGTCTGGAAACAGCCTCGGGCCTGTTTTGAAGCCACTCCAACCTGCCGGATGCTTCAGGTCATTGTTGTGATGAAAGGTGAGCCAACACCCCGGCCTCAGGCTGCCGGCGTCTTCACGGGCCTCACTGAGGCCCATTCATTGGGCTGCTTCGGCCCATCAGGGCCCTGATGACGCGGTGCTTCACCATCGCATGGTTTCCTCTTACTCCAGTGGAACCTGTGCTGCAGCAGATGGCTCTTGATGACTGGACGTGTGTGTGGTGGGCGGGGTCTGCAGACAGCAGGGGGTCGGTCCCCGGCACCACCTCCCAGACCGGGACCGAGGGGGTCTGCGGCTCAATAGGCTTTGTGTAACCGAACCCCCAGCTGGTCGCCATGGAAACAACACACGCAGAGTCTGAACCTAAAATAACATAAACCCTCACCACGACTTCCTCTGCACGTGGCCGCTCATGCATCCACGCGCTCGCGCTGCTGATCTGAGCACAGAGGAGGCTGTGAAGGAGGCCAGGGGTCGGGTGTCTCCTCGCGCCCACAGCCTCCGGGGGCCTCGGGGCGCGGCTCCACCCAGCGGGACCCCCACGCGCCCCCCGGCTGCTCCTGGATCAGCTGGAAGCAGGCAGAGCTGGAGCGGGTCAGTGCCGTCAGCCGCGCGTACGTACAGTGTGGAAGCGGTGTCAGGGCACCAGGCTGCAGGTGGAACCGCTTTTTAATGTGTATAATAGGACCGGACTCCTTACACCCACGTTACAGGCATGAGAGGTCGCAGCGCCTTCATGGCGCCGCCAGGTTCGGGCGTGTGGAAGTCACAGTGTGTGTTGTTGTTTGTGGGTCCAGGACGGCTCTTTGTGGTTTGTTCCTCTCCTAGCAACAATAGCGGCTTTGTTGCTCTCTGCCCGGTCCTGGCAGCGGCGCCGGGTCCTGTGACTTCCACGCTCCGCCGGCTCGGCTCGGCTCAGGCCCGCGTCACTGCCTCTTCACACCTTCGAAGTCCTCGTTTGAGTGAGGTTTGTGGTTTCTGGAGACCTCAGCGCCGCGGCCTCAGACCGGTGCCAAGGTCGATGAGGGAAGCGAAGCACACCTCAGCTGCTAATTATTAGCTGCCGCGGTGCCCGAGTCCTGATCCTCCCCAAAAAACGTCACGTTGTGTGTTTCGTGGTACTCAGTTTTTAGCATCATGTGTTTTCACCACAGACTAGTAGGTTTCCTGTTTGTGATTTCGTAAGAACTGGCAGTTGAACATCAGATGCTTAAATTCTCATGACCTCAGTTTGTTGAGTCGTCGTCCTCCTGTTGTGTGGTGTGTGCAGGTCAGACACACACTGACATCTGAAGCTAACGCGTAGCAGCACATCGCTACATTAGACGCTGCAGTTACAGATGTGAACCTTTAAGGCTCTGGCTGTTGCACTAAAGAGAGAATAAAGTGTTTTAGCCTGACGCACTCGTGACCTCTGACTCATCTCAGACTGACAACACTGCGCTTGTGACCAAACCTCGAACTCAACTTGCAGCCATGACGGATCCGTCCCTTCAGACTGTGTTTAATCCAGATGGGAGCAGCGCTGAAACAGGAGCCTTCAGTGACTGTGACGCTGGAAATGATGCCGGGTCTCCTGTTACCGAGGGAGATTAGAGGAGACAACACGATGTGCGGCACTGACTCATGCACGCACACACACACACACACACACACACACACACACACACACACACACACACACACACACACACACACACACACACACACACACACACACACACACACACACACACAAATAATGAAAAACAAACTGTGTGAAGTTCCGTGGTTCCATGATTAAAGGCGGCCTCTTTGATGCCTCCTGGATTTAAACACCTCTGCTCTGTGATGATTTGCTTTGTAGTAGACAGCATTATGTAAAACACATGCAAACATGTTGAGGTTTGTTCTTGACTCCTGGTCGATCATCCTCAATTTGAATAGGAAAATGCACGTGGTGACGCGTGTCTTTCAATCTGGTCAAAGTTTTAAGCAGCTAAAAGCCACCTGTGCTTGGTGTACTGACAGTGAGGAGGAAGCGGTTTCCATAGCAACCAGGAGGATTAGCGCTGGGATACTGTGTCAGCATCAGGTGACAAATAGTTTGTTCCCCTGCGGACACTTACTAATGACGAGGTTACGCTGATCTGACACCGGACCAACGGAGGCAGGTTTCCTTCTTCAGGTTCTGCCTGTCCTGAAGCTGCTCCTTCACGGCGAGATGTTTCAAATCTACGAGGTGTTTGCTCTAAATCGCTTTCCAGTGTGCAGATGTTGGCGTTCCACAGCTTCCTCGCAGAAACAAGTAAACAAAGGCATAAATCTGGACACGAACCCTCTGGATGGAGGAAATTCCTGCGCCGCCGCCTCCTGCAACCAAGGGCCGCGCTGTCTGAGGCTGAGCATCGTGTGGTCTCCTGCGCCCAGAGGCCTCTGTAATCAGCCCTGATGGCTGCTCCTTCATGGTCATCACATATGCTACTGGAATGTAAGGGGGAGGGGCTGTTTACAGCTTGAGCCAAGCGTCTATTTGCAGGTTTTGTTTTATGTCGTAGCTTTTACACCACATGGCGCGTTCACGCGGAGCAAACACAAACACAACAAGGCCAAAAAAGGCCAATCTGCAGCTTCTGCTCTGAGACCCCGGATCGCGCGCTCCCGCTCCGTTCCTGCCTTTGTGAGACACACGTCCTCCTTTTGTTGTGTGTGAGGACAGGCCGCGCTTCACAGCATCAGTGCCACGCTGTTGTGGAGGCGCTGGACTTTGGCCAGTTCAGATACGAGAGAGAACCAGCTCAGCAAGAAGAAGCTTCTGTATGAGGAACCTGAGCAAAGCAGGAACATCGTGTTCATCGTGATCGCTATTCAATCGCTTTTAATCTGACTTCCAGCAATAAAATGAGCAGCAGGTCATAAAAGCACGTGCGCCGGGGTGCGTCACACGACGCCGATCGGAGCGTTTCTCAGGCTTCCACTCATCCCTTTGCTCGATGCGCGTGTTTGCCTGCAGCTCAAAGTTCACAGTCCCACAGTGGAGGAGACATCACCTCCTACTTTGGGCTTTATTGACTGCGAGTGTTTGAACGGCAGAACCGGCGACCAGCGTGTGAACTGGTGAACGCACAGAATCGGGCTGTGAAGCAGATGAGGCGGGTTCTAGCGTTGGCTGTAGGTTCCACTCTGCAGCTTCACTACTGAACCAGACCACACTCCCTCTGGTGAAACAGCAGAGGTGCGTTTTGAGTCATTTGAGTCAAACCTCATTTGTTTGCTGAGCACCGAGTGGCCCAAGCTGCTCTGTGGGACTTTTGGAGAAGGCCAAGCTCTCTGTTGTGCTGAGGATTTGGGTCGAGGTTGGGTTTTATGCCCAGACCACAAGTTATTTTGTTCTACTTTAAGCCTTTAGAACAATTAGCTGCATTAGAGATGTTATTTGTGAAGCACAAATGGAAAAAAACTGAACTATGTGATTAAAACAAGCTTTGCAGACCACTCCCCTCCATTTTGACCTTGTCTTCCTTCCTGCTCCGTCCTTTCATCATAACTGCTGCTGCTTTCAGTGCTCACTAAACACTGGCTTCAGTATGTGATGTGAAGCAGAGACATTTATGGAAAGAGCAACACAAGAACCAGGGAGGAGAAAGGTTCAGGTTCAGGAATGTGATATTTAAAAGCAGAAGACAGTCAGAGCTAAACAGACGGCGCTCAGGGAGGTTCCCACCGACTTCTGACCTTTGCAAATGCATCCTCTCTATGAAATGTCACAGAACTGAGAGTTTGAATAGAGCATCTACAGTGTCTGTGTTTCCCAGCGCTACAAACAGTGAAGGAGGAAACGCTGGAGCAGACGGTCACAGCTGAATTTCTCTCTCAGGGAAACGGGACGGACCCAGAACGTGACCCTGCGTTTTTCCTCAGGAATGAAGGACTTCCTTCAGCGTGTGTCACTGTGAGGCTGGGCCTCGAGTCCCTTCGACCTGACGTAAGCGTGGAGTAAGTTTCCTTCTCTGGTTCGGCTCTTTTCAGCAGCAACCCTTTTGTGCTGCATCCTGAAACCGAGACAAACAGCACACACGCACGAACTGCGCCCAGGCGGCATCAACGCCCGGCGGCACCAGGCTCCAGACGTGCAGCGCTGTGTTAATGCAGTCTGGTTGTGCGTCGGCCCAGACGCTGTGGCTCCGGTCCCGTGACGAGAGCGAGCCGGGCCGTCAGATCAGAGCGGTCCGGTCCGGTCCGTTCAGAGATCAGAGGAAGAGATTAGAGGAGCAGGAACAGGGAGCTGAAGCTACGACGCGTCCACACACCCGCGCGTGTGCGCACGCAACACAGACGCACAACAGCAGCTCCACAGAAGCTGCAGTGAGACACTGCCTCTGAATCAGACTCCTCTCAGACGCTTTGAGTCGAGGCTGCGTCTGAACACATCCGGATCCACAGACGAGCGGCACAGGAGGAGTTCACGCTTCACGCGCGCTGGGCATCGCACGCGGCGTCGGATCAGCTGATGCGTGTGACGGCGGTAAATGATGGTGCAAACATTCAAACACTGAAGCTCAGGGGAAAGAAACACAAGGAACAACAGGAACAGGCTGAAGGGTGGGTTTTTCACTTCCAGCCACGTCCCCACGCGTTCAGTAAAGACGGAGCTCTAACCGCAGATCTAAATCGTTCCCTGGTGGTAAAATCTCCACGGCAACACTTATCTGTGGAACCTCCTAACGGCTTGGACTGACTGAGCCCAGCATCTCCAGTAAACACCTGCATCTCATAAGTGGACATCCTGGAAGCGGAGCTCAGGTCCACACTGAGCAGATCAGTTACTGAGCTCAGTCAAAACACATGGTTTTGTGTCACATTTAGCTTCATCACGATAAGCTGGTTTCTCAGGAAATGATCTGCGTCTCAGGAGCTCAGCGACGCTTTCGCAACAATCCTGTGTCTCAATAGACACAGCAGCAGTTCAGTCACAACGTGCGCAGTTCAGCTCTGTTTCTCTTTCATTGACATTAAGTCACGTCAAATTTGGTTTCAGAGTAAATCTGAACTGTTTACAGTAGGAGTCATTTAGAAAGTAGGACTGCGTTGGAGGGGACGGTTACGCAAACTGAACTACTGGGCAACATGTAAAGCAGCAAGTATGTTATACAAATGTGTGTGCGTGTGTGTGTGTGTGTGTGTGTGCGTGTGTGTGTGTGTGTGTGTGCGTGCGTGTATGTATGTGTGTGCGCGTGTGTGTGTGTGTGTGTGTGTGTGTGTGTGTGTGTGTGTGTGTGTGTGTGTGTGTGTGTGCGTGTATGTATGTATGTGTGTGTGTGTGTGTGTGTGTGTGTGTGCGTGTGTGTGAGAAGAAGCCAAGAGCAGGACGTTCACAGGCGTCGCTCGCGGGAGGACAGAACGCAGCGTTTCTGAACCTTTGCTGCTCTGAATCATCGCTTTGTGCGAGCTGATCTGGGATCGTGGTAACATTCAAGATATGTAAACAAAAGCTGAGCAGTTGTTTTTATGAGGGAACGCGTGAGGACAGTTTGTCCTGCTGCCTGATCCGCTGGCGTCTCATCTTTGCTGGTTCGTCGCTGCTGTGATGCTGCTTCCTTCCTCTTCGGCCCCTCCCCCACAGACAGACAGGGTGGGGTCACGCCACATGAATGCACTTTGCGATCAGTCCAACATCTGCGTCGGCCTCAGAGCTTCATCATCTGATTTATCCATGGATCAGCTGGAGGAGCAGCTGGAACGGATGCAGCTCCGCCACCAAAGCAGAGACAACTGACGGACGAGGACGCTGGTGGTTTGAGCAGCTCCACCTGTGGTTTGTCAGCGTACCCACACAAATGTACACAGAGGCTGGTGTTCAACATGATGTCACTCACAGCGTTTCCTGTGAACAGAACTGGGCCCAGTCAGAGCTGGAAATAAAGCTGCATAAGGTTTAATCTGAATCCTGCTTCGTACCTGACGACCGACACGCACAGATGTGAGGTTGGAAAATGTTGTGAAAGTGTTGTGTGTGTGTGTGTGTGGGGGGGGGGGGGGGGGACCTATACAGAGACCACAGCCACGGCAAAGGGAGTGTGGAGGTCCCCTTTAACCCTTAAAGTCATTTATCTGACACTCACCTTTCTAAATGAGCAGAAACGACCAAAAAAGCCCAGGAACTCGAACGTCTGCAGCGCCTTCAGATTCAGCAACACTGAGCGCGTTCACAGTTCACAAGTTCAGTCTCCCCTTTGAACACATACTGTACGTGACCTCAGCCGTGCTCTCGTTATCGCCCTCAGCTTCTCGCGTGCGACCTCCAGGTTCCAACGGGCCGAGGCGACAGAGCCGATAAACCAGAGGACGCGGAGCTGAATTCCTGCCGCCGCGCGTATTTACTGACACTGATAGAAACGTGAGCGCGCACGGGTTCTGCTCCAGCGACTTTATTTCTGGGACCTGTGGAGTCGGGCCTCGGCGCCGGCAGAAGGTCAGGAGGCTCGTGTTTCATACCCGGCAGCGTTCCAGAACCACGAGAACGTGAACAACAAGACGCTCGTTTCCAGCAGTGAAAACTAAGATTTGAGCGTTTGCTGAAGCGTCGGCTGCCTCTCGGTGTCGTTACAGTGGGACGCGCTGTAAACACGTGGACAAACAGAGGCTCTGCCGCTGTCTGCCTCCGGGCCAGAGGCCGGAGGGGTCCAGTCGAATCAGTCCCACTCACAGGAACCCAATGAGCGGCGCTTGTTGAGGAGTGGGGGCGCGGCCTGGTCTCGTGGACCTCCAGATGTGGAGCTGCAGCTGCTCAGAGCTGCTCCGTCCGCTGGAGCTGCTTCACCCACGTGGGGATGGTTCTGTGGACGCGTGTGAGGGTGGGGGCAGAGCCGGGGGGTTCCTCCGCTCAGAGCGTCTGCGCTTCCACTGCGCACGCTTCTTTTAGGTCCTGGGAACCGTGGACTTGGACCAGAAGCTCTGCTGGTTGCATGGCGTGAAGGCTGGTTGCTGGGGAGCGGAGCAGAAGCGCTCTTTGTGCAGCCGTGTGTGTGGCAGCTTGCGATGACTGTTTGTTCAGCCCCACTCTGACTGAACACTGCCACCATTCATCCCACGCCAGCGCCGCGCGGCCCGTGGACGCTCGGCACACACGCAGTTCACAGGGGGGGACCCGCAGGCGGTTCCGACCAGCGGCTTGTGTCATGTCTCGTCCCAGGATCGACCCAGTAACTGCAGGTTCTGCAGGTGCGCGTGCGTTCAGACTCTGTCTGACAGACAAAGAGCAGTTTGTGCCTGGAAGGATGTGGGAAAGGATTCTGTGAACCCGGAGGACGAGGTGTTCTGAGAACCCCTGAAGGTGCGAAGACAGAAACACTTTTGTTCAAGAAGCTACAGTGAGTGGGAGAAAGAAAAGCACTCGGACTACGTCACCTTGAGCCAAGATGAATGTTTAATGATCATTTAATGATTCATTTAACAGTTGACTGTGACACACATCATCATATCATATGTTCAATTAATATGACGACTGGGAGAAAAATAAATCTAATAACAGAAAGTATCAGGAGCCTGTATATTTGGTTCCATATTCATTAAATAAAAGAAAACTAACGACTACAACTAACGACTACTGAAACAGGCGTAAACAGTACAACAGCGCCCCCTTGTGGACAAAGAGCGGCAGCTTCTAACCCATGACCTTAACGCTGATAAATCACAGGAAATAGAAGCGCATAATGGATTTACAAACAAACAAAGCACGGATCAAAGGTCAGTGAATGTGAGTCAACGATAAACGTGATTAATAGCTTGACACTATCAACAACCGAATCTACACAAATGGGAACAACTTAAACACACACACAAGTAGAAGAAACATCAGGATTCTCTAAATGACTGTGTCGTATTATTATTGGTATCTTATACTACTTATTTATTAATACTAGTAGTATTATTGAAGTCATTATGAGCCCTGGCCTCCTTCAGACCACGTCCTCCGCTCTGTTTCGGGCTCTTACTGCAGACGGACATGAGTGAGAATAGAAAGTGACAGGAGACAGACGGCAGAGGTGACAGATTATCTGCTCGTCCTCCTGCTCCGAATCCCTAAACTCTGCACTGGAGCTCGGCCCAAAGGCTTTGGGAGCCGTCCATGTGTGCCAGTGGAGCAGCGGGATCAGCAGACGACGCAGGGAGAGTCCCCGAAGACGAGAAGGAGGCGACGCGTGACGGAACGCACGAGAAGCTCTCAATTACTGTCAGAGCAGCGTTTGTGGAAGGACGTGAATGAGGTGCGACGTTTCACTGCAGCGCTTCCGCTTCGGTACCTGGCCTCACAGACGTGCAGGCTGCACTGGTCGGCACTGGTTTCACTTCCTGATGGTTGACAGGCCGCGTGTGCAGAATCCCGCAGATCAGCGCTCGCGCCGCTTCTAAGACACTTAATCTGCTCAATGAGATTGGGAGCGTCCACGCAGACACGAGGCCCTGAGGGGAAAAGCCACCGGCCCATATGGCCCATATGGCCCATCTGGACCACCCGGACCATCTGGCCGACGGCACCAGTGACGGTAAACCGTTCGCTCCTGATGATAAGAGGATGAAGCCTCGCGGCCAGTGTTCGCTCTGAGACCACGCGGGACGGACGCTCGCGGCCGCTGCTGCTTCTCACCGTCGGCCGAAGGGGAACCATGTACCGCTCACCTCCTCTGCACATCAAGGAGCTGGTGGCTCTGTATGGCAGCCGCTGCTCCGCTGGAGACGAGGACGGCACCAGCGAGGTGAGCAGTAACACGCGGTGTCGCTCAGCGCGAGCGTGACGCGCTCTGACTCTGCTGTGACGACGGCTCCTCCAGGACTCCGAGAGCGGCGAGGAGGCGAGAGGCGGCGGAGGCGTGCGCAGCTGCGTGTCCCTGGAAATCCACGGGCTGCAGAGGGAGGCGCGCGTGTCCTTCTCCAACCAGGAGTACTACCGGAGGCTGGAGGAGCTGAAGAGCACCCACCTGAGGAACATGGCCGAGCTGGAGAGGCTGTACGTCAGCCAGCGGCGCGCAGAGGGGGACGAGCTGGGGAGAAACAGAGAGGCGGCGAGGTCGGGCTCCAGCGTTAGTAATAAACGGAGGGACAGCGATGCCTCGCACTACAAACACCATCACCTAAAAAAGTTACAAAGTAGTTGTAATCTGTTAAATTACAATGCGTCCACCAGGGGGCGCTGCTGTACAGGGTCCGTTTAATGGCGCTGTGTTTGATGGTTTCAGAGCAGGTGTCAATGACGTCTTACAGCCAATTTAAGGAGTGGCTGAACTTAAAGCTTAAAGCCCCCCCCCCCCCCCCCCCCCCCCCCCGTCTGATAGGAAGCTGCAGAGAATCAACTCCCAGGAGGAGCTGGACTTCCACGAAACGTCGAGCGGTTCCGACCAATCCGAGCTCTGCGGGGAGGACCGCATGGGGGACCTGGAGCTGGACAACCCCGGGAGGACCCTTGGCCAGAACCGGACCTTCACGAGGTAGAGGAGTGTTCTGTTACTGTTCATCCTTAGAGCCTTAACGTCCAAGCTCTCATTCTGTCACTGTCGCACAGAGACGTCCTGTTGGGCCCAGACGGGGAACGAACCCAGAGGCACTTTGGGTTCCGGCCAAAGGCCACGTCCCGTCAGGCTGGGGTCGGGGTCTGGTCCAGCTCCAAGGTCACGGTGCCCAAACCCTTCAAGATGATGCTGCGGGAGGAGGAGAGGAAGAAGCGGCGGGTGCGGACGCGTTCGGAGGTGGAGCTGGAGAACTCGCTGCTGAGACGGGAGCTGGAGGAGCTCCGAGAGTGTCAGAACCGCTTCAGGGCGTCGCCCGCCCCGGCCCACACGCGCCTGCCGCTCTACCAGCTGATCAGCTGCCGGCCCAGCCAGCGGCCCGACTGGACCGGCAGCCGCCGGGGCGACCGCGGCACCAGAACCGCTCCCCCGCAGCCGTTCCACTTCCTGGAGCGAGAACGGAAGAAGAGGGAGGCCAGGATCGAGGCGGAGCTGGGAAACCTCGGCCGCGGAGACGAGCGCCGGGCCTTCCGGGCCCGGCCCGTGCCCGGCTCGGTCCACGGCAAACGGCACAGAACCAGGTCCGAGACCGGTCCGCGGCCTGCGCCTCCGCCCGTGTCAGCGCTGGAGAGGGAGGCGACGGAGGGACAAAGCGACCAGAACTCGGACCCGGAGCCGGACGCGGCCCAAACGGACCCCTGTGCCGCCCCCCGTGGGTCGGGGAGGGGTCCGTCCACCAAGCCTGTGAAGAAGCAGATAGAGCTGTCCATCGAGATGGTCCAGGAGAGCGAGTGGTCCGTCAGCCCAGTCTGAGCCCCTGACGGCGCCGCGTCCACGGCAGAGAAACAGAAGCTCTGAGGCCACAACTCACTCCCTGATGTTCCTCATGTGAAGGAACGAAGAAGAAGCTGTTCCGCACACGAACCCACTTTAACTAATACAAAATAGAAATAGATACTGTTTGAATGTGACGATTATGATATGATAATGTCTTTCTAAGCACCAATGCTTTCTTCATGAGTCATGTGTTGTATGTTACTTCCTAATGTCAGACAGGTTTTCACACAGGAGCTGGAGAACAACAGTGCAAAACAATAACAGAGGAAAGACCATATTTGGTCTGCTCACCAGTGAGCACATGAAAACCCCCTTCAAACATCTAGAGCTGACTAATCACTCTGACTTGTCAATCATTCATTCATTTTTAGCCCCTTAGCTGGATGTTAACATAATAAAATAAAAACAAACTTAAAGAGTGAGATATTTTATGTTGTTATTGCTTTTACTGAATAAACTAACAGTTCACAGCCTCTGTGACTGGTTTCAGCAGGTGATTTCTGGGGCACAGACACGTCTCCCTCCTGTCCCCTCCCCCTCCCCCCTCCCTTCCCCTACAATGGGCTGATCATCATTCACCACTACCGTCTAGAGGTATTTCTTACGTACTGTAAGAATAAAACGCGGAGCTGACGCAGAAAAAAGCTGACCACTGTATGAGCGGGCAGACGCGCAGAGGAGCCGATGAAACGGATCTCTTTCAAAGTTTCAACTCCAACTATTCAAACTAAATGGAGTGCGGAGTCTTTGGCTGCAGACAGCGATGTGTCCCAGAGCGGACGCACATGGTTTCACTCCTCATTGTTTGTAAGTACAACGCTTTATTTACTGTTGAAAGGGAAACGAGGGTTGCGATTAGGTTGCGATACGTTCTAGGGTTTACGCCTTTGTTGCAGTTTTATTGTTTCTTTATCTTTTCGCCAAGCTGCAAATATAAAATTTACAAATATAAAAGCTGCAAGTATGAAATAAAAATGAAGTTTGCAATATTGCATCAGCTGAGTGCGGAGTAGGGTGTGGGGACGTAAAGTGAGGGAAAGTCCACACGAGGACCGTATCCATGGCAACGAAGTCGGTGGCACGCGTTTATACAGCGCAGTGATATGAGGAAACGAGGGAAGCGCGGATTGCAGTTCGCGGCTCGTGAGGTCCGTCCGCGTTTCCAGATGGTTACGCTGCGGTGTGTGTACGATGACGCCTGACGTCTGTCCTCAGTGTGCGTTCTGCTGAGGACCCGAGCCCAGGACGTCCCCTGCAACGTCACCCACGACAGTGGCTTGACCCGCTACAGCGTCCCGGAAAGCGACGGAACCAACTGCGAGTACTCCTGGTCCAACAGCGTGAGTGACTGCGGACAGGTGTTACAGCTGCTATGACGTCACGCAGGTAACAAGAGGTCCGCGATTATAGGAACTAAACGAATCCATTTTCTGCAGAGCCATGTGGTGGCAACTCACCAGTCCGAGACTAAACCGCTGGTGCTGGAGCGCAGCATGAACCTTCTCACCACCCAGACCTGCTGTGAGCGCGTTCACTACAAGAGAGACTGCATCTCTGAGGTACGAACTCCACGGTGTGTAGGAATCTGTGCAATGTCTTTTACCGCTAAATCACGCTGCGTTATGCGATGACACATAATGTTCATTAACAAACTGCAGAGCTTCCTGTTTTTCTGTATTTTAGGGGGTTCCATACCAAGCAACATGCACTGGTGAGTAAAGAAGAGAGAGGTGCTGTGTTTAACGTGCAAACGTTTTTCCTCTTTTTGAGTAAAGTGTCTGTTTATGAACTCCATTCTCTAAAACAAGCACATGCTCTTTTTTAAGCCACCTGCAACGTGAACGCTGAGATCCGTGATGATGACAGAGGTACAGTAGGACTCAATGGACTCTACATGATTATGTTCAGTGGGATAAAAGACCCCATGATGTTAAAGTTAAAGGCCACATGATAGAGATCATAAAACCTGAAAACTACTCAGCAGAAAAGCATGAATGAAAGTATAATTAGCATCTGAGTCTGTGCTTCCTGTTGTGAATGAATGTAAGAGGAACAATTGAAACACGAAAACTTTCACAAGGAACTCAGGTCACTTGTGAAATATATATATTATATTTCATGTTGTCTAGTAGTAAAAGTCTAAAATGAGCAGACAGGGAAACTGCTAGGTGCCATTACAGGCTGTTACAGTACTTTTAATTAGGATAAATGTAAATTAGTCCCAACAAGATTTGAGAGCAGTCAGAAGCAGCAGACCCAGAGTCAGCTTCTTCCCCCAGGCTGGTTCTGAGCTGAACTCTACCGGTCACACAACACAGTGACTCAATGACTCGCACAGACACAAACGTGCAATAACCACTGTTGATTGTGACACAGCGAGCTGCAGTTTATATTCTTTATTTGTTCATTTTTGTAAATAACTATAATTAAAATGTAAATAATTAGCTTTTTTGTCACAAGAGGGAACAAAGACTGAGTCAGACCACATATAATTCCGTGGTTGTCTTGTGCAAACTTGGCCATTAAAGCTGATTCTGACATACTGTCCAACTCATGACCAGCAGCAAACATCAATAAATAATGTGATGTCCTTGTATGACACTGATTAGCACCAGTGCACAGATCTGCTAAAGTGATGTTTATTTACTGTTTTACCCACAGTAACGTGTAAATTTAAATATAATCTGTCTTTATAATCAGTCAATCCTTTAGGTCCAGCGACACAGAGTCGCTACCACGCCTGTATTCCTGTTCTTGCCTTCCTCATTCCTGCCTTACTGGGGCTTTTCCTCATGATCAGGTACAGTATTTAAAACACTTGAATGCATTGAATACCCACAGCTGCGTCATAAGGAACGTTTTCATTCATCTGCTGTTCTCATTGAGATATGGGAAACGCTGTCGCTCCAACCCTGGACCAGATGTGGAGGGCCAGTGTTAAACAGATGACCCCTCATCACTTTACACGTGGTCTAATGATTAGATCCGTCCCAGTGGTGTCAGTTTGTTTCATTACTGGTGCTTTTACATTATGCTGGAAACCCTATATAAGCATTTATAAGATTATCTATTTTATTAATGACATGGCACTGCTGAATGAAGAGCCAATAAGAAAAACTATATTTATTCACATGTTGTCATTAGCTGTCAGTTATGTCATGTACTGTATGACGTTTAAAATTGTGCACATCTACTATATGTCTATTAATTTTTATTTTGTATATAATAAATGAATGCAAACTGATTATTTATCAAGCAAACATATGTTAATGTAGCAATGAAATTGATGTCGAGCGCTGGTGGAAAAAGCTATTTGGTTGTTTTTCTTTGACAAATTCACATTTCAGCCAAAAAACAAGGTTTGCATTTAGACAAAGCACATTAAGTACAAGCTCGGAAGCTAAATGTTTGTATTTCACACTTAATGTTTTTCCAGTTGTGTCTAAGTGTGACATTTAGCAGTCTAACTGTGAGGGAGTTTAACAATCTACCCCCTGTAACTTACTGACGTTTGTTCATGTAAATACTGTTAAACTCAGCTGTTAAATGAAACCTGAACTGTTAAGTACAACCATTTTTAAGAACTACACGTTGGTGCTCAGGTGAAACGCTCCCAGCTGTGAAAGCTAGCTATTCAGGGTGTTATGAAGCACTTTCCCTGTCCTATAACATAACAGCCCCCTCATTCTGTCTGTATTAATATATCTCAGTGTGTTAAGTTGTATTTACATGTTTCATTTGTATATTTTACTTTATATTCATAATATCTGAATTTATTATCATTAATAAATGAAATGTATTATGAGAGGATGACAGATATGATGATGTCAGTGTTATATCCAGTCTCTTTTCAGGTTTTAGCCTGATTTATGTTTCACTCCTTTCGTTTTACAGTAAGTCTCTGCTGACAAACCATTAAAAAGGCATTTTGTAAAAAGTTGCATATTTTTTCTGTTGTGTGAAGTCTGGCTTTTTAAACAATGGGTTGTGTGTTACATTGCTTTGTGCAGCCATCATTATCCATTACTGAATCAAAGATCACACGTGGGTGTGGGAAAAATGAGGAGCTGCCTCTAATACCAACCATCTGAAGGAACTTTAATTGAGGTTATTGTACTTTACAGTGCAATAACCCGATGCACCCTATGCAGTTGTCTGCAGAGGAAATGGCGGTGATGGAGGTACGTAGGAGCTGAAGACATGGTAGAGTTTTCAGAATTTGTTTTTATCTGAAGGATTATATAAATGTAACAAAGAGCAACCAGTCAATCATCTCTATTACCGACAGCGGTGAGAAAACGTTAGGCGTGAGAACCGGGGAGGTGCCAAACTGGCAAACGTGATGACGTCACGTTCCTCACGTCACGCCTCATCTGTAGCGCCGCTAGCAAGCTAACAGGTGCTGCAGTAAAAAACAACACAAGCATGTTAGCGTTTATATCATTACTAGGATTTGTCGGGGTCTGTTTGGGGATTGCGTCCATCTTAACTATGTAATTGGCGTAAAGTACAACAAAGAAAGTTGGCAGCTAAAAAAGTAGCAGCTAGCGCCGGCAATTTGGTACTTCCGGTTACAGTACGTGCGTGGATGACGTACAGAATAGCGTAGCAGCATAGCGGCACAGCAGCATAACAGCAGAGGCAGGCGGAGCAGGCGCACAGTCTTCTGTCACTGCTTCACTTCAACCACCACAACTAAATAAACAAATCTCTGTCGGAGTCAAAATGCGGAAATCCGTCCGCATACTCTTTTTGTGTAAGTATGTTTTGTTTATTCTGAAAACAGTAGCCCGCAACACGTAATGATCGTCTACATGCGTTTCCAAAGCGTGAATTAATTTTCGTCATCGATCGTAATGCACTCTGTACTAACTACTGTATTACGTCAGACTGTTACTTACATCACCGAGTTACAACTGAGGAGAGAAAACGGTGACGAAGAGTACACGCGTGACAATGGAGGGTGTTTTTATTTCTACAGTCAGTATTTGTGAGTCAAACGCGACATTTATGAGCACCGGTGTGGTTCAACTGAGCGGCGTGCATTTACCTGCGCGTGGCCGCGTAGGGGCTCGTGACCTGACCCGACCCCACCCTGCGCCAGGCTTCTGTGTGGGTTTGATTCGCGCCGATGCTTAGGCCTGTGTGTGAAGTGTTTGCAAAACGTGGAGTTTTAGACGGCTGCATCAAAGCTCTGCTCGGTTCTTCTAAGTTCTAACGATGCCTTTCACGACCGCCAGTCTGCGCCCTGATGTGCGTCGCTGCTGAGGACCTCATCTGCTCCGTCTCCCAGACGTCTGACCTGACGACCTACACAGTCTCAGCGCCCAAAGGAACCAAAGTCTCAGCGCCCAAAGGAACCAACTGTTGTTACTCGTGGTCCAATGGATCCGTAAGTTGGACATGTTGCTTTACACTGATCGAAAGCCAGCAATAAACTAAAACCACTTTGCTTCTTTTTAAACAATAACTTTTTTCCCATATGTTCACCAGCATCACGTGTTGGCAAACGAGGCAGATAAGCTTGAACACCTGGTGGTGAACAAGGACTGGGCGTCCCTCACAACCAGGAAGTGTTTTGAGAAGGTCCACTACACACTGGACTGCACCTCTGATGTAGGCGCAGTGAATCACAGGGAGACGACAATACTCTGTGTTGAGATAATCTATCTAGCAGTTGTGTTTTTGTAGGGAGACACAGATATGTCGTCAGATTAGCATTTACTGAGCTCCCTTAACTGTACAGGTGATACTCGACATGAGAATATTGTGAAAAACTTTGTATATATTTCAGTAATGCAACTTAAAGGTGAAACTAATATGAGTTAGACTCATTACATGCAAAACATGATAGTTCAAGCTGTGATTTGTCAAAACTGAGATGAATGTTGAACCTATTCACAATGTTTTGATTTTCTGAGATTGTGGATTTGGGGTTTTCATGAGCTGTAAACCTTAGTAATCTAAATTATCTGTAAAAACATGTAATCTTTCTGCATTCCTTTGTTTTAGGACACAGTGAAGAATACTTCATGTACTGGTGAGTATCTCTCAGACTTTACTTTATAGACTATTTGGGGGGAGACTTTAATTGATTTATTAACTAATATAGTTTAACTAATGTAGTTTAATTTGCATTCATTGTTCTTTTTTAATTACACATTATTTTTAAAAGTATCCCCTAATGCACCCTATTTTCGCAGTTGACTGCAGAGGCGTTGTCGGAGGTACGTAGTAGCTTATATATATAAATATAATGTCTGTACAGTCATTACATTATGTGCCTTGTTTACTGTGACTGGTTATTTGTAATATAAGTAGTTATATAAAGTATTCAAGAATCACTCTGTTTAGTCTTTATCCAGGGCTGATTGTGAGCTGCTACTCATAACTCTCACCTCCATGTGTGGATGTGAGGTGCCCATGTCGAGTTTCATTTAATACTAGACTTCCAGAGTTGTACAGTGCTCATGTGACAAGGCCGGTCCTGATAGTTACTCGTCAGGCAACACACACAACATGAAAAGCTGAAGACACACTAAAAAGGAAACAGTGTAGCTAAGGTTGTAAAGAGAAGCTACATGTGGCTAAAGGCCCTACCGCTGACACAGCACATACACATAAACAGAATGTATCAACATCAAACACTAGACACACACTTTCACCTGCAGCTCGAGTTGCAGCGCTGGAAACATGACATAAGAGCAAACAAACACTCCCTGAATGAGAGTTCAAACCACTGCAGACGTTGTAGGTCGGAGTTCAGTCAAGTTCAGATTTGAGTTATTAGCTCAACACGCCGAGACACAACAAAACACGGGTAAAACAACGCAAACAGAAGAATCTGTACCTTTTTTTGTAGCGCGTTCGCAAGCAGTGAAACTCAAGTCAGTGACTAATACTTCCTGGTTAAACCAGTTATATCAGTAAGACATCTAACAAAGTCTCAGACCTGTATTGGTAAGTTTGTAACTATAGAGATTTCAGTATTACTTTAAATATATTTATGCCACTCTTCATTTTGGGGCTTTTAGAAAACAAAAGCTCAAAAAGAAATCCCCTGCTCCCCACCCCCCACATGGTACAGCCGGCTGGGGTGTAGTCACGTGCGCTGCGTTACCAGGAAGTGAGAGCAGAACGTTGTGTGTATAAACACCCTGAAAACCTGATCTCTGGGGTGTAAATGGCTTTAACAGCTGCACCAGCAGCATCAAATCCTGCCTTACCACGTTACTCAATAAACTACTGGAGCTTTGCATGTTAATTCATTAAACATCAACACGTTCTCATGACAGGGAGTCGCAGTTACTTGACTGCTATCACTGTTGCCTTGAGCTCAGTGCTGGTTGTCACCATCCTCATCATCATGATCATCATCTCTCTCAGGTATTTGTAATCCTGGCCTCAAACATCACAGAACTTAAATTAAATGTTTTTAATGACTGTTGGTTTCTGCAGGGAAAAAAACACCAATTAAAGGCTCTGAACCTGTCTGAGCAGGAGGAGGAGGATGATGAAGAGTCAGCATGAGGCCTTTATCATCGATATTTACTCATGGTAGATGTACTGGTCACTAGTACTTGGCTAATCAAGCTCATTCACTGCAGAATTATTATATAATCATGCTGGAACACATATGCTTTTTAAAGGGTTCCTCTAGCTTTTTCATACGGGTGCACCTTACTCGTACTGTAGACGCCATGCATTCTGGGGAAGGACAGGTTTTATAGACCCACCTGTTGTTAAATATTGCTTTAATTTACAACTGTAGAGTTGTATGCAGTAGTTTAAAAGCCTTAAGTGCCTTCATTAGTTGTTAGGAAATGGAGGCACCAGTCGATCCATTTATTCACTCTTAATTCCCTCCTGTCTGTAGGCGCTTCATGAAATGGTGTTATAGATGTTGAGATACAGCATGAAAATATGGCCTTACTATTTATTACTTAACCCACATTTTAGCCAAAATTAGAAGCAGTAGCGTTTTATGACTGGACTTGGGAAACCTGTTGTTGTTCACACTGATTTTTAACACTCCTTTAAAGCCGATGCTAAACATTTAGTTCAGCCGACCTCATTCATGTAGTTCTGGTTCCGGTTGTAGTGAATTCAGTCTCATCATAGTTGCATCTCTATCATATTTGCACAGCCGATACCTATTATTTCTCATGAATCGGTGCTCAGGCCATCAGATCTCGAGGCTGTGGAAGCTGACAGACTCTCTGCGGCACCAGCGAGTGCTCTTTGAGGAGTAAAGCTCAGAATCGTGTGGTTCCCAGGTCCATTCACAAGCTCATATACAAGCCAATTGGTGCTAAACAGCTGTGGAAGCTATCTGACATGTAATGCAGCACCAGCGAGTGCACTTTCAGAGTCCTGTAGCATAACAGCACCTCCCGGTCCACCTGCTTCTCCTGAAGCTCCAGGTGTTAAACCTGTGTTGCTCTGATAGTGTTATTTATCTATTTCTATTGCATATCTCACTTTAAATTCACAGATAAGTATTAATGTATTACTGTAACTATGATGATATAAATCTATATTATGATGAGTATATATTTAAGATGCTTTATTATTTATACGTTATAAAGTAATGTTCTATTAAATGATATACACACATAAATAAATGACACTATATAAGAAGTGGATATGTTGGTGCAGCGTAATGTAACTCAGCGTCGAGTTGTGTTGCATAATGTTGTTATTGGTTTATGTCAAGTCATGAAATTGTTCACTGGATCCTCAATCATCGCAGACTGTATCTGAGATCTGTCTCCTGTTTCTGAGCATTATTAAAAGACAAACACTTTCTGTAAAATTGTATTTTTGGTGTGTGCTTTTGTTTTTGCACAACAACAAAACATTCACGAGAATTCTGCGACGATTACAGGAATGCAGGCGACGGGCGGTGGAGGGGGGTACACTGATCTTGTGACAGGATGACTCACACTTGGCAGGAAGAATCAAGGCGAACCAGTAGCTGCCGGTTTTATTATACGACCATATAAGGCCTTCCCGTTATCGTAACACTGAGCGTAACGGTGGTAACGGTGGCGGTAGGTAGCACTGTGGCCTCACAGCGAGGAGTTTGCATGTTCTCCCCGTGTCTGTGGGTTCTCTCCGGGTTCTCCACTACACTGTAGGTGTGTATGTGTGCGTGCGTGGATGTTTGTCTCTGTTCAATAGAAAATGCATGGAGAGTTCTTCTAAATATAAAGGAGCAGGTTCACTGGAGTTTTACATCACCTCATCAAGTGGCCTGACCTGACTTAGCCAATGAGAGGAGCCCATTAAGGCTGATGCAACGTGATGACACAGCATAACACAAAGATTCTGTTTAATGTTTCAGACCAACACTCAAACAACTCAACTCTCTAGTGGAATTTAATTCACTCACATTAACTTTTAGGAGTCAAGCTCTCAGCTTTTTGCTGTTCCACATTAAGTATCAACCTCGTCTCACAATCTCCTGCTAACAAAGTTCAGGATGAATGTTCCAGATGTGATATGAACAAATTGGGTGCTTCTTTACACAGGTTGTAATATGCACCTGTTAAACTGGTGTCACATGCTACACTTAAAGCTGCAGTTTTCCCACATCAAGTCAAACTGGTCGAACTGGATAAAAAACAGTAGACAGTCCTGCTGTAGATTATTACAATGTAATAAAACCTATACACACAGTATGTGTAATGTAATGTAATAAAACCTATAAAACCTAAACACACAGTATATGGAGTAGCGCACCCGGATATTACAGTACTACTGAATAAGACTGTAATGGTTCTTGTGCTACTAATGCCTGTAACTGTCACGTGCACACCCACAGGACGGGAAACCCCCAACGAGGCTGCGGATTCATCGCTACACCTTAAACATCCAGGTATGCAGAGAAACCCTCAAAACATGACAACCCTTCAGAAGCGAGTGACACATACAATGGTAGCATTGCCTACACAGTAATATATATAAATAAATGATCCAAACTGTCAGAGAGAAAGACAGGACATTAATTAGAAAACCATTATCTACAAAAACAGTTACAGGAGCTTCTAAATCTTCACTTCTCTCTGAAGTGAGAAGTGAAGATTTCACCAGTTCACCCTTCGGCACAGATCCAACCAGTCTTTAGTCAGACTATTCAAATAATTCAAATTCCACTGACCCCCATCAACAAAATAAAAACCTGCAACATATATTGTCACGTGATTTACAAAAACAAACCTGACTTCCCAGATCTGCTCTTGGCAGCGCTCTAGGATGACGTACGTAATATGTGGGGTGAAAAAAATATGTGAAACAAGAACTTCAACACCTTCATTCCTAATGCAGAGCATTCCTAATTCCCAGACAGTCTGTTCTTTGCCTCATATCAGCAGAACCTGAACATGTTTTCTTAGAATCCCTGTTCCAGTACATGTGCAGGATTCTTTGCTTGTGAACACAGCGTCTGCTGCATGTGACTCACCAGTGTGTTAAAGGTGACAGAAATTACAAATAAACCTTGAGACGTTTCCCTGTGATGACCATTCTCATTTTACAAACTTCGTGCTGCAGCTTAATGAGCTAATTACTGGAGAGGGGAGTTTAAGTCAGACTGACCTGAGATGAACTGGGGCCGGTTCAGTCGTGTGTGTGACGCTGCCACACTTTCCAATGACCACGTGACTCAGTGAATGGCATGATTGCTAAAAACAGACAATGTCTCAATGAGTCAAAGCAAAAATCTTCAAGTCTATGTTTCTTCTCATGGCACAAGTTATGATGTTAAATAAAGTAGTTAAAGTGAATCTACGTGTCTTTACTTCCTCCTATTCTTCAACAGGTCATTTACACAAGTTACTCAAAACAACTCACTTAAATTCCTGCTCATAATGTGACATGTCTGTGGTTACTGTTATTCACCATGGTTACGAGGGTCTATACTGTAGTAGCATGAGCATACTGTAAGGTGATCTGAGGTTTTTGTAAACAGAAACCAAGAAGAGAGTTATTAAACCCCAAATCACAAAAGTAAAATCTCAGAAACTTGACTAACACTGTTGTGGCTGGATGTGACGTAAATGTGGAGAGTCTCAGTAGACTAGTGAGTGTGTGTTATATTTAGTGAAGGTGCTAAAATGTAAGAAAATTAAGTAGATTTTATGGGAACAAGCCAAGTATTAGTTCAAACCAGATCTAATCAGTGGATCATCTGATAGTAACAATAGGCCACTCCAAAACCAAAAGCACGGCTGGAACATCGTGATTCTGTGCACGCTTTGAATGACAAACATTTATATTGTGATTATCTCTGCATTGCATTGTAATAACTGTTGATGAACATGACATTATAATGTCTCTGCTTCTGCCAACATCACCTGAGCTGAGATCAAGTCGACTATAAAAGGTTGTGGATGAACTTATGGTAACTGGAATAAAACTTAAAAAGACTTAAATACTGTACAGAACGACAGAAACAGAGGAATGAAACACACAGCATCACTATGACATGCATTTAACCAGAAGGTGTCAGTCAAACCACGTTCCTTCACTGGTATTAAAGCCTTTTATTTATTTTTAATGGTCGTCTGCTATTTTATGCACTGACAAACTAATCAACAAGCCTCATTTAGCTGCTCTGAGTTGATGTGTCTCTAAACCCATTAGAGGGTCAAGGTAAAAGAATGGAGAAGTGAAAGCTGCACAGGTTGTCATCATGGAAACATCTTAACCACAGCTTCAGCAGGAAGAATGACCTGGCACATCATGGTGCGGGTTCTGTTTAAAGGCGCCGAGTCCTCACTGCAGCACCGGAGACAGGAGAGGCCAATAAAACACAAGGAAGCAATATGACACAATATGCGTATTTCTGAGTCACATAGATAGGAGCACTGAATGTGGATGTTCAGGCTTTAAATGCCAGGATGAGTGTGACATCCCACAGCTTCTGCTAAATGCTGGCACTTCCCAGAAACGAGGTGCACACTGTGCCCGGAAAACACCGAGGAGTGACCAGAATTCCCTGGAGTTTCCCCACAACGTGCTGAAGATGTGGACAAGACCTGCAAAAGCAGCCAGATGTGGGTCGCGTCTTCAAACGCCTCCAACTGATCTCTGTCCCACAAGCTCCCGTCAGTCCCCTGCAGCTCTGACCTCTGACCTCCCCACCGCCGCCGCCAACACAACCAGTGTCTGAAGCAAAGCAGAGTCCTGCTCCCTAAACGCATCAGCGCTATATTCACTTCTCTCAGCGACCACAGAACAATTGGACTTTAACAGTATCTCAGTTCAAGCGAGAGGTTTTGTGCATCACTGTTCGTGCCCCGCTGCACTTTGACACTTGAGGTAATTTAATGTTTTTTAATTATTGTTTATCTATCTTTAAACATGGTTTAAAATAAACAAGTTTGTTTGATTTAATGTTTGTGATCTTTATCCTGAATGAGTTTATTGTTTCCTGGTGAATCACAGAGGTTTTGAATGTGGCTGATACGGCGAGTTTGGTTGCTACGCACTGGTTGCAATCCAACACAAAGAGAGAGTCCTTTGGCATGAATCACCTCTTGGAACACGTCCACCCCTCTTATTGTCAGAGGCGCTGCTAATCAGAAATAAGTGGTCGCTGGGAGTGTTGTTCACCTGCGTCAATAGCTTTGCTTCTCCTCCCTCTGGGTCTGTTTGAGTGACAGGCTGCACAGAGATCAGGCAGCAAACAGCTATGAGCCCAGACGGTGATAATGTGGAGAGAGGAGGAAAGTGTGTTGTATTGATGTAATGAGTCAAAGGTCAGAGGTCAGCCTCAGCTCAGAGCAGAGACCCTGAAGCCAAAAGGGCCAAATTAAAGGATGAAATTAAACCTGGGTCAGGTCCTAAATGAGTCGGTCCGATGCAGTGACACAGATGTGACAGGGAAAGTGTTTAAGCTACGAAGCCGAAGGGGGAATTCCACACAGCAAACACCAGCACACAGCAGCAGCTTCCATTCCGATGGAACATTTATTCTGGGAAACTCAAACGGTCGCAGCGTGAAGTGGGCAACGCGAGTTTGTTTGGTTCTCAGACATTTGCACTCACGCAAAGGCAGACACACACACACACACACACACACACACACACACACACACACACACACACACACACACACACACACACACACACACACACACACACACACACACACACTCACGCAAACGCTGACACGCACACACACGCACTCACAGACACTCACGCAAATGCTGAAACATACACTGACACACACGCACTCGCGCAAACGCTGACACACACACTCACGCAAACGCTGACACACACCCAAACACTGACACACACGCACTCACGCAAATGCTGACACACACGCACTCACAGACACTCACGCAAATGCTGAAACATACTCTGACAGACACGCACTCACGCACACACACGCACTCACTGACACACTCGCGCAAACGCTGACACACACACACGCCCTCATGCAAACGCTGACACACACACACACACACACAAACGCTGACACACACACACACACACACATGCACGCTCTCAAACGCTGACACACACACACACACATGCACGCTCTCAAACGCTGACACACACACACACACACACACACACACACACATGCACGCGCGCAAACGCTGACACACATGCACACGCACGACGCCAGACAGAAGCCCCGCCCCCAGCGGGCCGGGGTGCTGCCATGACCTAATAATGGTCATGTGCCTCTGATAGGTCGCTTCAGCAGCCTCATGGCCGCGTGTCTTTTGTTTCCCTTCGGAGAAAAGTACAAGAAGCTAAAAATATATCAGGATTTGAATAATTAAGGGAGAGCGAAACCTTCTTAGAGGCCGCGGTACCGTGTGCACGTTCCACCCAATGAAAGCACTTCAGGCTCATTTAACGGTGTGACGCTGGGATTCCTTGGTGAACGGTCCCACCTGGTGTTACTGTGGGATCATGAGCTGAGCTTTTGTCAAACTAATACAAGGACAAAACATGAGATGCTTTCACATCTCATCGGTTCTGTTAAATGAAACTGAGTTCTGGTCAAACACTGCAGCTACTGTAGCGTCTCACGTCTCTGGATTGTGTAGCAGATGAGTGAAGCCTCAGCAGGTGATCCCCTCAGATGTGGAGCGGCTTTCAGCCTAGTTTTACTATGATTTTTATGTGAACTGTTATTCAGTTGTCACATTATTTGCCTGTGTGTGTGTCAGCGCTGTAGTAGACCCTGTTGCGATCACTCAGAGGACTTTTCTCGTGACCGTGTTACAAGTGGACAGTTGAGACGTCGTCTGGTGCTCGCTCTCACCATCAAATGCCTCTGGAGTAGGATCGCAGGAACAGCTTTACGTTTGAATTATTTAAGATTTAAGATGAAAGAAGGAGATGAAGGAAATGTGTGTGAAGGCGTGAGATTGGAGATGTATTGTACATCAAAGATGGAAGTGATGAAAAGGACGGCGACACACAAATATGAATGAAGGATGAAGTTTGCGAGAGTCCGAGGTCATTGGCTGCGTAACGATTTAAAAGGAAATCAGGAAGCTGAGTCATCACCAGGGAGTCTGTGATCAGTGAAACAATAAAGAGAGGAACGATGAAGAAACGCGTCAGACAGACTGTGACAGCGAGAGGGAGATCAGACTTGTCAAGACAAAGGCAGAACAAACAAAGCTAGCGGCTCCTACCTTTGCTGTCTGTCTCTGTCCTTCCCATCACAGGCCGTTTCATCTGTGGTCGACGATTTCCAAGCTGCCGCCACACACACACACACACACACACACACACACACACACACACACACACACACACACACACACACACACACACACACACACACTTAAACAATGATAATGAGTTGCTGATTGCAGGTTCTGGTTTGGCCCCTGGTTCTGCTCAGTCGTGGCTCCAGCAGTGAGGCCATAGTAAGAGCTGATCGGAGCCTCTTGTCAGCTGTGAATGTGGGTGTTAATGTTTGACAGATTGCTCTGCCTCATGGAACCATATGCTGGGTCCAGTACCTGCACCGTGCTCATCACAGCTGGGTTCTATTCATTGCTGGCATCTGCTCAGGAGTGACACTCTGTGAAATGCTGCTTTGTTTACTAGTTAAAGATCTCAGTTGCTGTTGCTATTCAATGACAAACGTAGTTAGCGCCACCTGCTGGTATAAAGAGTTATTTCCTGTAACCAGGCCTTGGTGAAGGCGAAGGTGACATGAACAAACGACTGATCAAGTAATTGTTAAATGATGGTTACCAGGAGTCTGTTCAACTACGTTTAGCTCATCACCTTCAAGAGTAAATTATCACATCAATGGATCCACTGATCATATGGGAAAGTTAACGCATGTCATGGAAAAGTAGACACAAATCCACCATAGTAACAGCTGAGATAGTTTCTATTTATTTTCTATTTCTATAACATTTATTAGTCCGTATCTGTGTTATTTCTGGTCGGCACGTACATGAATATTAATATGAGAAGAGTGAGCCACTGTGTCCAGAAGCACCCACAGGGTGTCTCCTCCTGCTCTCATCACAGTGTCACAGGTCATATTGAACAGTAAATGGACCCGACACAGGTCTGTTCTGAGCTTACAGAACCTGCCAGTGACGATGCTTAAGCGGCTCATTTATCTGGTGCTTTTCATTCCTGTAAATAAAATCTAATCACTTTTCACACAGTTTTTTGACCCACGACTACTAACAAATTAAATTATTTTTCATATCTACTCAAACAAACACCAACAATGAAAATGTTGCTGAAAGTGTGTAAAGACGCCCTCCTTCCATAAAGTAAGAGAAAATATCCTTTTCACCATAGTGAATAATCACAGCATGTCTGTCTGAAAGTAATTAATCAACAATGTTATGAGGAATTTATTCAGATTCTGTTGTGACGGCTGCTGTCAACCTTCAGCCGAGCGTAAATGTAATCCCACTAATTAGGATGCTGGACCGATGTGAGTGGAAACCAACGGCAGAATAAGCTCTTATCAGCAAGATTTGAGACAGGTGATTATTATTCAATGGGTTGGAATCAGACCATAAAACTAGTAACTGTGATGCAGCAGATTCATAGAATCTTTGCTGACTGTGCGTTTCCTGCTTCACGTCTCTGGACCTGAGGTGTTAAAACCTTGGAGATGGGAGTCTCTCGTAGACAGAATTGTTAGACGTCCAACTAAATAAATGAAATCACCATGACCTTCCTCCCCAACTGCAGCAGGTGTGTTTTCATTAGCACAGATTGAGCTGAGTTGATGTACCTGCTCCAACATAGCTGCCTCCCACATGAAGCGCTTCTGTTCTGGAGCACTTCTACATTTATTTAAGTTATATACATTTTAATCACACCTTTGTATCCATATTTATAGCCACACAGAGCGGAGTGTGTCCTCTCTTCTTTATAATTATTCAGTCTCCTGCTGTAATGCCTCAGCTGATCTATTTAAGTGCTCAAGGTCAGAGCCGAGTGTCCACCGAGACGAGGCGGTGATGGATTACACTTTTCCCGAGCCCTGAACTCTGCCGGACAGTGACAGATTCCAGCGAGTCAAGAAAGACCTTTTTCTCCTTAATTGACGCCTCGGAGCACCTGAAGGAGTAACAGCTCCAGCTTTCCTGCATGTGATGCTTTGACGTGGACCCTCATCCGTGACCTTCTTGCTAAAGTGCACCTCTCATCTTCCTCCTCCTCCTCCTCACTAGCTTCATCTACTGGGTCGCGGCTTTGTTCCTGTACTGAAATCTTTCCCTGATTCAGCTGGTGCTGATGTGGGGTTAACATTTATAATAAAATGTCTTTTCTAAATTTCTAATTTAACTTGACAACTAATGTGGAAATCCAGAGACTTATTTCAATATGTAAAGTGTAGCCTTAATTAAAGTCAGTCTTTAGATGTACTGGGTGCTGAGACTAAGTCTCAAAGTCTCTGCAGCAGAACACAGAAAAATAACAAAGAGCCCAGGGAGCCACAGAACTAACTGGGAACATCTGGTGATTGTTTTTAAAGTACAGACTGGAGGATGAGAACTATCGCATGGATTGTCTTGGATTAATCCAGAGCCAGCTGTTAGTGAGACTGATGCCGTTCGTTATGAGGTTCAGTCACCATTGCTGCTGCACACCAGGGAGAAAGTCACATAAAAGCAAAGAGGAGGAGGAGGAGGAGGAGGAAGGCAGCGCTGCCAGCCACGCTGTGCTCTCTGGAATGATGCAGGCTGAACATAGTCATCTGAAGTCTCCAGTGATGACAGCTCAACCTGCAGAAAGGCGCTTCCTGTGATCCTGGTGTCATGGGGCCAGTTTCACTGCTGCCGTGTCTCTTCTCATCCACACGTTCCAGCTTTACAAAAACAAGGTGTCATGAGCCACATGTGACTCAGCGGGAGCTTCGCTTGAGCGCTCCAGCCTGTGCTGCATGATGCTGACCCCTGATGTCTGCACTGTGAGCGGGCAGAGGGGGGGTCTGTGTGCGTTCGTACCAGCACACCGACGCGAGGCACAGCAGGAGCCCACTGTGACGCTCGGCTGCAGGGTCTTAGCAGCGATGGAGGTCACATTCTGGATTCATTTCTGTGTGGTTGTGATGGATGCAGGGGTGATACAGAGCCACAGGTGAGTGCTGTCGGACCTTGTCGTGCTCGTGGTGCTGCAGTCCCGTGGAATCTCAAACCTGACTGCAGGTTTCTGTTAAACATCCAGACAAAGACTCGTCTCCTCCTGCTTTGTGTCCACCAGTGATTTATTACAAGCCATTTGTGTTTATTTTCATATTTCGACGGCTGCATTGACCAAGTGTACAGTAATTTAATAAACTCCAGACTTTTGAAAGAAATGAGCTTTGAGTTTTTGACAAGGCTTAGTTTGATAGATTTTAATTAAAGTTATACCTAAGCCAGTATTTACCATAATAATTATGCTTGTTCTTCTCCTGTGACCCTGACGGCTTTATCGCATTATTACAACCATGAATTCACATAACAAAGACCAAGTCTTTGGTGTCTGTTTACCTTCCGGCATTAAATAAATAATGTAATTTATGGTCACAGTCATGAGGCAGTTGTTTGGAGAGCGGTAACACTCCTATAGTGTCTTCATTTCCAAAAACTGAGGAGAAGGAGACTTTTTCCTACTTGGTGATGCAGCGTGTGTCATTACAACTGGTCCTCTCGTTGTTCTCCCTAATGAGGTCTCATCAGAGGCACGGATACATCTCCCTCTGTAAATAACACGTGCTGACAACCACCCAGCTGCTGTCATCTGGACCATCGCGTTCCTGGAGCGTGGGCGTGTAAATGGGGTGGACAGCAGGCTGTAGGAGGCTCGATCACATATCAAAGCTCTGTCTGTGTGACTGCTCCAGCGCAGAGGGAGGCGGCGGCTGGGTGAGGCTTTGACATCCACAGAACCTGAGCGTTTCACAAAGCACAGGGAAGTTATCGCGCATCTCTGCAGACGAACACAGAATAAATGTGAATGTATAGTTACACTTGGTTTGGAAAGACAGGAGTTATATAGATATTCGCTTACTAAGCATAAACAATGTAATTTGTTAAGGTCAAAATGGGTTCTTCATGGGTTCAACTCCACCTTGTTCCATTCCTTTTTTAACAGAATCAATGACAGATTTGTGCATTCTTTCTAAAAAGGCACGACTGCAATCCAGACAGAGACAGAGAAAAAATAATAACATGGACATGTGGTTTAATTGTCACACAACAGAATGGTGTTGGAGTCATGGGCTGCAGGAAGAGCATCCATCCATCACTACTGGGTTTGATGTCATACAGTTTGTTTATTGGTCTGACCTGTTTGCAATGAGAAGATAAATAAATGTTTACAGGAATAATGATAAAAGCAACAGTTTTAGCTTCAGACTGGAGAAGTGCAGGTAATTATGGTAAAAAGAAATTTAATATCAGACAGGTTGAGTTTCACATTTCAGCCTCCCTTAGTCCAAACAGCATTCGTCAGGGATGTTAGGGAGTCTTCAGTTTTTGTCAGTATCTTTAAACGCAGCAGCACAAGAAAAAGATCTGACTTATATAAAGTTACAGGTTGATGATGGACATCATTATATTTACAGTAGTTTCACTGACAGTGTTGAGACATTATAAATTCAACACTCTCCTGGATCCATATTCAGTCTGTACAAAAATACAACCACAGAAGAACAAAAGAGTTGGTTTACAGCGTGAAGTGCTCTGTCCACCTGCAAACGCCGCGGGGTCAGAAGATCAAACCTCCTAAATAAAAAACTCCTTCTGCTTCTCGCTCACACCGTAGCGTGAGCTGTCCGCCCGGCTGCTGAACGGCCGCTCAGAGCCGTCCTCAGCCTTTATGTCCTGGCTCTGACACGTCCCTTTCCTGCTGTAGAGGATTCGGCCCACGACGGCCGAAGCAGACGCCGTCACAAAGATCACCAGCGCTATCACACCTGCAAGGCAGAGGAAGACGAGTTAGTGCAGAGCGGAGAAACGGAGGGAGCCTCCCACCAAGGAAGGCTCTGATGGATCCCTGGAAACACTACCGCTTTGGCCGCTTGGGATTTAATATTTGGATCACAGTGGGAATTGTTTTTGTGCTCATTTTCTTTACACTCCCTGGGTGGTATCGCCTATTAGAAGCTCTCTGCTCCACTGTTGGCAATAAAACACAGACAGTCATTGTCCTTGGAGCAGAAAGTCGTTTGTATTCTAATAAGTAGTCATGTCTTTTGTGTACTTAGGCATGCTGCTTGATGGACAGCTCATGGCTTTTATTTACACAGCATGCAATACATGCAGTAAATGGCAGCGTGACAGTAAAGCACTTTGCTATTGTAGTACCTCCAATTAAAGCTGAGTCACTCCTGATGTTATTGACTAAAGGCTGACCTGTTCCCACTGATCCAGAGTGACCTGCAGCACAGGGAGGTGGAAGAAGGAGATAAAAATGGACATAGACATGATCACCAGGGAATCAATTTAACATATAGATGTATAATAGCTAATAATAATTAGTTATTAGAAAGTAAAAAAATAAAAGAAGCTCTTAACAAAAGCGCTCAGAGGTTGAGCGACACAAACAGCAATAGAGAAAATGCAGAGAAACAATGAACAAAGATGTGCATCACCCTCCAGGGTTCACTGATGATACTGATGATACTCAGTCAGTGCAGGGCCTTAATGTCCCGGAGGTGGAGACATCTTGATCCTGTCAGCCTGGTTTTGTCTGCTACCTGCTACTACTTTTTACTCAGCGTCCCTTCTAACATCTCAGCTACTGTTTGTGTTTCCAGGTGCGTTCCCAGCAGCCCTGGGCTCCACTAGATTGCATTCAGGCAATAAGGAGGACGCCAGCGTTTCCTCTGACCTGATAGATGGTGCGTTGCTTCTGCTGCGTGAGGGTTCAGGGTGGTGGAGCCGCAAACCGAGCGCACCAGCGGCCCGTTAACAGTGACGGGGCTGGTGTCCGGGTGGAGAAGAGCAGCTTTCAGCGGGCTCACGGAGTTAAAGACGACAGCAGACAGGCAGCCTGTGAAACCCAGAGAGGCGACGCGAGCCAGCTCTGGATCAACATCACCGGCGTCTAGACACGGGGGAAACACAGATGATGCTTAAGAAAAGGCATCAAATATTTAGATTTTAATGAAAATTGTCAAGGAAGTGCATTTTGAAACTCAAACTTTATTGTTCACCTCTGCATCACTGGCACATCCTGCTGTCAGCCCGGAGAGCAAAAGGATGCTCTACTCAGGTACATAAGACACTTGTCATGAGGGGGCTGAATACACTGATACTGATTCAGAGGCAGCAGCAGTGGCTAAAGATGTTTTGTGTTGAATTTAACAACTAGACAAGTTGAGTTGCTTAAATTATTCATGTTGGATTAACTCCACCTCAAAGCCAACAATACTGATCTGCTGCATGCTCTCAGTGCTCCTTTAGAGCCACACATGACAACAAATACATGTATGACCTAATTTGGTAACAGACGTTTCGTAGTTATTCTAGTCTCGTCAGGGGTTTTGTAGTTTTACTTACTGTGCATTCTGCCCAGAACCAGCGACCTGATGGCATTGAACTCTGCATCAGATGTGAGGGTGAAGTTCTCCTTGGGTTTCTGGTCAATCTAAAGAAAATGAAACATTTGATGTAAACATGATGTAAAATCATCAAAAACACACCAACATGAAGCTTGTGAGTTCTGTACCTGTGTCCGTGCATCATCACTATGGAACAGTAAATGCCTCTGCTACACCCACAGTAGGATGTGTTACTATGTTGTGTCTTCACACTGTTTTGTCAGGGTTTTTTTTGCTTCACCTGGACAGAGACGGCGTCTGCCAGCCTGCGGACGGTAACGGCGTGCAGCTGTCTGTCGGCCAGGTTTTTCACTTTGCTCCTCAGGACCTCTGTCTCTTTGCTGCCCTCCAGTCTGTACCTCACCTCCAGCGTGTCTGCAACAATAAAGACGCTGGGTCATCCTTTGTTTGATGAACTGGAATAACACAAAGCCTGGAAAAAGAGTTCTGAGACTTATGCACACGGAGAAGTTTTCACAGCTTTAAATATTCAAACGTTTCCTGATAAACATTTCAGTTTTATAATTTAGTAAAAGCAAATCTATTGTCGTGCAGTGACAAAAAATTCAATATTTGTCAAATTATGGCCAATAATGGCAAACAGAATGAAATTAATCTGTATCATTTTCATGGCATGTTGGAGGGATTATTTTCTTCCACGTGTGCGATGATGATGCACCAGGCTTTAATGGAAAGCTTCCCCTAATAAACAGTGCCTAATAAAGCACGGAATATACATATTTATATAAATATAAAATATAAATATATGAATATAAATAAGATCAAATACTTTTGAATCCATGTAATCTAAAAGCCATGGCGTAATCTAAAGATAACATGAAAGAAGAGAAAGATCTTTTTAATCATTATTCATGTTTCAAGTTATTTTGTATTTTCGTACCACAAATAATTAGGAAACAACAAACAGAAGAGTGAGACACAGATGTAGTTTGTTCACACAGTAATGACCACGACAGGAGGCGACTACAGGGCTGAGGGGCTTCACTCCACAGAGAGGGAGACTGTCAGTGAGCTCGTAGGTGGTAAGAATTTGGTGATGGATGAACTGTCAGTAGTTGACAATATGTCCTTGCTTTTCTCCCAAAACCAGTTCTGTTCAGCCTAAAACCAGAATTGTTTCTCATGACATACGACAGCAATTTATACCTAGAAGTCCAGATTAAGCTGTGATGATCATATATGGCATAAACTGTGCGAATCATCTAATATAAGATGCACTGACCTGAGCGATGGCGGCTGTAATAAATAAAAGTTCCTTAAGTTTTTTGTGTGTTTAACATTTCCACAGGTGGCTCAGATAAAAATAAATATCCAGTAAGTGTGTCGCAGGAAAAGGTTACCAACTAATGAGTCACTGTATGAAGAACACACAACTGAAAATTCATTGTGTTGTGGTAGTTTGCTTTCCAGTAAATAGGATTAAACCTTTTATACAAACAGCATGAAAACATAAACCTAAACCAACCAAAAGCAGGGGTTTTAGCACCAACAGACACCTGCCCATGAACTAACTAACTAACTAACCAACCACTGTACTGTATGGTAACTTCAGAGACCTCCTGTCCATCAGCATCCTGCAGTCTTGGCTATTGGAGCAGCCTATTCACGGTTGATTTACAGCTAAGCTAGGAGGAATCCTGTTCATGAGTTTTATCAGCCTCTTTTCCCCTTTCCAGCGTACTGTAAATGGCCCCGTCTTCCATTCTTCCCCCTGAACTCATGGCAGGTTGATTAAACACAGAGGAGGGCGGCAGCGGACGACAAACTGGATGAAACAAATAACAAAAGAAGGGAGAGAAGTCAAACAGCCACAGTGGGGCTCGTGTACGAAGTCCCGAAATAAACACGTTTGCTTGGATTTGACATTTAAGAATGATTTCTTAGTGACATTCACACATTTCGCACAAGTGATTATGTCATGGCTGTTTTCT
Source organism: Betta splendens (assembly GCF_900634795.4). Classification (NCBI taxonomy): domain Eukaryota; kingdom Metazoa; phylum Chordata; class Actinopteri; order Anabantiformes; family Osphronemidae; genus Betta; species Betta splendens. The sequence goes on from NC_040895.2 coordinate 16,963,927, forward strand.
TTGCCTGTTTTGTAACATCCTGCACATTTTCTTTGCCTTTTCATCCTCTTTGCTACAGTCCCAACAGGTCGGGGGTGCCTGGGCTTGTGAACAGCTTATCCCAAGAGGGACACTTCACTATCCAAAAGTTCACATGCTTTAGTATTGACGCGATTCTGGAGAATTTGGGAGAAAGCCGGATGCTTAATACAATCTGAAAGAGTTGCCTCTGCACTGACTCACCGTGCCTGTTGAGGAGCACAGCCAGGTACTCCTGGCTGGACGAGCCGACGTATAGGAGCAGACTGGGGCTTTGGCCGGTCCTGAAGCTCAGGGAGACATTTTCTGCTCTCAGAGTCATGTCAGAGTTTCTGGATGACGACAGTGAACTGCTGCTGCTGCCGTTGAGCTCATTTGCCATCGGTTCGTTGAAGTTGTAGCTGACGGATGTTTCTGGCTTAAAGCTGACTGAAACCTCTGGAGTGATGGAAGTTTAATTATAAGTAAGAGTCTCAGCATGTCTCACCTATTGTTGACAGTTATTCCGTGCATACACAGTATAAAGTACCTTTCAATTCTACTGTATTGTTTTGTACAGTACTGTGTTTTGCTTTATAAATGAAGTCAATTTAAAAGCTCACCAGAACTTCTTACCTTAAATGAACCAGCAGTTTTGCATAGTGTCTTTGCCCTGACTCTAGTATAGATAACAACTACTACTGTAGTCCCAGAGGTCTAGATGTGTGATACTGCTCTGTGTGCAGTACCACACGTACAACACCTAATTAGTGCACCACTGAGAGGCAGCCACAGAAAACCAGCTGACAGCTAAAAGAACAATATGAATCTTGCTAATTATAACACAGCTGCATCTCAGAGTTGTGCTTTACCTGTGGCGTTTCAAGGGATCTTCACTTATTGACATAATATGAACATTTCAACAAGGAAATTCTGAAACTGACAGTTCAGATACTGGTTTTAAGTGAGACTTTCTTGACTGTGTTTAAGAACAAAACACGGACATTGATTACATATAGACAATATTTGCCTATTACCAACAAGCACTGCATTAAGGAACTGATCTGATACTGATCAAAGGTCTCATCATGAGGTCGACGGGTGCTGCCGAGTCTCCCTACCTCTGTCGCAGAAGGCTCCAGTGTAAGCAGAAGACCCACAGTCACAGAAGAAGCTGTTGGATCTCTCGACGCAGCGTCCCTGATTCTGGCACAGGGAGCCGTAGCTGCTGCAGTGGCCTGGACAACCTGCCTGGACCCCAGGGGTAATCTTAGCTCTTTCCTCCAGGTCCAGGGTGATGCCGTTCAACTGCAAGGAACGAATACAGCCGCGGAAGCCCTTCTGCCTAGAAGCTGTGCCTCCTAAAAACCCACAAAAAACACAGAGACAGATTAATAAGTAAATGTAATGTATCACATCCTGTTAAGCTTTATAAAAGGGGTAAATCATCCAGCGGATCATTTTTACAAACTAGAATTGGGTTTTTGGACACATTTCTAAATGAAAACCAACATTTACATTTTTATGTTTCATTGAAATTTCCTTAAAGAATGGATTCATCTCATAATATTGGTATGAAAACAATTGCAGACATTACGATGGATGATGCAAAGCAACAATGTCTCAGAAAAGAAAGCATCATATCTCAGATCAGGTGACAGTAAATCATATTTGATGTGAGCAGTTGAACACCCGCTCCAGAAACAAAGATTTGTCACTACACTCACAGAGCATTTTTAAAATGATGGAGGTGATGAAATGCAACGAAACGCAACCTGTTACAGCAGAAAAATGGCAGGTTAAAAATTCAAGGAGCTGACATTTAACTTGCTGCACCTCCAGCTGAGGACGATGGTCATGATGTCTGGCCACTTGAGACGGGTTTCCCACAGCAGAATTTAAACTTATGACCTCCAACTGTCCTAACTGTTCGGACTCTGCAGGATTATAATAGTCTCAGAGTGAAAACTGGTAGCGTCCAAACTGTTGTGAGTTGATCAGGTTCATCAGGAGCTGCCAGGAAGCTGACCACTACAACAGAAAGCATCAACCTGAGGATCAGCTGGTGAGGATTTTCTCTTGGTTTAAGAGTCTTTCGCAGAGATATTACTTCAATTTTCTCTCTAGGTTTAGGAGCAGAAAATTCCCTTCCTTCAAGAGAACACAGGAAAAAAAGGAAGCCAAGAGAAACGTCCAAAACGGTTCATCTTGATACTTACAGATCTTCATATAATTGTCCTGTTATTTTGGCACACCATTGCTGTCCTGAAACAGAAACGTGAATTGGACTTTAAATAAAAGCAGTGACCTTACACCCACACACCTATAAACAACTGGCTGTTGAGCTGCAGGTGGATGTGCCCGTCGGCAGGAGCCTGCAGCGTGGCAGACGGCAGCTCGTCCAGGCGAAGCGACGCCTCTTTAACGTTCCGCTCGGCTCGAACGTGATGCCACCTGTTGTCATTCAGGGGGAAGTCAGCTGTTACACGGACGTCCAGCGGACCGTTACCCACATCAAGGGAGAAGAGAACCTCAGTAGAAGCTGCAGAAATGGGAGAAATATTTGTGTGCCATATAATGTCATACTGTACAGCTTGTGCGTGGCTTGTTACACTTGCAGACGGATCAAAGGGTCTGTCTGAGTTATCAGTAACTCACCACCTGCCCCAGCAGAGGGGATTACTGTATTAAGAACTGTAGTGATGGTGGACAGCTACAACAGCATACGCTAAGACTCCTGCCACAATGTGTTACAGTGCAATAATATATCAACTGCTCACTACTATAGAACCATAAAGTGCAGCAGGCAAGAACAATGACACAGCAGTGATTTCCCAGAGGAGAAACAACAAATGGAGTTGTTGTTGAGAATGTACATTTTATTTTTAGGCTTAGAGGCCCCGAGGTAAAGTTCTACGCAGGACCGCCACATCCCACTGAGTTCAGTTAAAATGAAACAGCCTGATCCCTCCTGCTCAGGCTAGACTCAGATCTGAGGTCAGTCCAGATTAGACATCTAATCTCAAAGGTTTTACTTACAGCTGAGTTCGATCCGAATGAAGTCTTTGATGCCCAGGTTTTCCAGGAAGACACCAGAGGATGAGGTTGTTTTGAAGAGGAAGGATATGTCTGCACTCAGCTCTCCGTGGAATGTTGGAAAGTGGAGGTACGACGTCTCCTTGTCAAAAAACGCAGCATTCCAGACATTTTCTGCAAAAATGAAATAAAAAAAAGAAATTAGTTTTTAGGTCACGTTACACAACATTTCCATTTAGTGCATCATTCTAATGTTGCTGTTTGGTTGGTGTGCTGCTGTAACATGAAACATAAATATATGTAATATGTAAGGAGACACAGAAGGTCAGGACTGGACTTACTGTCTCCATGGCAACGGAGAGGTCCTACCCTGTAGGCACTTTCTGAGCCGGGCCTGTGGACATCACCCAGCACCACAGATCTAACAGGTAAGGTCTGCTTATGGGTCACCAGACCTGAGTCATTAGTCCTGGATGGTATAGAAGGAACAAAGGGGAAGAAGAAGAAGATGCAAAGAAGCCTGACTAGCAGAAAAAACAAACCTTCATCACAAGAATAGTAGGCAGCAGTATCCAAGAGCAGGGGAGGAAGAAGAGGAACAGGAAAGAGAGGAACACTGAGGTGAGATGGTGATGTACAGGACTGTATCTTTACAAAGTGTAGTGGCCATTCTAGTGTATTTTTAGTGGCCTCATCCTAATGGATTAAATCAGTTAGGCGCCCCCTTACAGTATGTTTCTCATTCTTTCCGTATACTCTGAGTAATTACCACTCGGTGCGGTCAGCGTCACAGTTGCAGTGACGTTTGTGGTCCAAGCAGCCCTCCTGCAGGCTGCAGGCGCACTGCAGGCTGCCTGGTGGAGCCCCGGCCCAGGAAGTCTGCACCTGGCCCACACCTGGGCCTCCAACCCACCAGATGAACGGAGAGCCATCTGAAAGACACACACGACTGCTTATGTAGCACCCTTCAACATTTTGCTTTGGTGCTACTTTGGCTGTTTCAAACTTCTGTCTAATAGTAATAGTTAATACACCACCTGCTGCATAGAAAAGACGTGACCTCCTGCAGCGGTAGGTCAGCTCCTGTTCGCAGTGCTCTGACTGGCTGATGATGGCCGTGAGCTGCTCCTCTGCAGCGGTGTATTCAAAGTGAGCTGAATGCTGATTCTTTCCTGGCAGTATCTGAACATTGGTCAGCTCTGTGTTGTTGTGCTGGATCACTGTCCAAGTCTTGTCCTCTAGCAAAGAGAAGAGAGGAAACAGCAAAGACAAAGCATGTATTTTTAATTTTTCATTTCTTTTATTGCAAGCGTGAGAGCACTTCACCTTCACAGACTGAGATGGAGAGACTGGACATAAGGATGTGCCAATGATATGAACTGACGTGTGTGAGCTACCTGTCATGTTGCAGTAGATTAGCTGCGGTCTGATGGGTCCGCTGCCATCCACATCAGTGTAATAATACCCTGATGTGTTGCCTTTGTGTTTATAGGCCTCACAAGACTGCTCATATATCGCTGGGGAAAGACACACAAAGCCTCATCGTCACCATCCACTGCAGTGCTCACCGTTCAAATGCATTCATCTTGCCTGTATTTGAAGAAATATCTTCAGGTGCAGTAGAAATTGTGTTTCACCATTAACATTTTAGATAAAGTAATAACATCTGGCTTTTGTTCATATAAATGCCGGTCTTAAAACAGCCGGTAGTCAAATCATCGTCTTTATGATTGATGAACAACTGCTTTAATTCCTGAGTGAGGTAGAAAACTTTAAACCAACATTTCCACCTAAACGTTTGTGACCTTGGACCAGCGGAGCGTGTCGGGCGCTTACAGCTGTGACAGGTGGCTCCACCGTAGCCAGTGCCCGAGCAGTTACAGTGGAAGGTGCTCCACGACTGACTGCAGCTGCCTCCATGCTCACAGTGGCTGGGAGAGCACCTAGGGTCAAAACAGAGGAGAGCACACATTCAGACGCTGACCCAGTGTTTCCTCAACAGTCTCCCTCATTGTTCCTTGACTACAATAAATATAAAACAATCCTACTTTCTGTAGTTCATCCTCCAACTTCGCAGACTGTGTTTTCCTACAAATTTGTAACCCACAATTCAAACCAATCATTTGCAGATCACCCAGACTTTTCTCCCTCTCTCACAACTGTGTAAGGACGAGGCTGGCAAGTGGCAAGCCACACAATCAGAAGCGGATGAGGGAAAGAGGCCAAATGATGGCGATATGGAAGAGAATGAGAGGGAGAGAGAAAGTCAGGGTGGGGAATTAAGGTTGAGAGAGGATCTGAAGACGCGTGAGGCACAAGGGAGCAACAAAGGGAAAGAGGGCTGGGACTGGGTAAACATATCTGGAGAGGGGAATGAGGTCAGCAAATTGTCACTGCAGAGAGAGACGAAAAGGAGGGGGGAGGAAATTTTTTTAATCTTTTAGTCAGTGGGAAATTCACTGTTAGAAATGTCGTGACTCAGCAGGCCTGTCAGATGAGAAAGATTGGTTTTTAGCACCAATTTCTCGGCTTTGCTTTTATCTGAAACTTGGAATGGAGGCAGGTGTAGCATTTTATTTACAGCGCTACTTTGTGCCTGGAAATATAGGCTTTATAAATTCAGACACTTCATTGTTGCGTCATTTATCTGCAAACATGCACACTTGGCATAACATATGTCTCTTTCGCAGCCACCAGTAAATAAAGCGTGTGATCAGGTAAGTAGCACATATTTCAGAGGATTAGTCTGTAGGTTGAAGGTGAGGAGCTAGAAATGTGCAAATCAATTTTTAAAGTTGACATTTTGTTGAAACAAAAGCTGCTCCCTGGATAATATGTATGCCATTTACCAGTGGGCTCTAATGATTTGGAAAAAGGTCTAATGCCATGTTCTGAGAGCAATGTGTTATTGCTCAAACACTGCACAACATTAAACTGACACAGCGGAGCTTGACTTGACATTTTACACAACACAGAGAGAGAAGAGAGACAGAAAAGGGCTGCTGCTTTTGAGGATATTTCACGAGATAGATTCTGTTACTGCTTTTAGTTATGACAGATTTTTCGGTGTAAATCAGCTGTGTCGTTGGCCAGCATTTACAGTACAGTAGTACTGTATGTGCGCAATGGAACACAAACACAACACCAAGGCCTTAGTGGCAATTAGCAGGAAATAATAAAGGTTCGTGCTCCATTCTCTCTCTAATGAGCTCCTGCCTACTGGACCTTCTCCACAACAAACCAAACAATATTACTTCCTCTGACTAATAACTCCTATTCAATAAATACACAAAGAAAAATAACATCACGGCTCTGAGAGGGCTCTTCAAATAAAGAGGGCTAGAGGGAAAACATAATACTATAACCCTGTTGCCTTAGTTCCCTCTGTGATAATCAAAATTTAGGAAGTCACAAGGTTTTGCTAAAAACTAAAAAATGATAATGTTGCATCCTCTTTCTGGGAAACACACAATCTTGTTACACTTAAAATCTGCGTCGTAGAAATATTTTAGTAGCTCTGACCTGTCGATGATGCCACACATGTCAACCTGCAGGTGACTGTAGTTTCCCAGCTGCCTCTGCTGCACCATGATCAGGTCTACGTGCTGCTTGTCCACAGTGAGCAGACGCATGCAGCCTTGGAACGCGCCGAACGGGTTCACGCATTTCTGGCTGCTGCCTTCGGTGGGACAACCTGAGGTGGAGGGGAAACCACATCAGAGGGTCAATGAAACAAGCACAACGTGCAGCCTCACTGTGACACTCAAGCTAAGGGGCCCTAAAATCACCTGTGCTTATAAAATCCATGCATAAGGACCAGTTGCTTTCTAAATTACATTTGTTTTCTTACCACCAAAGAAAACTTTATCTCCTGTGGTAATAGGGAACAGATTGGGGTGAGCAGTGGCTCCTTCTCCATCTACAGCAATAGTCAGATGTCCTCGTCTGGAGGACAAGTCCACAGAGTGCCACTGAGCGTCGTTCAGAGCTGAACCTACAGACGCACAAATATTTTAATTGAACAAGGTAAAATATGTAGCAAAGGTTACTGATATCTAGTTTAAAAAATTTGTTTTGCAAGTTTTACTGCACACAACATAGACGTTTTGTGATGGACAGTTAGTCTTAAATTGACTATATGTTGGGGATTACTGGTCATGCTGACCTGTGCTAAGCTCTACCACTGCTCTGCCAGACTTGTGGATCTGTAGGTGCAGCCTGGCTTTGCTCAGATACAGCCAGAGGACACCTCCCTGGTTTGGGAGTTCAAAGGTCAGCAGCAGCCCCTCCTTGATCCATGTCCGGAACTGAAGCCCCACCGACAGGCCTGAAGGTGAAGGTTGTGTTACACCCGGCAGCCAGAGGAAACTTTGGGGGCTGATGAACGTCATTGCAACAAAAACAGGTTCAGCACAGATAAAGGTCACATTGCCCTGAAACAGAGAAAGGATGCAAAGAAATTATGATGGCATGGAGGGAAAATATTATGTATGTATATGAATTAACTCCCAAGGCTGGAGCCCCGATGCACAACAATCTCATCATTGGGTCTCCTTAAACAGTTTGGGAGTATTTCCATAATGATAATAGCCAGGCTCAGGATAAGCACCCACAGATCAAACTGAAGACACCAATGTCACACAGCAGCTTTCTAAGGTCACAGGGGAAAAACGGAAAAGCAGAGCAGGTGACAGGAAAAGAGCCGAAGACAGAGCGAGAACTAAGATGGCAATTAAACGTCTGGGAGCAGTCGGTCATGTCTGTGCTCAGGCTGCTAAAGGTAATTCCACTTCAGGGACTGCAGCACTGATACGTTCCATCCAACGGCCCCCACTGAGGAATATTGGCTGTTTATTTTCAGTATGCAAATCATGAACAACCAATCTAATCCAAAAGCTGTGGTGGGCAAGTCAGCGTGATATACTGTACATTAAAGAAATGCAGACTGAAGAGAAGTAGAGACTCAATGAATCACTGATGTCCTCAAAATACTGGATGAGAACTTACACTAATGTCATTGACAAATCTGTATTTTCAGCTGATTAGAAATTAAGAAACATCATTAGGCATTACTGTATGCCAAGATAAAAAAATATGACATCTGCCGGTATTGTGACTGTGTCTAGCACAAACCCATCCACACTGAGCCAGTTTACCTTCACAGTGACCCGCTGGTCTTTCTGCTTGGCGAGGTCCACCAGATTCAGTCCGTTGTAAACAAGGTTTTCCAAACAGCCATGGAAATTTCTGTTTAACCCGTCTGACCTCATAGAGCCGAGGCTACGACCTGCTCCCACACTCAGCTGTGCAAAAACATACAAACATTTTATTAAAAAAAGAGTAGGTGTGAATGCGAGCGGAGTTTTTCTGTTCTCTGCATCCCACACATCTGCAAAAACACACCTGGTCGTGATCCCAGTGCGTGAATTGCGACGGGACCTGCACCCACATTGTGCTGTGGTCCACAGTGAGATTGAGGTGGTTGCTGTGACGCTCCACAGTGACATGGTGCCAGTGTTGGTCGTCCAACAGGCTGCCCAAATACACAGGATATCGACTTTCAGGTGACAAACTCCTACCTGTAAAGACAAATACAGGTAGGAGACAAAAAGAGGAATCTCCATTTAATTAAAAAACTGAATTACTTATTTCAGTTGTGATACAGTAGCTACATAACAGACATGAACCAAATCTGTTTTCTCTTGTGAACAACACTGTTCTCTTCACTGAGTGAAACCAGTTTCTGTTGTAGATCTTATCTCTCTAACAAAAGACAAACATGTTGTACAACTTCTGTGAGAACTAGAAAAGGCCGGTGACAAAAACAGAGAACAGGAGAATAAACAAATGGGAATGGTGCCTTCTGCATTCTCTTAAATTGCATTTGCTCAGACAGAGCTAAATGTAAATGTTCTATATATAATGATTATTATTTTCTGTCTGTGGGAAAATGAAGACTAAGAAGAAGAGAAAGGGAAATGGAAAGAGACAGAGACAGATTAAAATGTGTGCTGTCATCAGTCATCAGTAATGTGTCAGCTGCTTGGCACAGAAGGAGGAGAAGGGAACAGAATGAGGGAGCGTCTGACACGCACTTAATCATCGGTGATCAGCAGACAGATGTTTGCATATGCAATGACAGACGTGGCACGAGAGACGTGAAAGCCAAGTATTTAGTCAGAACCCATGACCCCATCTCCTAAACAGATCACAAATTTAAATACAGCTTTGGAGTAACTGTGTCAGTTAATGACTGGCAGTTAGATTTACCAATTCACAACTAACACACTCATTAACAAAGGATTCGCATTGTGTTTTAATTAGGAGTCCCAGTGTGTCTTGGATCTTCACTGATCACTGGCGTGGTGTGACCTGCTCCGATAGGACTTTGAACCGGAGCAGGACTATCCTCAGGACTCATGTAGCGCGCTTCAACAGACATCCGAAAAGCTCTCTGAGTAGCTGCTAACAGTCGCTCTAAGTGTTTTTATTTTCTCCAGCGTAGGCCAGTGTTTTACAGTCCATCATTCTAGACGGTTTCCTGGGGGCAATATCACATAATCACCTTCTGTCTGCGCCTGCATCACTGCTCTTCACTGTGACTCTTTAATTCTGTTGGCAGACAATGACGAGATCAGATGAACGACTGCTGGGTTGTTTCAGCATTTTCTTTTCTTTCCATTTCAGTCACACCAGGTGCTCCAATTTCTAAAATCTTGTGTATTCAAAGAGGTACAGTGAGTTCTGTGTTTTTAGACACTATTTGTTTGTGCATGTGAGCACTCTCTAAACATCTTCATTACAACAAGTTAAATCACAAACTATCATCACATCACTGATTTTCCCTTTTTTCTAAAATCTGACTGAGATGTACATGGACAGGTGACTGAGAGCAGAATCATTCGAGCTTCACAGGCTGTGCAGCGCTGGATGAGTCACCTGTGTGCTGTCAAATCAAGCACATCAGGCTCTATCTGACATAAATGTGCTGAAGGCTGAGCTGTTTACTTACAACCACGCAGGACTGCACACAACTCAGGCACTTTCCTATAAGTCACTATGGATAGAGCGGAATAACAGGGAAAGCCAATACTGCAGTAATGACCACAACACAGCCCACTGCTCACTGTGACAACTGAGCTGACAGGAAGGTGGAACGGGAGGCCTGGCCTTACCCTCTGCACAGAGAGAAAAGCCCCATGTCCTGTGCGTCACCTTACCGACCCATGAACACACAAGAAGTGAAGGCTCATATTGCTTAGAGATATTTCCATAAAATAATCTACAGAACTATATAGCACAAGCCAACGTTTTGATTAATGTAAAGCAAAAAGGAAATTGGATTAATAATAATTAATATTTAATTGGAAAAGTTAATAATACAGGAAAACAGAGTCTAATAAAGTGTCTTCTATTAAATTATTTTTAAAGTTGTTTTGTGTGAATGAGAGAAAAAATCACTGAGGCCCATGGCACAGGCTGCGGCCTGTGCCATGGGCCTCAGTTAGAATGCCTCAGTTAGAATGTCATAAAGGGAAAAGATGCCAATCAGTTTATCTCAATTTTCTAAGTGCATCATGACATTTAGAATAAGACAAAAACCGTCTAATAATGTGACTCACTCATTATATTATTACTTGTTTTTTTTCTCACAGACAAACAAAAAGCTGTGAATCTCTGTAATAATAGAATAAAGTGAAGAAACACAATAAAACACTTAGTGGGGGTATGTCACCCAATTAAAACAACTGACATTTCTCAGGGTTAGTGATAAATTACTAATGCAGAACTCAACAACACTTTGATAGCTTTTCAAACATTACACAAATCAAGTTTCCTTAAGTAAAAGTTAGCCCTAGTGTTTATAAAATTTACCGGTGCTAAATGTGATGCAGCAGCACTGTGACATTTTGCATGTATTTTACCTTTTCGGAGGAGCAGGAGAAGTTTTCCTTTTTCCAATTCCAGGGTAAGGCTGTGCTCGCTCCCCCCTTCTGCATGAATCAGTATCCCAGAGTTCCTCAGGGTTTTAAATTTTAAAGAGATGTTTTCACTGGCCACCTGCTTGGGTCTTAACCTGCAGAGAAGACTGCTGTGGCCATCGAAACTCACCGTGTCAGAATCTAAAACACAGTCAAATCACTAAGCTAAGATGGGTTACGCCTTCAGGAGGTCTCTCTCTGTCAAAACTTCAAAAACAGTTTAAGCAATGATGAAATGAAATAACATCAGTCCAGGTCAAAGAAAGGATCAGGTTGATGGCTGTACTTTTAAAATGATGACACCAATTCAAAACCAGAACTGACTGTAAGGGCATCCATAGGTCTCCAGCCTGAGCCCAATCCGTCCACTGGGATTCCAGTCCAGAGGGATAAAGCGCACGTACCGAGCGATCACTGGATGTTGGAGCTTATGCTGGACCACGCTGTCTGCATTACTGTTACCTGGAAAGGCCTGGAAAAACATCAGCAGAATGTTAGCTTTTCATTTGGACAAACTATCCAATTACCATTTCTGGATATTCATTATGTATCATGTAATCAAGCTTAGTGAGTTTCACTGCAACCCCCCAGTGACAGTAGGAGTGATATACAAATGAAAGGAATATTGTAGCGATAGAACCACGATTTTGTTGAATGGTCTTTTAATCAGGTGAAAAATTAGATTTGTTTTTTATGTGGTTTTATATGTATCAGATGCTTTGGTAAACATTTGGTCCATAGAGAATCACACGTATGAACCTTTTAGATGACAGAAAATACTTTCTACAGTTTGTTTGAGCTTCAAGACTGAATTTTAGGCTAATAATCTTTTCAACGACATACTGTACAGTAGAAATAAAACCATATTACTTTACAAAACCACCATCGCTTTCACTTGATTTTAAGTGAAACCTACTGTAATAGGTGAGATTACAGAATCTGAAAAAGGGGGAATGCAGCGCAGGCAAAGAAATATGTGGCATCATCTGTTTCCAGCTAAACCTCACGTATTTGCTAAAAATAAAAAGTGTTGTGAAAAAAACAAATAAACTATACTATATGGACATTTACTGTACTGCATGAGGCACCTGGATATGTAATTAATAATAAATAATTAATGCCATCAACTGTACCCCGATTACAAGGTTATATACTGTACATATCACCTACATAACACTTTCTGCTTCTTAATGCCTTTGTAGTCATGTAAAGAGAAAATGTTACTGGGCTTAGTGAACCCTGGCCTCTAAGCTTAAAGGAAAGGGAGGTCCTGAAGGATTTGTGACTGATGATCCAGCTCAGTAGTCAGCTCTGTTCCCTGAAAGCCATCATAAACTAGGCTGACTAATGTGTGCAGCTTTACAGACTTTTGAGACATGCTGTGGATTTATACCGATTTATGCTGAGAGTGAAATCAACAAGCTTTTAAGCCATGTGAAGCCCCGTGTTGCTGCGTCTCTTTCTCTTCTTAGCCTGACTTTAGTTTTACTCATCTTTAAAATGAGCTTGGATTGTGTGAATTTGAACAGCTTCCTGGTTTGTCATGATGCACAGTGGAAAAGCTTGGCCATGGGAAGAGACTCATAATTACTCTGGTTGTGACCTGTTATCAACAAGTCCTCCAACCAACAGTAACCCTCTATACAACCCACATGTATGACTCTTGATTCCAGTAAAGCACTGCTGTCATCGCTAGCTCAGATCTAGTAGCTGTGCACTCACTGCTATACGGTCTTCTTGCTGATACTGTTTCCAGTTGTGTCCTGTGTCACTGAACATGAGCAGGTAAGTCGTCAGCCAGTCAGAGCTCCCATAGCGGCCTTGCGTAGCAACCGCAGTGATTTGAGTCCGTCCACCCAGGTCGACCTCCAACCACTGATACCTGTCTGAGCTCAGAGGAGCCCAACCTCCAGCACCTGGACAGACGGGACAGAGAAAGTCTAACCTAACAGGAAGACAACTAGTTTAAAAAAACAACAACTTCTTTATCACATAATGTTTAAATTAAGGCAGTTTAATCTGTAGCAAGATGCAGTCGAGGCACCTGGATGCTGGACACCACCAGCCTTATACAATATTAAAAATGACCAGTTCATAGCAGACCGCCATATATTCGTGGAGTCCTAGGGCAGAAAACCATAAGATGAAGATGCTAAATAATTAAAACACCAAAAGGTCTGTGTGTGTTTTGTGCTAGTGAAAGCTGACTGGTAGATTTTATGGACCTGCCTGGTGGCCTGTGGATCGGCTTGGTGCTCAGGTGCTGGCTGATCTGATCCTGTTCATGTTCACCTTCATGTGCAATTTCCACAGCCAGTCAGAAGGTCTGGCCTTTGAAGGAATGTTTCCTACAAGCAAAGTGTTTCAGGACATTCCTTGTTGGTAAAGTACTGTAACTAGTGGACCACTGGAGAAGTGCTGTCAACTTCCTCTACAGGAGAGAGTTTCAGCATTTGAATGGCCCTAGAAACCACAAAGACGAATTCATCATAACAAAACCAACAGGCCTTAACTTACACTGATAACATATGCCTTTAATTCTATAATTACTCATTTGAGTGACTTTGAAGACATGTCTCTAATTAACAACACTGTAATCGGGGTTTTCCTTGTTTCGCCTTTGAGGAGAGAGAGAGATTTGACAAAGAATTCCTACGTTTAATTTATATTTTATTTTCTGGCCATTTATTCCATAACAATTGGCTCTACAGTCATAAATTGTATTGCATTTTAAATTACTCTGATGCCAGAACCAAGTAGTGCTAGTTCTGTCTGCAGGCACGTCTTGCTTTCAGCTCTTTCAGTCTGAGTGTGACTTGTATTCTTAACAGTGCTCCTCAAAGGTTAATGAACAGGTTAAAGGTGCAACAAGACTACAGCACAGTACACGGAGGAAGCAAAAATAGCCTGGTGTGTCCTGAACCTGAGCTCATTTTGCAAGTGAATTAAGGCTGAATGAGGTGAAACCTGAGCGAACGGCTGCAAAGACTGAGGCACATTAACAGCAGCTGGAGGAAACAAAAGCAGGCAGGGGTTTTAATTCACTCACTGAGATCTGTATGGAGAGCAGCTGGGCTTCTGGAACTACAGCAGGGTTTGAGTCAGAACAAAAAGAAGCACAAAGGTTCTAGAAGGTAATGTGAAACAGTGAAGAAACTGTCACGTTCATAGAGGAATTGAACTTTACAGAAGCTGATTACAGTGGCTCTCAATCCCTCCTGTCCACTGTTAACTTATACTGCACAAGTATTGTCTATAATAAATTACATTTATTTACAGCAAAAATCACAACCAGCTATACATTTGTGCAGCCCCTCGCTGTGTTGCATTTCCAGGCGAGTTATTATTCTTGTGGAGGAATGAAGTGCTATGTTTAATGAGGGCAGTGAAGGCGCCAGAAGGCTGTTGAGGTGAATAATAGGCGTACATTTCATAGAAGTGTCACTTCAAAGACAGATTCACATCCACAGTCCGTGGTGCAATTAGCTTTAAAAAACAAAAGCAGCTTGATTCTGGTTGGAGAAAGCTCCAGTTCGTTAAACAGAGCATGACCCTAACCCTAGAGCATATGCCGCCTCTCCTCACACCCTCAGGTAAGACAAAAAAATGTTAATTAAGCACATTCAGTAACAGTAAGCTACTGTATGTTAATACATACAAATGCAGATTCCAACAAAATGTATGTGCAGTTACTGTAAGTGTGAACATTGTTAACATGTATGATTTCTACTATACCATAAAAGATATGAAATGACCCCCAGTGTTTAATGCCTTTTCATTGTCTCTTTGCTTCTCTTGTTTGACAGCTACAACACAACCACCTTAGGTTCTGCCATTCAGAGGCATCTGATCTTTCTTTACGAGTGCTCCGTCCTTCTTTTTACGGATCAAACCTGGATTTGTAAACAGACAGAACAGGTTGACTGAAGTGAAGGAACACAGCAGGGGTGTTTGCTCACAGCTTGTGCCATCAAACACACTAAGGAAACAGCTCTGCTTCCTGCACTCTCCCGATGCTGAAAATCATTCAGATCCTCGGCTCTGCTAAAGACAAAAACATCACAGCACTTTCATCCCCTTACAACTCTCATGTCTGGTCAAGAAAAAAGTGAGGAGGGTTTGTGGCATCTTTCTGTTAAGCATCAGCTATTCCAGTGACAAGTTTCCAGTTTGCTAAGCGAGCAATTTACAGAGTTAGTTGCAAAGTTTCATCTAAAAATTCAGCAGAAAGGGAAAAAAACTGCAGTTCTCTCGACTGATTTTGGCTTTCTGTCCATCATTCATACTGTGAGGTTTGCGTGCTCTGTATCCTGCAGCAACGTGAATCATGTGGTGAGCACATCAGAAAAGAAACAGAGGGGTGCGATGGCAAACTCATTCTTAAATTTGATCTGAACCTAAAACTTCAACTTCAGTCTCTTCTTTAAACTCAGTATGAGATGTCAGCATCCCGAGGTACAGAGAAGAAAAAAGCAGGCTCATGGGCAGCTGCCAGCGGGGCGTCTTTGAGCAATGCATGAGCATGACTCCAAACTGCACTGCTAGTGAAGCATCAACAGTAGGACGCCAAGGTTGTTTTAGGTAGAGCACAACTGTGAATGTGTTCATTTCAGTTCTGCCAGTGTAAGGAGGGTATAGCAATATACTAAAACACTATGTCTGTGACACGCTGGTATCTGCTGCTCATGCTACAATACCTCATAATAACAGATGGGCTGCCTGTCAGCCAGCAGTGGATACTGTTACCCACCTTCTCTCCGGTTCAGCTTAGCAAAGCCCGGCCCGTGGCTGCTGGACAGCTGCGATGAGCTCCTGAATGATGACGGCAGCAGGCTGGACACGAGCGGACTGTGACACATCTCTGTGAACCGCACAAGAGAGCACAATGAAACCGATGACATAGTTCGCAGGGTAGACGCTACACATAAAAACAGCATGTCTTCCTCGTACCCTTGGTCGGCTCAGTTTAAGTGCCTTCTTCAGTTTACAGCTTTATGGAGCCTCTTCCTCAATTATTAGACCTTATATCAGCTTTGTGTAAGCTGTTTCTTCTTTAATGAGACCTTGCTGGAAATTCAATGCACTGTGTTCTAAGTGCCTGACAGGGAAGACACATTAATGAGACAAAGCGGCCACATACAGCACACGCTGATGGTTACTGGATTTACACTGATGCTGTTGGTGAAATAAAACACTTTTATCCTACAGTATTTAAAGATGCATTACAACACAACCGCACTGACGTAAACAAAGCTTTCCAGTGGCACAACAGCAAACAAACACATACAATTAATTTGTGTGGTTGGTTGTACACTTTGAATTTGTGTTGTTTAAACATGATTCATACAGGAGGTGTAGGCATTCAGTGTGATTTAACTTAGTGAACTGGTTACACCACACACAGCTAAATGCTGGACTGTTAGTGCATCTTCCTTCTGTCACCAAGAGCCAAATATCTGTGGGAGCTGAGATGCCTCTTGGTGAGATTATAATAAGGAAGGGAGGAAGGATCCCTGTTGTCTTCGCTTTCATTGAGATTTGTTAACCTCCTCTTTGTTATGGAATCTTTGCGCGTGCTCAAGTTAGGGAAATGTGCACGCAAAGTTTCACTTTCACTCGCTTTCATTGGACTTTGATTTTATCTGATTTTTACTCACCTTGTGTATTGTTTGAACAATTCTACATTTGTAATCAGTGATAATTAATGTCAGCCACACAGTGTACGCAAGCATCATTCCTACAGTATCTTATCTAAGTTATATATGAATAAAGCATTGCAGAGGATTAAAAAGTAAACATCCATTGTAGCTTCTTCCTGTTATGTAGTTTAACTACAAATTAAGTTAAAAAACACAAACACTGACGCTGCTTTAAAAAGGAGCGTGAATTACGACTGAAGGCAGTAACATGCCAAGCGCTGCTGGCAACTGGTGCACAGAAATAGACACCAAAGAGAATATTTGATTCTAAGAACTCCAAGAATGACATGTTACTTTGTGATGTCACAACTGTTTTGCAATACGCCTCTTGAGATGCAGGGTGCTATTCATTTTGCATCCAGGCCCTTCTGTGGCTGAGGAAACATATACTATCCAGGTCTCAGCCGTGGTTGTAAAGTGAAAAACTAGAGTCGCATAAAGACACAAGACGAGCTGAGCATTTACACTATACAACGTTGATGAGAGGACGCCTTTGTCTGTGTTTACTGCGCCATGGCTGAAAAGCTACAACACAAAGATGAATTACCCACAAACTACTGCGTTCAACACGATAAAAGACCAGGACTTAACATTAGTAATTGTAACTTTCCAAAATTATACAAAGCGATTTGACAGCTATGAAGCAAAAAGGCTTGTTTAACAACTGAACCTGGCCACAGTCTGTGTCTAAAAACAAACAAACCAAGGATGAGGAGGAGAAGAAGTGGAAAACAGACACTGAAGACAGTCATGAAAGCTGGTTTTACAAATAGGTAATATGGCTACACCATATAAAAACCCTGTCATTAAAGCAAACTGACCTGCTTCAATAGTGGAATTTGTTGATACTTAGTTAAGTGCTTCTTTTTATCAGGATATTTAACTTAATAATAATAATATATGATTCGTCCAGACGACCAGTGGTAGAAAACCACAGTGGTAACTCACCTTTTACTAATTACCCTTACTCCATTACTTCCTCACACCAGCTCCGCAGGGCTAATTACCACCATTACTAGGGTACACAATTATTAATTAATTTGTTAACAATATATATTTTTTAACACACGTAATAATCACACTAATTAAAAGTGCATGCATTTGCTTTTTAAACACACCTGGTAACTAGCTAACGCTGAGTTAAAAAACACAACGGCAGCACAGCATGCTAACCAGTAGCAGCCCCGTGGTTAGCTTTGCTAGCTTGACTCTACTTGTAAACGGGACCCGGACCGGTCCAACAACTTCTACTCCTCTGTCAGTTTATTTAACAGACGTTAGACCCGCTACGAATTAGCCAAAACCAACTACTCACAATAACCTTTAGCTCTGACAACTTCCTGCCTGCGTTGCCTAGCAACCCCACCGTTTATATGTTTAGCCACATTAGCTTTCTTTGCTTCCAACTGGTTACTGTTGATTTTGATTTATTATTTACAATTAAATTGAAAAAATAAAATAAATATTAGTAGTATTTTAATATTATTATAATATGTAGGTTATATATGTGGTGCACCACACACATGTAGTGGCTGTATATAATTTGAATAATTAAAAACCCTTAGGTTTTAGTTGGTTGGCTGAGTTCTCTCTGTGGTATTTGCAAGCATTTCAGAGACACACGTCCTGTAGAAGTGGGTGTTATGGCAGCTAATGGAGTGTTGGGCCCAGCAGCCCTCAGATGAAACAGACACTGTGATTTATTTGTCTTTTACACCTTG
Organism: Betta splendens; assembly: GCF_900634795.4. Taxonomy (NCBI): domain Eukaryota; kingdom Metazoa; phylum Chordata; class Actinopteri; order Anabantiformes; family Osphronemidae; genus Betta; species Betta splendens. The sequence goes on from NC_040895.2 coordinate 16,982,362, forward strand.
TCTGCTTTCACATTCAATGCTCTGCGGGCTTGAGAGCACTGGGAACTAGAGAACATCCTCCCAACACCCTGCACACCGTTGACATGTGCTTCATTATTTATCCAGAAGGGTGAGGCCTCTAATTTAGCCATCGCTCATCTGTAGCGTCCCCTACAGAATGCATGATAAAATCAGGATGAGAGTCTCCTTCCCCTGAATAAACAGTAGCTGGAGAGATGGAGAGGTTCAGAGCTCCGAGGATCCAAGAGCTGTGCTCAGTGTTCACCTGTCATTATTAAATGTCACTGAGCACAGTAATAAGGAAAACTTACAAATCTAAAACCCAAAGCAGGATATTTGTCTGCAAACACGCTATAAATACTGAATCAGGGTCTTGAGATTTTTGCGAGTACTTGAAATTAGAATAGTTTAACAGAGATTGTCCAGATATACTGACGTTATCTGACATAAAAGGTTAATTAAGACCATGAAAACAGTGGGTGGAGAACAACACAGTCGCAGAACACAACCTCCCACTGTTAAGAACCTGTTACAGTTTACAATGCTCTTATCTGCACAGTAGAGGAATAAAACATGATAATCGTCCACACCGAAGTCACACTGTGAGTCCGAGACCACAGAGACGGAGTGGAAATAAAGACAAGAAGTTCCTGATTACGTTCCTGTGGGAACGCAGAGCACAGATTGGACGTTCTCCTCGGAGCAGAGCGTCTGTGTGTCTCCTCCCGTCTGCACGGTGTGAGTTCTAACGTACGTGTGTCCTCACCGCGTGCACTTCATTGTGGCCGAGAGGGAATGAATGAATGTGAACGCACATTTAAGACTGCAGACAGGGACATTTCAAGCTTCTTCATCATTGCTTTCACATGTGAACATTTTTAAGCTATGAATGTTTTTCACATCACTACATGCAGCATGCTGCGTTTAACGAAGTGGGGTTCCCTCCTGCAAAGTGTCTGCAAACTCTCCTCCCATCGACAGGGAGAAAACTAGAACCCTATAGATTATAGACCATCAACCATGTCTTACTAAAAAGTCTGTGTACATCAATGATTTGACCTCAGCTGCCAGATACTAATTGATATGGAGGTCACTGAACTTGAGAGGAAGAGAAACGGCCTGAAAAGGCAAAATATAAAACAGTCAAAGCTGCGATTCACCCTGTAAGTCACACCTTCAGAGTAAAAGCCTTTGTGTTGTGTTTGTGTATTATGTCTTTGTGCTGCTCTGAATGGGGGCCCAGAGCTGCTCTGCAGGTGCACGCTGCTCCTGCTGCGCTCCAGCACCTCCTCCACCTCCTCCACCTCGCTGGCCGGGTTCTGGAAGTGCTCTCTAAACACTCGATCTCGGTTGCATCCGAACGCGTTGGCACCGGCGCCGCTTTGTCCTGCAGCGCTGAGTGTAGTGACGTTCCTGCTGCACTCGCGTTTTACTCGCATATCATATGCTCTAATTATGCCCCAGGGCCTCCTGCGAGATGGAACAGATGGCGATTTGCAGTCTAAAGGAATGTGGAGACAGCTCCAGTCTGTATGTGTTTGGTGAAATTATGCCCAGCGTCACATTTAGATTCCCAGTGACAGAAAACCACATTAGGTGTCTGCTGAATTCTGAGTGCTCAGCCTCTGTTATTTTATGAAAAAAATGCCTGTTAGGGCCAGTGTTCTGCTGCCAGCACCATCCATTGGAGGAACATTAAGTTAATACATTGCACCCGTGACAATGGCAATAAATGACAAGTCAAGCAGATATGCTGCAGTGCTGGAAAAATATAAACAACACTGAGCTCAGGGGGAAATAAACTCATTAATCATGAGCATTAAACAACAGCTGTTTACTGTTGAACTGATTTTATAGGAGCCCAGAGGACGTCTCATCTTCTTCATCCTCGTCTTCATCATCAATGTAATTATCATCATCATCACTGTGTTTTAATGCGTTTTGCATCAAACCTTTGTGATTTCCTCATCGTGCGATTGTCATCATCTAAGAGGAAGATTTTCTGGTCTTCATTAAAGCACATCTTCAGAAGATTTAGCACAATATGAAACGTGTGTATCATTTTAATTCATATTTTCTTCCTAGTCAACTTTTCGTTTTTTTCTACTGGTAACTTTTGTGTAATGATGGAAACTGATACCCAGTTTGACTTTTTCATGCTTTGCCCCAGGGTTTCGTCCTCTCGGCTCTGGGGCCGGCGCCTCCAGCGCTGCCTTCATTCAGCCCAAACACCGTGAGTCTGACCTCAGCAGACGCTGACAGATTCTTCAAGCAGCTACAAGTCGCCTGAGGTGGTGACGGCCACGCGGTGAACGAGCGCTGCTTTGGGGAGCCGCCGCCCACGCGGGACCGGCCTTGAGCAAATAACCATGTGTCACAAACTCAGACGGATGGACTGGAGGCCCCTGTCAGTTTTATCACTTAACTGCGTGTCGGTGGGTTAATAAATCTCGCTTCCTGACTGACAGCTCTAAGTTTGCCCCAGCGTCTGCTGCTGCCACGCTGTAGCCTTGAATTCATCAGCCGCATTCACGGCTTCTCTTCCACCGGCCGGCGCACATTTTCATAAATGACACTAAAGAATAAAGATGAGAGCGGCTTTCCGCTCAGCTTCCGCTCACTTTTATCATTTCCACCGTCGCAAACTGCCGCGTCTCATGAATCATAAAGGCCGGTTTTCACGGGGAAATGCGCAGCGAAGCCGCGCTGATTTGATTCTGTCCACAGGTTTATGTCTCTGTCCCCGTGTGACACGTCTATCCCCTGCAAACCTTACAATGAGGGGGAAGTCACCGCCGCGATGTCTTCACTTCCTCTCAGACAATTATGGGAGCATTAAAGCTTAAAAAGCTGAACCCTAGTATTGAACCTGCAGCGTGAAGGAAGCAGTGAGCGCTCGGACTGGGGGCCGAAACCAGTCGCTGAGTCAGCGTCCGGCACAGCGAGCTGCGTCTGACAGGCAAACGCATCTGACAAGCTGCAGAGAAATGATTGACAGCAGTTCTGCAAACAAAGAGATGTGATTCTTCTTCTCTTGCCTATACACCTGTATTTCATTTACCAACACCAGAATGTGCAGGTTCCATCCATCGTGGACTAACGAGTCCCACCTCACTGCGGCGTTGAGCCTAAAGCGGCTCTGCCTCTGCTCTTTGTGACACATTAGCCTCGACTTGAGCTCCTCTCCCCTCGGAGGCTGGCAGCGATGAGTCACTCGGCGTCTGAACACACATTACGGACGCGCACACACGTCGGAGGTTGACTCACATCATGTTCACGTGCGGCTACAGTATTTGCTTCCTGGTATTATCTCATTAGGCTGCAATTAGAGCAAACACTCCAGCGACTCCAAACCCACCGAGGGAACGGACAGCAGCTCCTTGAAGGATGCGACTGAAAAGAAAAGAGCGTGTGTGTGTGTGTGTGTGTGTGTGTGTGTGTGTGTGTGTGTGTGTCAGCAGCCACGTCCGGCCTCCTTCTCTCCTGGAAGCTTTGGTTTTGCCTAATCTGAAGCCGTTCGCGCTGACGATGACTCTGGCTCAGCCGTTGCGCATTTAAAGTAGGATTGTGCAGCTGTGGTGGAACTCTCTGATGTTTCCCAGATCAAAGTTAGCAGCATTAGCATATTGTCTCTTAGCATCAGAATGCACTTTAATGATATTAAAAACATTAAATACTGTAGCATTTAGTCCAGTTTGCGTTCCTACAGTATTCCAGACAGACAGAGCATTTTCTCCCTCCCTCTCCTTCGCTCTGAGCTTCTGTGACACGTGGCCGCTCTCTGTTCGCTGTAACTTCATTAGACGCAGCTTTCTTCTTCCTGTGTTCACTTATCTGAGGCAAATCCTAGAAGTGGAGCTGCAACGGAGCCGACGCACCTGAAGGCACAGGTGGTGATTGAGCCTGTGACTGCTTTAAAGCCACGGTTCAGGTGCGCGTCTAGTCTGACCTCTTCATTAATAGACATTCAGGTATCAGAGCAGCTTCAGCTGCTGCTTGGACACCAGGCCGGTCGCTGTGACCGACCGCACAAACAGACACATCTGCCCCCGTGACAGTTTTACCTCCTTTGTTGGCTCTGACAAATAGCTTGAGCCAGACCTTGCCGGTGGCTCTGGCTCAGCACTAACACAAAGTCAAATAAAATGTGGAGAGAGGTCTGGGCAGCAGAGCTTATTAAGTGGATGATGTACTGTATGTTTGTTCTATAGGACAGCGAAAAAGGTTTCAAGCAACACTTATTGATCTGAGAGAGACAGCAACATTTTCTTTTCTCTCAGTTATGGTTTCTGAGCCCAAACCTTTTTCCTGTGGGGAAATAAATCGCTTTTGTCCTTTTTTTCTGTGTCAAAGAATATTATCTCTCTCTCTCTCTCTCTCTCTTTCTCCACATCAGCTGGTGTCTGTCAAAGTCAATATCAAGCTGATGAGGTAATATCTACCTTTTATGTGTCTGTCCCCAGAAGAAGGAGAAGCTTGTGATCCTGTACGGGCAGCAGCACATTTAGCGAGCGCCACTGAGGGCGAAGGGGCTCGTTCTTTTTATAGGTGCAGTTGAAAAACCACAAAATCTCTGAGAAAAAACAATTATTATTGATCGAACAACATTTAACAGTCGTGATGCTGGATCCACACGTCTGCACTGTAAACTGTGCCCGCAGACCTGGGCCTGGGCCACTCAGTATCAGGTGAGGTGCGAGTGCCTTGCTCAGCGGCAGCGGTTTAATAGCCCCAGGTGGAGTTTTTCATTCAGCTCCACCACCCACACCCACACCGGTTCCCACTGCCACTGCCTCACTGAGGATCAATGGATGTGAATGCATGAAATGAAAGGTATCATTTCAGAGTCCACGAATCCAGATATGAGCTTCATAATATGAACAATAAAAACTACAGCAACAAGCTCAAGACTTCTCCTCATGCTGGAATGAACTAGACCTCCTTCAAGCAGTTTGACAGTGTCCGATCCACAGCATCACTACAACTGTCACACAGTGAAAACACTCAGATCTCACCTCCTCTCGTTGCCCAACGTGAGCTGCAGACGATCAGGACGACCTGTGTGATTATTCCCCGGACTTTTTTACTCCAGAGATCCATGATGAAGTAGAAGGGCGACGCTAAAAGTCAGAGACAGTCTTGCAATCCTCCTCTTCGCTCCGCTCCTCCTCCTCCTCCTCCGCCTCCACGCTCTCACACTTCGCAGATCCCTTATGAATTTTGCACTTTGGAATCAGCAGGACTCAGCAACATTCACCCAACTCTACAGCAGCGACGGCACAAGAGGAGGCTGCTGTTTGTTGAGCTGCTCTCTGCAGAGTGAGGGGACGGGGAAGAGCGAGAGAGAGACAGAGGAGGAGAGAGAGAGAGAGAGAGAGAGAGAGCGAGAGAGAGAGATCTAGATAGAGAGATGAGAGAGATTAGATAGAGCTCGAGGATAGCTACCGATCCGCATCTGTATCCCGTCTCTCTCTCTCTCTCTCTCTCTCATCTATCGATCTCTCTCTCTCTCTCTCTCTCTCTCTCTTCTTCTCTCCTTCTTCTTGCTTTCCTCGACGATCCTTCAATGAAAGATAAAATGTAAAGGAAAGATAAGAGGGAAGTTGCAGAGGGAGGAGCCCTTCAGGCTGACAGCTCGGGTCCCATTAGGCTCCGGGCTGTTGCTCACAGTCGGTTTGTCATCGTGTTATGCAGCGGTTCAGGTCCAGTGGCCGCGGGAAAGATCCCCAACACGGCGCCCGAGTCAGTCATCAGCTGGAAGTGGCCCGAACACGGTCCAAGAGGCTTTTACCAACTCTGTAACGCTGTCTGTTCTCAGTGACGCAACTCAGAGATCAGAGCGGGTTTTGATCTGTGAACATCTAAAAAGAACTAACTTTCAGTCAGAGACCTTCAATGTTACATAAACGGGTGTAAATACGGGCTTTTTCGTTTGATCCGGACAAACAAATGCCCGGTCAATGATGCTGATGTGGGTCGATCCCAGCAGCTTCACTGGGAAGCTCTTTTATCCCCGTCCACAGGTAGAAACAGAGGGATCCGTGTTTAACACAGTTACATGAAAGGAGAGCAGATATTATTGGTGTGATTCCTGCTGGTGTCCGTTTGTGTTTCTCACTGAGAATCTGCCGCTGGAAACGCAGCCGTGCCGCTTGTTGCAGGTTGCTCTCCTGTTGCGGATGGTGTCGCTGCGCTTGTTTCATCTGCCCTGATGAGTGAGCGTTCAGCCACGCAGGAGGCGGCATGTGAATGAGGCTGCCGCACGGGCGCACGCAGGCGAAGGCGGCCGCAGCCTTTGTTTTGATCACTTCAGGAAGAGAAGAGAGGCGGTTTGTGCGTCTGCGCGTGGATGCGGGGAAATGGTTTCATTCAAGGTGCTAATCGCATCTTTCGTCTCAGCTTTGTGCCTCTTATTTCAGTGTCAGTGCCACTGATTGGAGCCAAAAGCTGATGATGAGTATTTGCATGGACACTGTTGACTCAGCATGCGTCCCACATCCTATTGTGCGTTCATTACTATTCAGACACCTGTGAGACGTGCAGGGGCTCCGCTGTCGTATCCGAGCTCCTCCGCAGCCTCCTGATCCTCGTTTTGTAACTCATTTTTATTTTGCATACGGAGCGCAGCCAGTGACTGATGCACTCCCCCTCTGCTTTATATGCACAACACCTGCTGCAGGCTGTGGAGGGGTTTTTGGCTTCGGCCAGCGAGCCCATCAGCCAAAACACAGAAGACTGAGAGCTTTTGGAGGAGATGAGTGGGGACGCTCACAACTTGGTGAAGGGGGGCTGTAAATAGTCAGAATCTGGTGTGTGGCCGCTATAGATGTACGTACGTCACGTCAGGAGACCTGGAGAAATGAGCGCCGTCCGTTTTAACGGCTGCGTGATCGTGTTTAATGGCGTTATTGACGTTTCCACAAATGTAGAGAGGGAGGAGCAGCGAGGAAGCTGTTTTACAGCGTCGCCTGGTTTGTGTCATGTAGTCGTAGTGACACTTTGGAAGATGCTGCAGAGCAGGTTCAGAAACAGAGAGCTCTTCATCAACACGTTTAAGGTTTAGAAGTGACTGATGACTGATTAGACCACATGTGAGTGTGTGACGTGTGTAAGGCCACATGTTAGCGACTGATGCTTCTGTTTCAGCCTGCTTCACCTGCTGAAGGTCCCCCCCCCCCACCCCGACCTCGGTGAGGCAACGGGTCCGCTGGCGTGTCTGGACCTGGGCCTGCCTCGCTCTGCCTCTGCCTTGCTCTGACTCTGCCTCGCTCTGCCTTGTTCTGGCTCTGCCTCTGCCTCTGCCTTGCTCTGGCTCCGCCTCGCTCTGACTCGCTCTGGCTCTGCCTCGCTCTGCCTCTGCCTCACTCTGGCTCTGCCTCGCTCTGCCTCTGCCTCGCTCTGCCTTGTTCTGGCTCTGCCTCTGCCTCTGCCTCGCTCTGACTCGCTCTGACTCCGCCTGGCTCTGCCTCGCTCTGCCTCTGCCTCACTCTGGCTCTGCCTCGCTCTGCCTCTGCCTCGCTCTGGCTCTGCCTCGCTCTGGCTCTGCCTCGCTCTGGCTCTGCCTCGCTCTGCCTCTGCCTCACTCTGGCTCTGCCTCGCTCTGCCTCTGCCTCGCTCTGGCTCTGCCTCGCTCTGCCTCTGCCTCGCTCTGGCTCTGCCTCGCTCTGGCTCTGCCTCGCTCTGCCTCTGCCTCGCTCTGGCTCTGCCTCGCTCTGCCTCTGCCTCGCTCTGCCTCTGCCTCGCTCTGCCTTGTTCTGGCTCTGCCTCTGCCTCTGCCTCGCTCTGACTCGCTCTGCCTCGCTCTGCCTCTGCCTTGCTCTGGCTCCGCCTCGCTCTGGCTCCGCCTCACTCTGCCTCGCTCTGGCTCTGCCTCGATCTGACTCCCCCTTGCTCTGGCTCTGCCTCGCTCTGGCTCTGCCTCGCTCTGGCTCTGCCTCGCGCTGCTGTGGGCTATTGATGGAGTTGCCATGCGTGATATTAGGTGCAGGTCTTTGCCCCGGGAAGCCTCGCAGCCTTAACGATCTCGGAGCACGACCGACACCAGCAGCGGTGACTGACAGCAGCGGCTCGGCCAGAAGAAATTGATTTGAATTCATCTAAATGTAGCTTTGATTCAGCCTGAATGTCTGGAGGCAAATGAGGAGGTGAATGTCGGGTCTGCTCCTGGGATAATGAGGAGCAGGGTGAGTGGAAGCTCTGCTTTACAAACAGGCCAAAAGTATTAAATCTTTTTAAAATCCTTGACTTTTCTTTAGCATGCTTTAACTCTTTATTCAAACACACCCAGTGCTTCCAGTAGTTCAAGAATATGTCTCTGTTGTGTACGATGCATATCTCTGCAGCTCAGTAACACAGGAACCTATAAGAAGAGCAGCGATAACCTCTGTTCTCAGCGCTCTCAGCCTCTGTGTCCATGATTCTCTCTGTCTGAGCTGACTTTTTCCTCGTTTCCTCTGTCACTGTCAGGCAAACTTTAACCCAGTGGTTATTTCATGTCTGATTGTTTAATTGATTCACTGCTGTAGTGTTTCAGTGCCAACATATGAATAAAACACTTATTATTACATCACAGTGTTCACGGAACACACACTACATTCAGGTTTTATGTCATGATACGAATCACAAAATGAAAAAGCAAAAAGAAAACACAAACACTGGAACGTCTGTCGATCCTAATAACTGGTCCAGTTAAATATAGCCTGTTGTAAAAGCAGAGCTTTATACCTGTGCGACTCCAACGAGCCCAGTTTGAGGAGGGTTCAGCGTATGTGTAATTACATGCTGGCTTTATTACTGAAACGTGCACTTACAATCACTTGGCTGCTTAAAACCCACCGCTGGCTCTTTATTGTCCTAATCCAGCAGCGTATGGAGCCGATAATTTAACGCCGAGCCGCGGTCTCGCACACGCTGGTAATGGAGTTCTTTGTGCATCGGGCTGCAGGTTCACAGGGTTAATGGGGTATTACTGGCTGAGGACCACGCTGGCAGGTAATGTGCTTTTGAAGGCTGAGCGCGGCGACGACTACAAAGCCTGGAGCTTTGTGGACGAGTCAAAACAGAAAAGAAGAGAAAGGAGAGAAAGAGTCAGCGCGGAACAGAACGTGTCCCTCGCTGTTCATTGCTGAGAGTCAGCAGCGTTTCACTGACCGTTGCATAAGTCAAAATTTGCAATGCATTGATTGTGTATGCGCTTCCGTGGACACGCTGACCCAGACAGTGGCACAGGGTTCACACAGGGTTCACCGCATGATCAATACCAGCACACCGATGCTGTTCATGGACTGTGAAACAGGAAACGCACCTGGAGCCGCTGCTCTGAACGCACGCTGCTGCAGAGCGAAGGCACCACGCGCTGAGACGCGGTCTCTCAGTGAATCTGCGGAGCCTGGATCGCGGCCACAATCATACATATTCATATTTGATTGCTTTTTCTATCCCCGGAAAAATGAAGAAACTGAATCATGAAAGCCTCCTCCACCAGAACCAGAACCCTGTGATCACTTCGGTTCTGTATACTCACATTGTTTCTGCTGCTGTAATATATCTGCTGAAATTAATTTTATCCGTCTGCCACAATCTCTGCGTCTCTGTCTGTTCGGTGGAAGACGGCCATAAATCAGGCAGATCCTCCGTTTGTGTACAGGAGCATCGAGGTCTGAAGAAAAGAAACTTTACTTTGGTTGAAATGAGCCGGTGGCGCGTTTTTCTCCAGCGTCAATGTCTGCGGCCGCTGGATGGTTCACTAGCGTGTCAGCGTCAGGACCCAAACCCGTCTGATCTGTCCTGCTGATGTGTTTGTTTAGTGTTTGTAACAGTGCAGAGATTAAAGAATGAAATAATCAACAAACGGCTCAAATTGGGTGCTTCATGTCCATTTAATGATAATGAAGACGTGGCAGATGAAAGGCCTGCGTTGAGTCTGGGCCACGCAGCGAGCGGCCCGTCTAATGTATTCCTGTCCCTTTGTGACTTTGTCATTTGTTGCATTTCAGTTTGTGGCTTTCAAGCGCTGATAAGGGAAATGGAAAGCGCGGCTTGGATCCCCTCCAACTCTCTCAGAACGCTTTTCCCCTCGTCGTGCTTCTTTCTGGACAGTTTCACACGGACTTCAAGGGGCCACGCTGGTGTTTGGGGTGTTCAAGTTAATTACTAATCATGAATGCTTTGCGCCACTGCCGAGCGTTTTCAGAAGCCTTGAAATCATTTCCCGTCTTAGTATTAAATGCATTTTACAAACGTTTAATGCTCTCTTAGTTTCTCACCAAATGTTTGTTTGGATCGAGCACAGCGACTGGCAGCTTCTCTGCCAACACAGAAAATGAATAATAAACGAGTTGAATTAGAGGAACTGGGATGCAGGATGGGTTGTTGTTCGGCAGTTGGCTTATTTCTGATCAGGCTGTTCTTGAACACACAACAAGGTAAATATTTCCAAAATGTAGAGGAATAATGTCTGGTGTCAGTTGCTGCATGCAACAAGAAACAAACAAACAGCGTTTAAGCAAGTAAAACTGGGAAGCATCCAAAGCAAGTTTCAGGGATTTCCACTGGTTTGCAGTCAAAGAAGAAAAACACTGAGGATGTTGTTTAAAGGCTGGTTGGACTGGAGAGCAGCTGCTCCGTGTGGACATTTGCTATTCTGTTTGGGACTTCAGGAACAGAAACTGTGATTTTGGCTGCTCTTTGATTACGTGATGAAAGCTGAAATCACAGTGATCAGGTCTGACGCTCCAACACAACGAGACAAACCACACTGCCGCGTCCGTGTGGGTCTTCCACCTTTAACACAACTCCACTGAGCCGTCGACCGAGCGCTGTGCACACGCGTCTGGGTCGGCAGCAGACCTGACGACCGTGGTTCGGGGTTGGAGACGCGTCCTGTTCTCCGCTCCCCTCCAGCGCAGTGTGTGGCCTGACTTTCATCATCCTTTAGATCTGCATTGCATGTAGGTTGTGTCCAGAATAAAGATAAAAGGTGAGAGCATCAGCTTCAGGAGAAGCCCCATCTTCCCCACCATCATTGAAAATGCCAGTATGGAGCTAATGAGGCACGCAGCATCATAATCACACGGCTCCTTCCTTAGCATCTATTGATGGTGTTTCCTCACCTGATACGCTCACTGCACTGAGTGAGAAGCATAATGATAATTATAAATGCGGATGTTAACGGTCATCAGTCTGATTCTTGGCCTTCAGACCTTCGCTAAAGGTCTTTTTCCGGGGCGTTGGCGGCACTGAACGTTTGCTTGTAGTCGAGCCCTGGAGACGTGATGAAGTTCAGTGTAATAATGAACTGATGTGAGGGAGGCAGACGTTACATTCTGTACATGTGAGGAGCGCAGACGAGTGGGATTCTGTCCAGCCGCTCCTCCGTATGCTCTGGGGGTCCCTGCGTCGCTGTTCTGCTGTGTGGCCGTGTACCTGCGTCTCCTGCTTCGTCGCAGGCAGACGCAGGCAGCGCTGGGACGCGTGCGCCTCATTAGAAGCTGACTGTGGTTCTGCACGTATCAGGACGCTGTCAGCGACTGTCAGCGCGGCGAGCTGTAGTCAGCGATGCACAGTGAGAGCAGGAGCAGGTGCTGAGGCTTTAGGAGGATGAACGTGGCGTCTTCTCACACTGATAACGTGACGGACTGGCGCTTTACAGTTGAACCAACAGTTTAAATGGCGAAATAGTGAAGCCCAATTAGCAGCAGTGATGCCAGTTCAAACGCATTTCATCAGAATTCTATCCAGTAATGCAGAAGCCTCGTGCTTATTGGGCAGAGGTGCAAATAAATACAGAGCCTTTGGTAACGTGGATTTGTAAGCGACGATAATTCAAGCCGCTGTTTTCACAAGGTAAGATGCAGATGTGAATGAACGCGGAACAGGAAGTCCAGCCATAAGAAGTCCTGGAGCGTCTGCCATGTAAACGAGCTGCGTGCGTGCAGAACCGAGCAGACTGCCCACAGAGAGACGCTCCATCCAGCCGGCCTGGGTTCCTCATTAGACTCAATATTTCATGTTCCATTCATTAAATATTATTTGCAGAGAATAAGGGTTTGCTGTTGCATAGTTATAGCGGAGCGGTTGACATAGCACACGTGGTGGATTAAGGCTCCACTCACCAGTCGCTGTGGGACACTCCCCACTCACATTCAGCTCAGAATCATGACTTGTAAACTCAGTATTAGTTAGTTGGAGGAAGACGGCCTGGAATCTCTGGTCTCCATCGTTTTCACCACCCCTTTAATAAAACAGCCCTGACCTTTGTGAACGCGCTCATGTTGTATCCTGGGATCTCTGCGCTGAATGCTTAAAACGCTGTGTTTTATTCAGTAGTTATGTGCCATTGTAGCTTCATTAACTGCCATTAATTTCCCTAATTACAGTTTTAACAGAGCCTCCATTGTTTCACCTGGTGCTTCGCAGAAGTGCCAGTTTTTATCTCATCATCTCACCCTCAGCCTCTGCAGTTACTCCATTAAAGGTTATTGTGCTCCAGGTCATTGAAAACCTTTCACAGGGCCCTTAGAAGTAATTATGAATTCCTTCTTCTGAGCAGCTTAAAAAATCACAAAGGCATGAAGTGGCTCCGTCCTTTGCTCTAAGCCTAAACAACGTGAATAAGAGGATGTTTCCGTTTAAATCCCACTGATGGAGGGGCAATTTATTAGAAAGGATTAAAACAGAGCTCGCGGAGCGGCGGAGGTGAGCGCTGCTGCTGTGAGGAACTATTGTTTATGACGTTAATGAAATAAGGACGATGACTTCAGAAAGGGGCATTTATCATCAACATTAAACAGCTTTTTTCACGCTTGCATTCGTTGTCACCCATTGATTTTACTGTATGAAGTGTGAAGATGTGGTGAGACAGAAGCAACACAAAATATTAACTGAGATTTTTCTGCTTCACTGAGTTATCACCGCATGATTTCTCGTGCAAAGTGAAAACAGTGTGTGATGAAATCATCCTGTTTCTAAATATACTGTCAATGAGCTTTACCTAAAATACACATGTTGCGCTGCCAGGTGCTTCCTGCTCAGCAGCCGCACAAGCAGCTAATCACTTCTAAACTAATCTGCTCAAAAATAGCTGCAGCACCACTAACATGGAGCAAATGGATTTTTCCGGCCTGATTAAATGCACCTTGTGCGTGATTGGTGATGTTGATTGGCTGTTCAGCGATTACTTATCTGTGTGATTGCCAGGGCCGTTAGAAAGTTCATTTAAGGATGGAAGGAGGAGAGAAGACACGTCTTTACTCCCAAAGAAACACATCAAATCCAGCAGGAAGATGTTGAGCTCAAAACAACCAAGGGTTGGGATCATGATGTAATGTACAGACAAACATGGAGTTTAGAGCAGCAGATTGGACCCGATCTACGCGTGTTCTGTGCTGAGGAGGAGAACGTACAGTAAGGAGAGCTACAGCATAAAATGGGCTCAGGTTTAGGTCCAAACAGACCAAGCCGGGCTCGTTTGGGGATTTTCTGGCCTCTCTTCTTTGCAGAGGCACCTTTGACTGTAAATGAGCGCCGTGTCCTTGCAGAGCTGCACATGCTGCTGCTTGGTTCTCGGCCTGTGGGGACAACCTGCCGCTGCAGCCACTTAATGATCAATCTGAGAGGGGAACAAATGCCATTCGATCTGTGGCCTTTGTGGATAAATCTCATTATCGTGGGATCAGGCCACTCCCCTGTCACTCACTGAGACCAAATGTCACAGAAAGCGAAGGGCGAGTCATGTGAGTGTATGAAACTCTGCAGTGTTTAAGAGCTGGTGGAGCTCACTCACGTCTGCAATCGCTGCTTTTCTCATCTACAAAGCAGCTTGTAGATGAGGCTTGAACCACCACACGAGCAGAGGAGGCTTCGGCTTCACTCAGATGTTCTATTCTGTTCTCTGCTTTGGGAACCACCTAAATGAAAAGTATAGCAGCGATGAAGCGATGGATGCATTTAAACCCTCCATGTAAACAATAAATAAATAAAACAAAGCATTTTGGCCTTTTGTTCTAATAGAGTCCAAAAATAGGACAGTAGACTCCAGAAATAGGAGCAGTGCTCAGTGAAGCACCGGTTTGATTCCGCTGGTCCCTGTTCTGCTGTTGTGGCTCCTCCTCATAGACAAACAGAGCATTTTCTCTCTGTTCTGAGGCTTCGTCTTCAGGCTCTTTTCTGTCTGATGGCTCAGCTTCCGTCGCCCCCTCTCCATATCTCTGTTCTCCGGGTCTCTGGATCTCTGGTGGGACCTGCTCTGTATTTTGGCTTGGATTTGGATCGTCGGACCTTATTGCTCACACAAACACTGTGTTGTGTGTCAGCTTCATTTAACCTGCCGTCAGCTCCTACTCCTCCAGCCCGTCCTTTCAGGAGCTGGTGACTGATGCCCACCGCACGCTGCTCTGCAGAGTCTCACCTCTGCCCCGTGCAGCTTGTCTCCATCCAGAACCTTCAGACGTCTTCCTGCACACTCCAGCCGGTCTCAGAATAAATTGATGACACCCATAGAAATTTGGAACTAAACTGACTTCTAGCTGCACTCTTTTATTTCAATTTCTTCAACTAATTTCATTTCGTTCATTCATTCATTTCAGCACAAACTCACCACTCGTAATGTTCATGTGATATATTGATCACACATTTCAGCGCTTTTAAAATGTCAACAAGCTCTAAATGAGTGGGAATTCAAAGCCCAGTGTGAGTGAATGGTTCACTCCTACAATGTCCTGTTTGTATGACTGAATACTGGCACTGATGCATAACGTGGCCTTTTCCCACCGGCTGCTCATATTAAGCAGTGGTATTTTTGTGAACCCCAGTCTGTGGTTACTATTAGGAAAATGACAATGTGATGCATTAGAGGAGGGTCATTTTCTTTAGAATCCTGTTCTTTCTCTCTTCAGACTCTCCTTCACCAGGCATCAGGGCACAAAATCCTGAAACACCTCATAGATCACAGTGTGACACCAGCGCTATCCTTAAACTTCCTAACAGGGTCTCATTTTGAAGTAAAATAGGTCGGCGCTCAGCTGGAAGTTTCCAGTGCCCTGGAAAACAGAAGGGCCCCACAGACGTGCTCAGATGGATGGATGGCTTCTCTTGATTGAAACGCCCATCTCTGCAGACCTAATTCAGCAACCAGGAGGTTGCTTCTACAGAGGCAAATATGAATCAGACTGAGAGCAGTGGACAGGCTTGTACTGACAGAACATAATTACAGTAAAAGGTCAACAGAGACCCAATCTGCTCTAACGACAGGATGGGAAACGCTGGCCGAGCTGAGAAGCGATAGAGGCTGGCAGAGAGCGATGCACAGCTGCTGGTGGTTACCGGC
The DNA here is from genome assembly GCF_900634795.4 of Betta splendens. Lineage (NCBI taxonomy): Eukaryota > Metazoa > Chordata > Actinopteri > Anabantiformes > Osphronemidae > Betta > Betta splendens. The sequence goes on from NC_040895.2 coordinate 16,997,687, forward strand.
TTGTATGAACCAGACGCACCATCACCTGTTTGGGCTTGAGCTGTGAGGCTGGGGAAGACACTGAGATGAGATGAGATGAGATGAGATGAGATGAGATGAGATGAGATGAGATGAGATGAGATGAGATGAGATGAGATGAGATGAGATGAGATGAGATGAGATGAGATGAGATGACTGAGATGAGATGAGATGAGATGAGATGAGATGAGATGAGATGAGATGAGATGAGATGAGATGAGATGAGATGAGATGAGATGAGATGAGATGAGATGAGATGAGATGAGATGAGAGGAGAGGAGAGGAGAGGAGAGGAGAGGAGAGGAGAGGAGAGGAGAGGAGAGGAGAGGAGAGGAGAGGAGAGGAGAGGAGAGGAGATGAGATGAGATGAGATGAGATGAGATGAGATGAGATGAGATGAGATGAGATGAGATGAGGAGAGGAGAGGAGAGGAGAGGAGAGGAGAGGAGAGGAGAGGAGAGGAGAGGAGAGGAGAGGAGAGGAGAGGAGAGGAGGTGAGGTGAGGTGAGGTGAGGTGAGGTGAGGTGAGGTGAGGTGAGGTGAGGTGAGGTGAGGTGAGGTTTAATAGTTTATGAACATCATGTTTGATTGCTTTGAAACATGATATTTTTTTTGACAAGCTTGTAATTTATCTTCAAAACAACAGTGTGATGTAGTGTTTGGCTTCCCATAATAGTTTTATATGACCAAGCGTGGAGTATGGAAAAAAGAGGTGTTAAACTAATAAACCTCTGAAAACCACACATCTGAAACGTGTGATCGCACACCTGCCTCCTCCAGAACAACCCAATAACACACATCAGCATCCAACGTAAAAGGAGTTCTGCTTACTCTGTCTGTTAATAAAAAGTCAGCAGATACTGTAAATGCTTGAGCGCGTGCTACAAAAGGGTTTTAGTCTTACAAACCAGCTGATGCCAGTTGTTCTCATAAATATTTAATATTTGCAAAAGATTGATCACTTCCATTAGACTCCAGGGGCCGATCGGGGTCAGCACTCGTGTAGTTCACAGTATCATCTTCCATTATTGTTTATGGAACCTGTAACACACACTGTTTATTATAGGGGTTTTCTGGTACTTGTTGTTGTGGGTTTTAGACAAACTGTCTTCAGTACTAAAAGCTCATTTGTCCCTTCAGTCTGTGGGGTTCAGCAAAACCACAAGGTTAAAATGCAGTTTGAGTTTCTATTCCTAAAAATGAGCTTTTTAAGAAGTCACTGATGTAACAATGAAACTGTTTTAGGAACTGAAAATCATTTGTGACTAAATTCGGATTCAAACACACAAAGTGTGATTTTTTTGGCATCACATTAAATCAATGTAAACTCCTGCTGCTGCACCTCGTGTGTCACTGTCTCCTGCAATCTTATGATCCTTTAATACTGAAGCGTGCCTGTGAAACGCTGCCTGCGCTCCTGCCTCATCACTCCGCCGACGGCAGGTACATTCATCATCGTCTTTCTTACGTACGTTTGATTGAGAGAGTGAAAAAACAAGCGGCGCCCTCGTATCAAGCTGTCCCGAGGTTCACTGGCTGGCTGCTGAGCCAGCGGCCTTGTCTGTCTGCCTGCCTGACAGTCGCTTTTTATAATCTCCTGCTGTTGTTTCTCAGCTCTCAGAAAAAAAAGTCATTTCTGGCTTCGCAGTCAAAACATTCTCTTCAGTCTTTTGTTTGTAAACAGGCCGAGATGGTTAACTTTTACTATAAAAACACATATTTGACAATATAATCAAAATCCCATTCTGCGTGTGCAGCGGTGCCTTGTTGGCTTCAGAGTCGGAGCGAAGGTCCCGGCGATTCATCGCGAGCCTCTTTCACCAGCAGGCTCTGACTCTTTTCATGCTTGCCTCATACTGGGAGATCTGACAGGTGGCCACTGTTCAAAGGGTCCACCGTTAAGAAGATTCCTCAGAGCCATGCTGGATTTAAAGGCCTTTCATGAGAAGTTTAACAATATAAGACGAACCAAACTGCCCTGCTGAGAGAAATCCAAAGTCAAAAAGGACAAGAAAGCAGAGACATGAAAAGGTTCCAGCGTGAGATTTTTGTCTTTTTTGTGAATCCCACACACAAGATCAGAAAGAAACACGAGGCAGTCAAAGCATCACCTGAACTTCAACATTTCCACATATATATAAACCGGCTCGGCCTCTGATCTACTCTGTCTGGACATGAGCTTCATCTGATCAGAGAGAGCTCGTCTAATTTATCTTACAGTCTTTGACACAGATGAGAATTAAATCGGCAGCAAAACGTCTCAGCTGCTTTTAACAACCAGCCAAATGTGGCTCTAACCTGTTCGTTAGCCAGAATCCAATGACGGGAACACAAACGCATCCACACTCCTGTGACACGTAAAGGCACTCAGCCGCTGTCCGACTGGCTCATCGTGTTAGAGAGCTGCTATTAAATGTTAACGCTGAATCTTGAAATAAGCTCAAGTCTCAGAGGAATATTAGGCAGGTTCAAGCGGAGCCTCTGCTTTGACTCAGAGACAGAACGAGCTCACGTGATGGCAGGAACCGTAGGTGTTTGTGGTTGGTACGCTCTGTGTCCACCTCCTAATAATGTATTCATATTCATTTTGTATATAATCATTGAAGAGTTGAATAAAAATGCATGCAAACTGTCAAAACTACAAAATGTGATTTAACAATAAATTATTTAATAGAGTTGCAAAAGTAGCTACTGAGCTAGAAACTTACCAATGATGAGTTCATTAATTATTTGTATAGTTATTTGTTGCTTTTTTCTAAAGATGTACATGAACGCAACAAGAAATCGGCCTCCTCGAACTGAAATGTGCTGCGATGAGGAAAAACATCGTGATTGACTGAAAAATGAAACACCGAATCATTTTGTAAGTCGCTCTAACAACAAACAAAATGTGTGACTTACTAATAACAGACTTCAGCTCTTGCTCCTGAGCTTCGCTGTCACTGTTATTACAGCCGTTATTCCTGACTGTGACTTTGATGAAAGTTTCTCTTTTTGTTTGTCTTCCTCATCCATCAGTTTTACTTTGACCTTACAATAGTCTGTTCAGCGCAGTAAATCATGATGGAGAGCGTCACACGTTCGGTGGAGACACAGGAGCTCTCTATGGAACGACAAACCCTGCTCGGAAAATGTAGAATATATTGTTGGTGCTTCTGCAAAAAGCTGCAGAATGGAGTATGAACAGCTGCAGTCTCTGTAGGTTTCATTACACAATGTACATATAGAACTTCAGGTCAGGTACACGTTGTGATTTTATAAACAGGGTTAGTATGTGTTGCTGAACTTAAAGAGCACAAGTCTAATTAAAATCACAGATACGCAGTGATGTAAGACGCAGCTCACTGAAAGAAAAAAGAACAGGAGCAGCAAAATACTACGGGATGTCTGTCTATACAGTACATGTTCCACAGTGTACTATAGATTGTGCACTGGTTCATTAGGTGCACAGTAGGTGGAAGTTTCTGGCCAGTTCTGTAGTAACACTGAAAACAAAAACAGAATTATTGATGAGACGCGCTCAGAGCCACCGGTAGCAGACTCCTCTCAGTAAACAGGACCTGTTTAAATTCATAGATACTGAAAAAACACTGGCTGACATTGGACATGAACATTCATGGGTTTTACCAAGCCTCTTCACCTTCGTGAGAAATGCTGCTGTTTTATGGGACAGTAGGTTGTTGCTGCAGGATGCAGATTCAGACCGTCACAAGCAGAGATCTGGAGGCTGCAGCAAACTCTTAGTCTAGATGTGCTCAGCTTTAATCTGGGACATTTAACCTTGGTTGTTTTTAGACACAGCCTGTTTCAAACTGGGTCTTAGGCTCATGTGTGATGTGTTTCTACTACTACTGTAGTATTTTTAAGATGTGTTGTTCTGTTGCATTTCTCAGATTTTCTCATCGGTAGAACTGTACACTGAACTGAACTGAACATTAGCTGATCATAATTAATAGCTTTAAGACTTTCATTACAAACTGTGGTCTTATAAACGCAGCCCTTTAACCATCATTATCAGACACGTTAACCTAGAACCTGTAGCCTGGTGGTTGCGGTTAACGGATAACGTGGGGAGGTCTGCCATCTGTTGGAAAAAGAAACAGTCACAATAACTCAGTTAAAGAACAGAAACAAACGCATTAAAAACAAATTATACACAGTACACAAAACAATTGGTAAATACATTAACAATAAGCATGTAAGCTTTATAAAAGCTAATATTCTGGAAGTGAACATTTAGGCGAACTTTCTCTTTTGGACGTTTTGGACCCTATCGCTTCCCGTTGTTTCCGGAAGTGGTCGCGACGCCGCTGCTCGTGCGCAGCTTTCCTGCTTTCAAAGTGCACATTTGCCGTTTAACGCGGACAGGTTCTGGTGCGAACATGTCGGCAGGAAGCCGCCTGGAGAACGCGAACCCCGTGATCTTCCAGCGCTCCGGGGAGAGGCTGCTGACGGCGTCCGAGGAGGACGAGGACGTCCACGACCCCATCGACGACAGGGAAATATTCGATATCCTTTTCTAACACGCAGCTACTTTTAGTTCTGTTGTTTTCATGTGCAGGTTAAGACGAATTGGAACCAAACCTCACATTATAAAGTGCAGAGTAAACCACAAACCGATTAATTCGAGTTAAAGCTGCAGCGTAGATCAGCCTGCAAAACAGCTGGTAGTTAATGATCTGTTTAGTTGTTTCTTTAACGCAGTTTTATCCCGACACTTGACTCAATTTGATTATTGCTGCTTTAAGGCAGGTATCAGAATGTTAAATATATAATGACTTTGTTATAAACACTATTACTAATAAGTACTGTTCAGTTATAATAAGCAGATTCTTTGTTAAACTGCACATGAACATTATCAAGCTATAAAAATAATATTAATTTCATACAGGATGCATTACAGTGCAGTAGATTGCAGTCACATTATTATGTTGTAAATTACTTAACCCGCGCTACATCTGATCAGATCCATCAACGACCCAGAGCACCCTCTGTCTCTAGAGGAACTCAATGTTGTGGAGCAAGTCAGAGTCAAGGTGTGATTGAGTGAGTGAGTGAGTGGATAAAAAGGAGAGAATCTGACTTGTCGTCATTGGTTGTCACTTCTCTGCGGTTTTGTCTCCCTCTCAGGTTAATGATGCAGAGAGCACAGTGAGTGTTGAGTTCACCCCCACCATCCCTCACTGCAGCATGGCCACACTCATCGGCCTGTCTATCAAGGTGAAGCTGCTGCGTGCTCTGCCAGACAGGTTTAAAGTATGTGAATGCATAAATACCTTTATGTGAACGACCCAATATGCTGTACAGTGTGGGATCTGCTTTTGTATTAGTATTTTTTGTAAATGCATGTATTTTACTGTTTTCACTCAGACTGACGTCCACATCACGCCGGGGACTCATGCCTCAGAAGAAGCAGGTAAAGAAATCTAAACAGATGACATGGTGACCCCACTGTTTATATCTGACGCTATTGCTTTTGATTGATTTGTTTTGTCTGTGTATGGCGGTGTCATTCATACAGTGAACAAACAGCTGGCAGACAAAGAGAGAGTGGCAGCAGCTCTTGAGAACTCCTCACTACTAGAGGTGGTCAACCAGTGCCTGTCCACAAGGAAGATATGAGCAAACTGTGCATTATACAGTTTTTTCGTTTTTCTAGGAGCAAAGCACAAGAAAATGGATTTCTGGAATGTGCTGCCTAAGGAGATTAGTATGTGTACTCATAACATAATGTGCTCATTACAGATATGTTTATGTTTAGATAAAGCAGCCATTCCATCTGTACATTTTGGTGCATTGGCATAAATCAATTGACAAATTATCCTGTTCTGTTTTGGAACATACACAGTGAAGAATGTTTTGAACCACCTGTATATAACTGCTTTAAATGTTTTTTAAGTTAACTTGCTAATGAAGTTGAATGTAATCAACATACATTATTTGTGTGTCTGTGTTTTCAAAGCTAATGTATCACCCGTGAAATAAAATATAATTTCCACCATGTGGGGGAGCCCTTGTACTGTCATTGCAGCTTGTTCTGTGGAGGCTGATGTGAAGTTTGTGTCCATCCAATTCAAATCTGGCGGAACAAACCACAGCATCCAGCACGCGTGTCCACCCACTCCCACCTCACTGAGCTCACTAAACAACTATGCTTATTCACACATGCTACTTCACACTGAGGAAACTGTGGAAGAGATTTCACAACAGAACGTCTCTGCAGGTTATTTCAAAGCGTTGTGAGCCAAAAATATAAAAGCTGACAAACCCTCCTGATAAATACACGGTTGCATAAGTTATACTGGAAAAATCCCAGAACCAGCTAGTGTGATTATGCAACCCCCTGTTTACAGTGAAGGCATGCCATACAGCAGAAAATAATTAATGGAAACCCAACATAAACTCTACTGAATGCCAGACCATAAAGCTGCTAATACACACATGTATTTATCCCCCAGGTTTGTCTGATCCGGAGTTTTTTCTTCCTGTTGTTCCACATCTGGAAACATTGCATCACTGCTAAAAGCCCGGATAAGAGACCCAGCCGGCACAGCTGCATTAGCCGAAGCCAGAGTGGTTTAGACTTAAGAGTGTAGTCAAACGCCTCGGCCTACATACGAGAAGCAGAAATGTCCACTCAGATTAACAGTTAGTTTTTATTTACATAGCATTTGCCTTAGATGCTGCTGGACTTTAAAAGTACTGTTTTGTAAACAAACCCATATAAATGATGCATGTAGATATTAGAATGGTTTATAAAGTTAGCTTGTACTGGCTAGCTAATACTAACAGCTAGCGTTAACAAAAGTTTCGAAACTAGTCATGAACTTAACTTATGTTAGCACGTTTCGTGTGTAAATATATATATTAAAAATATTCACATGATGTTTATGTCCCCAAAACGTTGTATCGCCATATACAGTAGTAGCGCGATCTCGTTCGCTGCTCACGAGTTGACGCAACCCCGCGTGCTACGGCTCTGGGTGACCAGTTTAGCTAGCCTGTGTGCCTGCCAGTCGCTCCTCTGCGGGCTGAAGGAGCGAGCGCGCAACTCGCTGTCGATGGGAGATTCTTAGCCGTGCACAGCTTTGAAAAAGGTACGTCACGCAAACAGTATCCGCAACTGCGTGTAACCAATTAGTTCGCGCGCGTGTTTGTGTGCGTGGAAAACAGCGACCGTAGAGTAGAGTTGGGGCTTCTGGCAGAAGGAAAGTTGTCATCTTCCAGAAGCAGCTGGGAGTGATTCCGGCGCTGATGGTGCGGGAGCGGGCTATCAAACGGCGTTCATCGTCCCCGAAGGCGGTGCCGGTGGTGCTGGACGGGTTCGGCTCCGGGCCAAGCGTTTGTCCATTCTTCCTCGCGGCGACTCTCCGTTAACTGTTTGCTGCAGGGACGGTTTCGAGGCGTCGAGGACGCGGCACGTCCCCGACTTGAGCTCAGCATCCACATCATGAGCCCGCATCAGGACGGGGGTCTGTGTGGGCCACGCTGTCACAGCCACGCACAGTGTCAGTGCGTGAATGGAGGAGTTCTCTGTGAACATGTGTGTGTGACAGGAACACGCTTCCCTCCGCTGCGATGGACTTCAGTGTTCAATCAGGATTCACTCTGTGGAGCGTTACTGATATGTGTCCTGCAGCAGCAGGTGTGTGTGTGTGTGTGTGTGTGTGTGTGTGTGTGTGTGTGTGTGTGTGTGTGTGTGTGTGGCATTACAGGGCACGCATAAATGTGGCCTCGTTTCATCGAGCTCCAAACAGTGACATTTCTGTGAACTGCACCGTCGTGCTGATGCTGTGATTGGATCCGCTGTTTGATTTGCAAACTGAGCCTTTTTCCCAGCAGCAGCCAGACGAGATGATGCGACGGCTGCTGCCTTGAAGTCATGTATTAATAAATAGGAAATGGAGTGTGCTTTAAGCAGCCTCCAACCTGAGAGCACTCTGCGCGTCCCATGATCTCACTGACCTGATCTGCTCCTGTATTTGACTCCTTGCTGTGAGCTCATTAGTTTGGGTTCCTGTTAGTCTCGATAGGCAGATGTTTTATGCTCATGCACAGGTGTGATGGTCACTGTTTGACCAGCGTGTTTTCAGCGCATCTTTAGGATCCAGACAAACGGGGCTCATGTGTGTCCACCGAGGGTCCGGCCCTTTGTGCAGCATCTGTGCCGTTCTGGACCGACGCCTCCCTGCTCACGGGCCGCTCACTAACTCCTGGGTCGCTTTGCTCCGCGAGGCCTCGGAAGCTGCAAAGCCCCGAGCGGTTGGAAGAACGGCCTGGTTCATGAGCTCACGCTGCCTCCGGCCGCGCTCTCCTTCTCGTGCCTTGTTGTAGAACTAGTTTGTGCGGAGTTCTTGTCATTCCTCCGGAGCGCAGTGGGTTGGAGCCAGCTTTGGTGAGGAAGTGTGGGGCTGCATAAATCTCTGCTGCGCCCCCTGAGGCTTTCCATTTATATGAATGAATTCAGCGAGCTTCCGAGGAGCCTCTCATCACGTCCCACTGTGCATTCAGAGATGAGCAGACACGATGGGACAAGAATTGCTTCATTGTTGCTGGTAGCTCCTTTTTTTACAGTCAGAGCATGTGAGTGTGTTAATGTGTATGCAGCGGTAGATGTGTAATGGTGTGTGCTGGCTTTGTGCTCAGCTCTCTTTCCTGTGTAAAGCATGTGACCCGGGCCTGCTCCGTCCATCCAGCACTGAAACTCACAGCCGCTGACATCACACGCCTCGAGTTGTTAAGGTTAAAACCACAGTCAGAGTTTTAAATAAGTGCTGTGTAAATGTAGAAGTATCATCATTATATTATTGAAAATGATGAGCTGGAGATGTCAAATATAAGTGTGCAAATTAAAGTTTGCATTGGAATGACATGTTGTGTCAACGCCGCTGAGTCATGTGTGGCGTGATGTGTGATCTGCAGTCAGAAGCCTGCAGACGAGCTGCTCGCTTCACATGACTAAAAGTATGACCACTTCTGCTTGGTTCTCTTAGTTCATTAAATCAATCTAATTAGGAGATAATTTAAAACCATTACTCTGTTGATTGCACTCGCTCCTAAATGATGGTGGCTTTCTTCAGCAGAGTGATGCCTCTCTCCTCATAGACAGTCTTTGTAGAGCACACACCATGTCCACGTTCATTCACGCTCATTCCTTACCTTCCAACCTTCAGGTTGTCTTAACAGACGATGTCCTTCCTCGGACCGCTCGTCAAATGCTCCAGTTGTTGTCGTTCATGTCAGACATGTTGTCAAAGCGACCTCAGACGTTAAGGTCAAGACCTCAAGAGAGGAAATCTGTACCCACACTCTAAAACACGATGCAGCTCAATTTATCTTTTCTGTATTTGTTAAAGAACCTCTCTTTACTGGTGGCAGTTATAATCACAGCAGCAGGTGGAAAATTAACTTCATGTGAATTCTTAACTGTTCTTAATTGTTTGAAACTGAATGGAGATTGAATTGTTTATGCCTCAATCATAAAGTAAGTGATGAAGGAAAATGCTGCAGGTTTTGACCTTGAGGTGTGTGTGTGTGTTTCTGTGTGTGCATGTCTGCGTGTGTGTGATGGATTTAAATGTTTCTTTCATTCTCAGTCATTTCACTGCTTTCGCTTCCTGCATCTGCACCGATGGAAGGGCTCCCTAACATCAGGCGTTCCAGTGTAACACACACTGGCCCTTTTCTCTACTTAACTGAACTAACATGTGAGAGCCGTTTCTTTCCCGCTAAAGGAAAACAGCTGAGCGCAGGGGAGAGGGCCAGAGCGCCTCTGGTGCTGTAGTTGGCTGGAAGCGGAGACGGGGGGGGTGGAGGGCTGGCAGGCCGCCGTGCAGCGAGGCAGGAAGTGTGACAGCGAGAGCACAGGAAGTGGCTGCTCGGGAGCTCGGCTCCGCTCTCTGTCCAGCAGCACAGAGCACAGGAGGAAAACGCTGAGTTGAAGTAAGGTGCACGTGTTTTCACGTCAAACCGCAGAGGTTCACCTTGACCTGGACAGCGTTTGTGTGTTCAAAGTTTAGAGACTTAGCTCCAGGTCAACCGAAATGTTCTCAGGCTAAAAGGTCAGAAAATGAGATCAAATACACAATCCTCCCGACTGGTTCACAGCTTAGTGATACTTCCACTGTCTCTTTCCTACTTTTCCACTGTGACGGTGGGTGTGAACAAACCTTAGCATTACTACAGCGCTCACTGCTGCGGTTGCTCAGTGTGAACAATCATCCCTCACTTTATTGAATTCCCAGGGTCGACGCAGAGGAAGTACAGTGTGTAATCAGTCACCAATAATGTGACTGTGCATTGACTGACGTCAGACAGCTCTGACGATGACTACGTGGTGCTCGTTCACGTTGCGCTCCACTCATGGAAGATATGAATTTACTAATCGGAGGTGAAAAAAAACATGCAAAATGAAATGAAGCTGATGAAGACAGCGGACGTCCGTCTGTACATGTGAACAAGTGGATCCCTTGATGAAATGGTTATGAATTTGACCTGAAACATCCACTAACTATTCACAACTGTGACCCAATACTGTTTTTACCATTAACTGTAATATATATTACATATTTTGAAAGACTGGGCTTGGAAGACACCATAATAGCTTTTATGCATCAGTCACCAGTTATACTTTGAATTTCCTACAGTTCCTATGAAATTTATGATGTTTGTGCAGACTTTTATTTTTATTTTAACGCCAAGTGCGAGGCTCAGCACCCCCTCCCCCCTGGTGAAAAACTGAAAAAGAGGAAGTGGTGGTTCTGTATATAAGGTTTGTGTGTGCTGAAGTGGAACTTCTCCGAATGTGTAATGTGAGATGCAAGTTTGAGGAAGAGGAATGAAGAAGTTCTGCTTGGTGCTAAACGTTTTTAAAGAGCAGCTCTAGATGCTGCTAATCTTCCGCTTTTTCTGTTTTCAGCTGCATGTGGCTGCTCGTCAGAGTTTGCATTTTTATGAGGAATGAACCCAGGTGCTTCTTCTACAGCCTTCTCGACCTACTGCTGATTCTTCTATGGACACAGACTGAGTGAGTACATTTGATCAGCTGAGTTTACTTCCTTCTAAAATGTGAAATCGCTTTACACAATATGCACATGCACATTTTTGATTAAGTGAATTGGCTTTTAAACCACTGACTCACACATGAATTAGAGCCAACAGATTAATCCTGCTGAGACCAGAAACAGGACTCTGTTGTTGAGGTCAGAGCCATTTGGGATCATTTGCCTCTTTATTCATATCGGCTGTAGTTTTTCTGTAAATGTTTGTTGACCTCAACGACAGGGGTCGTTTTTGAACCAGCACCTACAGGAAGGTGAAAGGTCAAGGGCAGCTCATGTAACTGGGGAGAAATTGAGCGTAAATTTGAGAGCAAAATTGTCCTCTCGTGTTTTATCATTGCTGATTGTACGGTATTCGCAGCAAGAACAGACACGAGGACTGTTTTATTAAGAGTGAAGGAAATGTTGTTGCTGTTCTTTTTACCACGTTGATGAATGTGGACCATTCATCAGATCATGTGTTATGATTACACAGCATGTCTACATGGAGAGAGATGGAAATAACTCTCATTTGTCTCTGAACGGAATTTGTCCTCATGAAGTGTATATTTTGTATAAGATTTCAGGGACTTGAATGCAGTTTTAAAGTCTATAACGAGCAGTAGAACCACATCTGTTGCCCGATAGCTGCTCTGTGTGTGTGTGTGTGTGTGTGTGTGTGTGTGTGTGTGTGTGTGTGTGTGTGTGTGTGTGTGTGTGTGTGTGTGTGTGTGTGTGTGTGTGTGTGTGTGTGTGTGTGTGTGTGTGTGTGTGTGTGTGTGTGTGTGTGTGCGCGCGCTAACACCCCACAGGATGTTAGCTTAGCCACTCAGCACTGTTCCTGCACAACCAACACATTTATCACAAGCCTGAAATTGGTTCCTGACTGATGTTTAAAATCAACTGGAGTTTTAATGTTTGTGTTTTGTCTTGATGGGAAAGAGATGACGGCTCCGCTGAAGCCTTTGCATGGGCCTCAGTCATTGGAGGTCTCGTGTGGAGTTTAATGGGAGGCTTCCTTTTAGTGATACACCCACTACCACACATTCCCCCTCCTGACAGAACTACAACATTGTTTGGTCTTTAAACCACAGGCCTATTTTGAAAAAGCCTAAAATAAGACTTTCAGTAGGTTGTGATTTGTCCACTTTAGTCACTGTTTCATGAATGTTTGTTTAATAGTAATTTATCCACTGATGTTGTTGACAGATACTAACCACATCAGGGAAAGTGAAGGAAATAAACCAATGTCATATGTACACATACATAAGTCAAATTTGTGTGTGTGTGTGTGTGTATGTGCTCGTGTGTATGTGCGCGTGTGCGTGTGTGTGGGTGTGTGTGTGTGGCACAGAGGATCAGTGGCAGGATGGAGCGCTGCTTTTAGGGGCGTTTCTAAACTGAAACATATGTGAGCTATAGTCTGAGTCTTGACTGTGCCTCTTCAAAGCATCCACACCCTGGAACCTCTTGTATCTTTCTCTCTCTCCTTCTAAACATCCCCTCCATCAGTCAAAGGAGCCATTGTGTGTGTGTGTGTGGGGGGGGGGGTACATTTCGACACAGGCCTGTTTCCTATGCCGGAAGTTGATGTCACTGCACACTGACTCAGAGCGTCAGTATCATTTGCAAATCTCTCGCAGACAGGCTGCTCATAAACGGCAGTTGTCTCCATTCCATTTATGAAGTTTGGTGTATTTTTAACGCACGCTGTCCATATTTCCAGCGCTGTCCCCCACCCTGGCAGCACATCAGCCTTCTGCTTCACTTCATCATCTGCCGCTTTTGCGTCTGCAGTTTGTAGTGTTGTCTTGAAATTCACTCTGGCAGGAAATGAGAATTAGATGCCCTGTCCTAATTAAAAGAGTGAATGGAAGCCAGACTTTTTCAAAGGCTTTCTGACTGATCTGTTGAGTGGAGGAGCTGTTAAAACAGTGGAAACCAGTGCAGCCGCCGCCGTGAAGTTGTCACTGACTTTTTTTCATATTTAATGGCAGCAACTGAAGTATGACTCATTTCTGTAACGGTACATCTGTTAATACAATATTTGCTTCATATAACAATAATTCATGTTGGCACTTTACTACATACTCGATAGAAGTCTGACATTTCTTATTTGTTTAAACAGACATTTATAGTAAGTCCTGCCTGCTGGACTATTCATGGTCTGAGACTCTTACCACATTCTTATAACTTTAAACATTTTTAAATGGTCTATTTCTGTCACGTCCAGACTTCCAAAAACTATGACTGTTCTCTGCTGACGTTCACATTAATCTTCTGCATGTGAACTACAGGGAAGTACAGTGTGAGAGAATGTTTTTTTTTTTTTTTTTTATAGGTTTGTTCTCTTTGCCTCCAAAACGTGAGTGTTGTTCGGTTCTCTTGCTCACAGGTGATTGTTTTGTCTGAACTAGTGTTATTGTAAGTGTTATCTACATACTCCACACAATTACTGTGAAGCAGTGGGTTTAAGCTGCTGATGCGGAGGCACAGGTACAACACATGTTGTCCTGTTTATGCTTGGCTCTGCCTCCATGTTTAGATGATTTCCTGTGGTATTTTAAACTCCATCATAGTCAATGTTATGGTTGTAGAAGGTAAATGTAAACTGCTTCTATAAATAAGACCCATGATTTATCATTCAGCACATTTATGTTTATTGGAAATTTAGGTTTATAAATTACTATGTATATCATTAAAATGCAGTTACACGTATACAATGCAAAGAGTGAGAACTGGAAACAACTAGAGACTTTGAAAGAGGGTTTATTAATGGGAATAGATGACAGGAGGAGGATGAGACTGGGAACAGTGGCTGGAGGGACATCAGTACCTACTGTAGTGAAGGCTACGACGGTGTCAACAAGACCAGTCCGCTGTCAGCGAGGGGATAATTATGGGATGGCTGCGGTGAATAAAAGACGTGCATGAGTTGGTTTTGACAGAGTTCACAACTGTTATCAAAACATCGAATGGGGAAGTGTCTGAAGACACATCCAGGTTTCTAATGTCCACATCTGGAGAGTGTTTGGAGGCTACTGAGGTATTTGTTAAACTTGTACTGTAGGTTTAATGTCCGTTCTGTGTGAAGCACGAAAGGTGAGAAACCTGGAACATGTGAGATGTGATTGTTTCAGAGGCTGATAATAGGGTGAACGTCAGCGCGGTGCAAGTAGAGATTAGAGAAAGAAAAGATCAAACAAGAGGAGGAAGGAAGCGAAGACAGGTGATAAACAAATGCAGGGTGAGAGAGAGAGAGAGAGAGAGAGAGAGAGAGGAGAGAAAGTCCGAGTGATGCCGTACTCAGATGTGGAGGTATCATCATCCTGGCGACCGGATGAGTGCGGTGCCGGAGCCGCATGGTGACTTCCTGTTTGTCAGCAGCATACAGGAAGCAGGAGGCCCCTAGAGTACGGTCTGACTGCATAACTGAAGATGAGCTGAGGCCGTGAACTGTGAGTATCTGTGTTAAAACGGGCAGATCGTTAACGTTTGGCTTGAAATGTGTTGGGACGTGCTGCACGAGTGTGAATCTGTAGCTGCGGTTGGAAAGTCGTCTCCTTCCTGTACCTCGTGTGTCGTTGACCTTCTGTCGGTGCAGTTGTGTGCTGAAATCCACCTTTCAGTTCTTTACTGTGCATGTTACTCAACCAGTGGCAGCCACAGAGTCTAACTGGGGACTCTGCAGGTCAGGTGAAGGCGTTCCTGTTTCCATCGTACATACATAGATCCTGTATTTTGTTATAACTGATAACGTTGCAGTGAACGCGTCTGAGACTTTGTTTTCTGTTTGGTTTTGCTGTTGAACACGCTGTTCACGTATGTTGTAGAAAGTGAAGCGTTGCTTTTTCAGACGCCTCCAAAATGTCCCTTTTTCAGTGGATTTAATGTGAAGTCTGTTGTTTAACGTGTGTTAACGTGCGTGTTGTTTAAGTGTTGCAGTTCCTTTGGCGCGTGGTATTGATCCTGATCAGAAAGCGCTCTCCTCCTGCTCTGTATTTGGCCTCGTGCATTAAAACGGCTACACACTGTTTTCAAGCCGTTTTTAGAGAACTAAATTATCAGGTTCCTGTTGCGTGATGTTTATTTTAAACTTGCAAATTCACCACCAGCTGATTGGCGTTGCCAGTTCCTGGAGTTACCAGTTTTACTTGATATTGCTTCTCCAGAAATATTTATGACACTCCCAACAAGATGCATTTTTGTCATTGTCATTTTAGAACCACACATCAAGCTTCACGATCAGCAGAGAGTAAAATATCGTGCACAGTGCTCCACATTTTCCACCATCTTGGTCTTAATATTTATTTTGAATCTTTGGATGTTCTGTTGACAAGTTTAGAGCTTTGTAATGCTAATTTAAAAGAGGCACCAACTTGTAAAACTGGCATTTGTTTTTTTCAGATTCTTGCGTTTTAAGTGTGATCTGTTTTCCAGGGTGCGGCATCCAACAGAAATAGAGTAAAGCGAAGAGAGGAAGATGCCAGTTCCGCCGCCACCACCCCCTGCGCCGCCACCACCCACCTTTGCTGTCGTAAGTCATTTTTTTGTATTCCATGTCCATTCAGTCCGAGCTCTGCAGAGACATCTTGTGGATATGCTCATATACATGTAAATCCTCTCTTTCTGTTTGCACTCATTGATCCTTGTATTTACGTTCACTGATCCGTGTTAAGATCCAGATCTAGGTGATTGATGCAGCTTCATACTGTACTAATGACTGTGCTGTACATTTGTCTCCAGGCAAACACAGAGAAGCCCAATTTGAACCGTTCAGAGCAGCAGGGAAGGAACGCGCTGCTGTCTGACATCAGTAAAGGAGCCAGGCTAAAGAAAACCGTCACCAATGACCGCAGTGGACCCGTCCTGGACAGTAAGTCTAAACACTGGAGACCCTCACCTACAGTAAACCACCTTCAGGCACCATGTTAAGACCTGAAGGCTCCAGACCAAGAGGTTTCACAACCAAAAAAAGACAAGAATTCATTTGTTTTTTGTCCATGACTGTATAAGAAATGCAAATGAAGGGTTCAGTTTTGTTTATTTATGTGTTTGTTTATTTTTTCAGAGCCCAAAGGAGGTGGAGGTGGAGGTGGAGGCGGTGGGGGAGGAGGAGGAGGAGGTGGTGGTGGGGGGGGTTTAGGAGGCCTGTTTGCTGGAGGGATGCCAAAGCTGAGGTCTGCCAGAGACACAAATGGTAAATGAATGAATGCAGCAACAGGGAGAGAACAGAACCCTGCTCCCTCTCATCATGGTAACTGCTTTCATTTTCACTCTTCCAGACTCGGGGCCCAGTCGAGGACCTGTTTTTCCCCCCGGTGGCCGTTCTGGTGGTCCAAGCCCCTTCGGCTCTGCTGGCCCACCTAAACTCCCAGGGGGCCCTGCTGGTGGCCGTAACAACGCGCCTGAGCTTCCCAAAGGACGCCCCAGTTTCTCATCCAGACAGGACTCTCCAGGTGGTCCCCCTCCTGTACCCAACACACCTCGACCACCCCAGAACTCACGTGGGGGCCCATCTATGCCATCACTTCCAACGGGACCCAGACCCAGCCAAGCGTCTGGCCCAACACCCCCCAGCGTTCCCCCAGGTAGGCATGGGGCTCTCCCTCCCCCACCAGGAGGCTCCTCAGGTGGACCAAGACCAGGCTTCTCTGCTCCTCCTCCGCCCCCAAACAGCAGCCGACCTCCCCTACCACCAGCTCCCGGAGGGAGGCCCTCTCTTCCCGATGACCGATTTCCACCTCCACCAGCTCCCGGAGGGAGGCCCTCTCTTCCCGATGACCGATTCCCACCTCCACCAGCTCCTGGTGGTAGACACTCCCTTCCCGATGACCGTTTCCCGCCTCCACCCGCTCCTGGTGGTAGACCTCCACTTCCTGATGACCGACCTCCACTACCACCAGCTCCTATGGGGGGTCATCGACCATCGATGCCCCGCGACATGCCCCCTCCGCCCCCCACTGCCAACTCAAAGCCTCCCTCTTCTGTCTCATGTTCTCGTTCTCCATCTGTCGGTGGCGCTCCTCCTCTCCCCCCTGGCCGACCAGGTCCTCCCCCTGTCCCCCCCAGCCCAGGAGGAGGTGACGATCAACACATGCCTCGTCTTCCCCAAAGGAATAGCTCGCTCAACAGGTACTGGGAAGGTTTTATCTGTGATAGAGGGATATCCATGTGGGTATTTATGTGTGTATGGATGAGTGGCATCGTCACCTGGAGCGTAGACAGCATTTCCTATTAGCTGTCAAACACTGAGATCGTGACCCTGGTAGTTAAATCCACTTCGGTGGCTATGTCAAAATTTGCATTGATTCAAATCTAAAGGCAGGTCACATCACGCAGTCGCCTTCATGTTTCTTCCCTCTAAAGATAATATTCCATTCAGACAGAAACTGAAGTTGTTTAGACCTGTGGTTTTATTTTGTGTAAATACCCAGAGATGCAGAACTAATGCGGAAACACACATTCAGAATTCAGGTAATTTAAATTTAATTATTTTAGCTGTTGACACGTGACGGTTGATGTTCCTCATTCACTTTGTGTTCCTCAAAGTCAGAGATAACTACTGTACGTACCTTAAGTCAAGTCAATTTACATATTGTAACACCTAATCTAGTTTAAAGACAAATCAACCATCACATATGTTAAAATTATGATTCTCTGTCACAGCCTCCAGTCAGCGCCACCATCACATGCTCGAAGTGGACCCCTCCCTCCCCCACCAAACGAGAGGCCGCCGTCTATCGACAGGAACAAGTCTTCAGCGCGCTCAGGTGAACAGAGAAGTCCAAAGGAAATGAAAGCGATCACTGCCAGTGTACGTGCGAACAGTATAAAGGGCATTGGCTTTAGGGTATAACCTGTGCTTCCTGATTTTCACCTCCAAAGGTCCTCTTCCTCCACCCCCTCCTTCGGGCCGTAATGTGGGCGGAGGCAGTTTGAGGACAGCAGCAGCCCCGTCTCCTCCCGGTCGACCCGGGCCGGAGCCTCCACGTGGGGGACCCGGTGGCAGACCTCCTCTCCCCCCAGACAGGCCGGGTGCAGGAGGGTTCCCTCCTCCTCCTCCGATGGGCAACGGCTTCCAAAATTCCCACCACAATCAGATACAAGGCGAGTACATGCCTCAAGGGCTAAGACTGCTTTATTTTGACACACAACTGTCTAACAACTGTTAGGATGAAAACCTGTGGAAATACGGTAGAAAGTGGAATGGAAACTATGACATTGACCCTAAAGGCAGCAGTAGGCAGATAACACAAGCTCCATAACTAAGGATTACCTACTCTCTGTGCTGAAGGAACCCGTTGCCCTCACTGTTGTTCTTACCACACGAGTTGTGTTCAGCTATGACAGACACCCCTTGACCTCGGTTTATGTTGTTTTTATCCATTACGCAGTTTTAATTTAGAAACTGGTGGAGACCTACATGTTATGTCCCAGGAAAATGACAGTCATTGTCTGTTAACACACAACCTGTCACTGGCTCTTCGACTGAGGCCACAGTTTGCAGCACTCATGATGTTAGGATTTCTGTTTCCACAACACTGTCCATCAACCTCACTTTGTCTCCTTTAACAGACGAATGGGAGTCTAGGTTCAATTTCCATCCTTTGTCGGACCTTCCTCCACCTGAGCCCTATGTGCCCTCCCAGAAGACCTACCCCAGCAAGATTCCCAAGAACGATGGAAAAGGTTAGCTCCGGACATGCACATACAGTACATTACTTTGTCAGGATGGAGATAAAGTACTAAACCAGCAGAATATAATACATCTCAGAGGTCACTGTTTGCCCAGTGATTTCTGAGATGTAATGAGTACAGTTACTGTATAGTCCAGGAATATGATACAGTGCCACCTTGTGGAGGATAATTAAAACTTGTACTAAATTCACTGTATCTGCTTGTTTCCAGGACCTGGTAAAAAAGAGAGAGGAGCTCCTCCTCTTCCTCCTGTCCCCAGGTGAAAAAGTAGCAGCCAGCACATCACCCTTTTGCTCCTCTGGTTTCATTCTCCTTCTCTGTTGTACTCATTGTGCTTTGAAATGCACTTTTGTACCTGAAGTACAATTGACCAAGTAAACGGACTGATTCACATTGTTGAGTTCCCGCCAGGTGCCTCCACAGCAGCA
Source organism: Betta splendens (assembly GCF_900634795.4). Classification (NCBI taxonomy): domain Eukaryota; kingdom Metazoa; phylum Chordata; class Actinopteri; order Anabantiformes; family Osphronemidae; genus Betta; species Betta splendens. The sequence goes on from NC_040895.2 coordinate 17,016,873, forward strand.
GAACGGCAACAAAAACTGTCTCTCTGCTCTGGTACTTTGTGTTGCACCAATAAAAATGTTGCTGTGAATCCTAAATCACCAATTTCAAATATTCAAACTTTTTAGGCACCTTGATCCAAATTGATTTGTGATTATCTTCTCCTTTTCTAATGGTTTGTCATTCCATTCATTGCTTGCTAGATAATGTTACCAACCAGCGGCACTTTTAGAACAAAACACAGACTCTTCGCATTTGGCAGGTGATTGTCATTCTGTTTACACGGCACAAACAGCTGAACCAAATCAGCAACTAGTGATATTATTTTCAACTGTGCAGGACTTGAATCCACTGATTGAATGGCATCCTCTGTGTGCTGTTTTTTGTCTCTTTTTGTGTTTCCCTCATGCCTTTTTCAATTCAGGATTGTATCCTCAGGCTGCTTGAAACAGTTAAGGGAATTTGCCTTTGTGCCTTAATTTATGGATGTATGTTCAGCTGGATTGAATTACTTCTGTTGATGTAAATGAGGGAAAACTTAGCAATACAGCAACTTACAATATTACTTTGAGTTTTTGGCTGGCAGAGTCTCCTGAAACCAAACTAAAAACGGCACAACTTCCACCCACTGCTGCATAAAAGGTGAGGACAAAAGAAGTTGAGGGGTTTTATTTGCCAAAGCCACATGTGCCTTTGCGTCATGCATGTTGTATTCATTGTGCTTCTGCTGGACACACTGAACGGTACTTAATTTGACTGTTATTGTCACATGAGCATGTGTTGTTCACGACTGAGATGTTTTAAAGGACATTGTACTGGTTTGTGACAGCATTTAGCTGTTTGGTTAAAAGCTGCCTTGATTTGCCATGATGGGCCTACAGGTATGTATGTATCTATATGGTTCAATCGCATAGTGTTGACATTTTAAGTTATGTTTCACATCTGTTCAGTATTATGTTTTTGCTTCATCAAGCTTTGAATGCTTTTGTATATGTAATGTTTTGGTATCATCCTCTGGTCACAGAAAGACAATCATAGAGCAGAAAACACATTTACATCAATAAAGAAGCTTTACGTTCTCTACCTGGGGTGAAATGTGCTTTTTATTGAATGCTTCTTGCAGGAATGTTTGTTTTTCATCACTGATCATTTGATCATTTAACGCCTGACAAGGATGCAGTGTTTTTTACATTAGAGGTACTGTAGGCAGTAAATTGAAACAAATGTGACATCGGAGCTGCTATAATCTTTTCCTTTGGAGCGTTTTTATGCTGTAGATGTGAATGGTAAATTGAATTTACCATTCACTAAATTGAGTAAACGCAGCAGAGCAACGGAGAAAGGATTCGCACTAATTGGCCATTGGACCTAGTGGGGAAAAATATGGTCACGTTTCCTTTTTGAAACAAACTCTGTAATTAGCCAATAAGCAATAAACTTGATCCTGATCTTAAGTTCTTACGCAGCTGTAAAACATACGACGGACGAGCCTTGAAGTCCTTACGTAGAATGATGCTCATCAGTGAACGCAGCATCAGGCAGCGCGGTTTCTCCAATCACAGATAGCATGTGAGGCGAGTCTCAGCGATGATTGGCCGAACCCTCTGTCAGTCACTTTGCAGGGCGTTGCCGCGCTCGGCAGCTGTCAGATTCATGACCACAGCTTTTCGTTCAAACTGCGCGACGGGGCTGAACGAGTGAAGCTGATGCGTTGCAAGGATGCTGCGCTAATGCGAACAGGTAAGAAACATGTGTTCTGCTCGAGCGGTGCTGGTCGTTGGTTCGCGGGCGACGCGGGGGGCGTGGCTATCTTATCACTGCAGTTTAACGATGCCCAACGCTCAGTTGGACGTTTAGTTTGCGCCTAGCTAGCTTAGCTAACGGGCTGAGGAGGCTAACTAGCTTGTAGGTGGTGTCACCTGATTTCATCGTTAGTTTGAATTTGATATGACGTCATAGAATCATAACATGTACCGCAGTTGACGCTGGTTTACAAGCTGGGCTAATGTAGCTAACGTACGTTCATACGAAGAGGCGTCACTACAGATTCTGGGGACGTTTAACGACTCAGAACTTTCTGTGTGTCAGTATATTCAGTATTTTCATTGTAACAATTTAATACGTTTCCCTCCTTACAATGCTTCAGTGTGGTGACACAACCCAAACATCACCTGAGATCCTCCTGACCACGCACAGCGCCATCCCCTCATCACCATGGAGACGGCCAACACCTACGTGTTGATCCATGGGAAGAACATATCCCATAATACGGTGACGGGCCCCGCTGCCGGGCCTCACATGTCCATTGACAAGCTCTTCCCAGCTCTCCTCGAGTGCTTCGGCATCATATTGTGTGGCTACATAGCTGGCAGGTAGGTGAACAGTGTCCTCCTGAATAATGAGTAGTTTAAATGAAAAAGATGCCTTGAATAAATCTGTGCAACAGCAAATCTAGCATGTGGCTGCAGCATGAAACGCTCTTTTAGCCATGTCACTACCTGTGCTCAGTCAGTTTGGAGTTGATGCATTTTAGAGACAGTCTGAGTGTTTATGAGCAGTGTTTGCTCCTGTCTTTCTACAGGGCAGACATCATTACCGAGAGCCAAGCCAAGGGTTTGGGCAACTTTGTGTCGAAGTTTGCTCTCCCAGCGCTCCTCTTTAAAAACATGGTGCTTCTAGACTTTGTAGATGTCATCTGGGCATTTCTCTGGAGCGTCCTAGTTGCGAAGGTTTGAGTCTTCTTGATGTGTACAGTCACAGTGTTTTGTACCAAGGTGGTGTCACAAACAGGAAGGCTGACTCTGAACAAGTCCAGTGAAACGTCTCCTGTCTTGTGTGTAGGTGACCGTGTTTGTCCTGGTGTGTGTGTTGACACTGATGGTGGCCAGTCCAGACACTAGGTACAGCAAGGCTGGTCTGTACGCCATATTCGCTACGCAAAGCAATGACTTCGCCTTGGGATACCCCATAGGTAGGAAAGCACAGGTACACTTTGGCATTTAGAAAAGTAACACTGCTTCTAAGTTTGACTCTCGATTCTTTGTCTCTGTTTTGTAGTTGATGCGCTGTACCAGAGTACATATCCAGAATACCTCCAGTACATCTACCTAGTTGCCCCAGTCTCACTCATGCTACTCAATCCTATCGGCTTCGCTCTTTGCGAGGTGCAGAGGTGGCGGCAAGCCAGCCATCCACAGCGCAGCACCCTGGGAATCCTGGGAGTTGTAGTCTTACAGGTACTTTATAGATGTGTGTGAGGTGTTTTTGCGTTGAGAAACTAATTGTAGCCACCTTTTTATACAGTATCTGATCTTACTCGCTGAGTTACAGTTTTCTGACCCTTGTTCTGCCGCCTCTCCAGGTACTGAAGAACCCCATAGTGTTTATGGTTATAGTGGGAATCATCTCCCACTTTGCCCTGGGCCAGCGTATTCCTGCTGTGTTATCAGAGTTCATAGACGGCCTGGCCAACTCTTTTGGAGGAGCAGCTTTATTTTATCTTGGCCTTACGATGGTGAGATTAATTTTGATTAAGATTTATTACAGTTAAATTTTACAGCAGCTATAATGGGGTTATTCTTTTTTGTTAGTCCTTGTAAACATCAAATACTCTAACTGTATTGTGACAGGTCGGCCAACTTGGAAAACTAACTAGAGACACTGGAGTGGCTTTGATCCTCCTCATCACAGCTAAACTGTAAGTAGGGAATGAGTGTGTACGTATACAGTGTGTATATATTTGTGCCGTTGCATTAAATCCCACATATACACTAGAACCACTCTGGGACATTGCAGATCATGCAGGAAGCTGTCTCGTGTACAGCAGCATTAGAGTTTTCTTAACTAGACCTGCTGGAACAGTCATTCCTGTTGAAGCTCCACTGTTTTTCCAGCCTGGTGATGCCACTTGTCTGTAAAGACATGGTGGATATCCTGGATGTAGGAGTGAACAGCACAAGTGCCAACCACACCAGTTTGTCCAACTTTGCGTTTCTTTACGGAGTCTTCCCAACTGCACCTAGTGTGGCAATCTATGCTGGGCACTACAACATGGAGTTAGAGGTGGTAAGGAGTGATCATGTACTAATACTAGTTTTGAGAAATCTCTCTATTGCACTAAACACTAATGCACATTTGTAAAAACAGGGAAATAAGTTTACATAATATTAATGTTAACATTTGCTCTTTGCCTTGTGCTTGTTTCCATGAATGCCTTTGCTTCTTAGGTAACAGCAGGAATGGTAATCAGTACATTTCTGTCTGCACCCATCATGTATGTGTCGGCCTGGCTATTAACAATACCTCTGATGGATCCCACCCCTCTGGTGACAGAGCTGGAAAATGTTAGCTTCAACATCAGCATTGTTAGCCTCGTAGCACTGGTGAGCATGTATACAGGAATACTTTGACACTAAGTAGAGCTTAAAGCAGAAAATCCTTATGAATGGTGAATAATTTTATAAAACCTCTGGATGTCGTGTGTCTTCTCCCAGGTGTGGACTATAATGGTGATGTTGCTCAGCAGAAAATTTAACAGACTTCCACATCTGTTTTCCTTAAACCTGTTCCTGGCTCAGGTTAGAATTCAGTCTCCTCCTGAGTGGTTTAGACCTGCCTGTAAAGTATTCTGTATTTTTAATGACTTGATCAGAGACTAAGTAGTTTCTTTTGAATTCCAGTTCCTAGTGTGCATCAGTATGATTCTGTGGAACTCACTGGCAAAACAAGATGATAATCTTATCGGTAAAATTCTCACCTTTGCGCTGCTCTATGGTTCTTTGTACAGCACCTACATTTGGGCAGGTAAGTGGATTCACTCATGAGCATTTATTTACCTTTTATTTGATAGAACTCTGAAATGTTGGTGCATGTGTCTATGTCCTTTATCCTGTCTTTCAGGACTAATTCCTCTCTGTCTAGCTCTGACTAACAGAGATGATCTGCTAAGGCTGCGGCCCGGAATATTCATGATTTTGGGTTGGGGGTAAGTCAGGAAATGATGTTCCTCTTTGTTTTAAAGAAACATACTATATGTGCACTGGAAGTTTACATCTACTCCTTGGGGATTCCCCTTTCCTGAACTTGCTTGGTGTTTATTAATGTGTGCATGTGTAGGGTTCCTTTCCTGATGGTTGGGGGCCTTCTGCTATTAGGGGAGAGGACCAATACAATAGATTCTGCCTTTTTCTATGGCAGGACTCAGGTTAGGAAACACCTGCTACACCTTTGCATAAACAAGCATTTGACGATTAACTGTTTTCATTACATATTCATTGGTTGTCTTCCACCCAGATAATAAGCACAGCAGTGGTGCTGTCGATCAGCCTGGTGCTCGGTGCAATATCTCTGATGGGTCTCAGCCAGGGAGACAGGGAGCAGAGAGGCTACCAGGCCCTCAGCAGAGCTGCTGTAACAGGCATCAATGATGAGCCGAGGCCCCCTGGTGGTCAGGATGAACAACAACAGCCATCGATTGCAAATTCAGCTGCCTGCAGCATCAACTCAGGTAGATGAATTACTGACTTAGGTTTGCCAATACGAAATAGACCTAGCTTGGTAAAGGAGCTGTAGAAATGGAGAAGGACTAAACAGCTGAGAATCTTTTTTAACTAACAATGACCTGCCTATGTTCTGTTGGCAGACGTCCACAGTTCTTCTCCTGTTCAAACCGGACCTGAGGTGATGTCCAGCACAGAGAGGATGCACACAAATGGCACAGGTAACACAAATGATTTTACTTTCTATGAACTGCTTCAAATGTTATTTATCAATTACTAACACTTAAGCCTTGTTATAATATTGTTTAATAATATTATTTGAGTTTATTACATTTGTTGTTTGTTGTCAAACCACTAAATTGAAGAATCAACAGTTGGATCTTGTGTGATGAATGTTAATAATTCTTCTGCCTCAGGCCACAGTGAGGAGCTGTGTGATGGGCAGCAGCAGAGCTTTTCCAGCTCAGAGGAGCCATTGGATCTGCCGCCACCTGGCCTTCAACCACAAACAGACGACAGTCAGACAATCAGACACATTCTGCTGTGTCTGCTGCTGATCGTCAGCCTGCTGGCAGTGAGGATGAGATGATTTAATGGCATCTGTTTCTGTTTGACCCAGGGACATACATTTTTATTACACACTGTTACTTGGGCTATTTAGCCAGTTAGCAGGAAACTATATGTTCCTGTATGCGCTGCTGCCTGACGGTGACTGTCTCTGTGTTTAGAACCTGTCCAGCTGTCTGTGGTGGCTGTTTAATAAAGATCCAGGAAGACTTTACCTTGAACTTCAGTTTTTTTGTGCTGTGGCAAACTACGGACAGGTACCAGTGTTTGTGTGTGTACGTCTGTACTGGAAACATGGAGGAAGTGTAACTGCTACATGAACACATCATTTGCCGTTCTCCCAGGGTTTCCTGTCCTTTGGGATCTTTGGTCTGGACAGACACCTCATTATGCTGCCCTTCAAAAACAGGCCAGCTGAGACTTTTTTTATTACAGCTTGTACATAATTAGCAGATCAAATATTCAAACCAGACGCACCTGTCTGTTGCAGGTTTCTGGGCCTGTGGCAGAGCCGGGACAACGAGGATCTGATTCCTTCAGGTGCGGCAGAGGATGTCCGGCTCACCTGTACTCAGTTTGTGCGCTACCACAAAGATCAGTGTGTACAAGACATAGTACACGCTCACAGGTTTGTGTGCGCCTCTTAAGTTTAAAAACTATGTGTACCTTTGTTTATTTCTTGTAATACTTTTTGTCCTCACCTTGTTTGGAAAGTACTGTACAGAAATATTTGCAGCAAAGTTTAAACTACTCAAACTAAGATTTGGCTGAAGCAATTCCTATTTTTTTCCAGTTTTGTTTCTCTTCTGTTCTGAGCGGATTATTTCTGTCCCTGCATGATGAACTCTGACCCCGTTGATTTCAGCTTTCCATTACTGTTGCGTTCTTTTACTTTCATTGGATGGTTCTCCTCTGCACTGTCTTTGCATGTTACCTACTGTACATACTGTACATACGTTGATCTGCTCACACCAGTCAGATGCGCTTGTTAGCACATGGGGAGGGAGCAGGGGAAGGGTGCCCCTATCGTCATGCCTGCAGGGTGAAGTCTGGGTAATCTCTGACCCTGACATGTTTCCACATGCATTTTACCTGGTTATGTTGAGAGTGAAAGTGCATGTGTGAAACTTCTAACACGCAGGAGTCTTTACAATATTTCTGTCCATTTCTTTGCTTCATTAACCACAACACCCCCCCCCCTTTTCCCTCTCTCTTTCCACTCCTTTCCTCCCTGCTTCCCTTTGCTTGCCCTCCCTCCCTAGTGGTTCGGGGGAGAGTATGAGTGCCTCGACAGGTGAATCCTTCCTCTGATAATGACAGGTGTGATGGAGGAGGAGGACTGGAGGAGGAGACTGGGGCTTTGAGACACCCCCCTTCACATTCACCTCAGGAGCAACAAAACCAAGAGCCACATAATCTCCACCAGAATAAGCAAACTCATGATGGAGCTCCATCCCGTGACCAGTGTTTGCTTCCAACCCAACCCCAGTCAGAGCTTGAGAATGAAGACACAAAAGGTTTTTCCACCTCTGATATGCGACAGGAGCACATTTGCCAGCTCCGGTCTACTGGTGACCTGCACCAGCATGATGATGGTTCTAGCGTGTCACATGTTCCTCAACAATCCCAGTCCTGTGTCCAAAGTGTCTTTCGTGGCAGCGACCTTGTGGACTGGTTGACTGAGCGGGGCCTGTGTGCTGGACGAGCAGAGGCCCAATCCTACGGTGTCAGACTCCAACGGGGAGGTGTGTTGGACCACCTAGCAGGTCAGTACAGCTTCAGGGACAGCACCCTGCTGTATCAATTCACACCGGGGTCCAAAAGATGCAAAGAGCAGGCAGTGAGGAAGAAGGAACCAGCACAGAGCTAAAGAGCAGCAATGACTGACAGACACAGAAGTGCCTTTATGGGGCCAATTCTCTACTGATCAATTAATAGCAAATCCATAGGGGCTAAGGGTCCTGAAGTCAAGTCTGACACTGTTACTTATACATGGAGATGATGTGAAATCATAGATTGATCGGCGCATTTATGTTGTGTCCATGTGTTCACAGCTGGCTGCTCCTCGTTGTTCAGGTTTCAACCTGTGGCTCTAGCTGTTTATCATCATTGTCCTTTTATGAACTTCCTTTATACATTTCCCTTTGACCCCATTTCTCACAGAAAGACCATTCTGAGTCGTGGCAGTGATATTTGGGATGTGGTGATATTTAAAGCGTCATTAAGCTTGTGGGTGCAGGGTTTGATGTTGTCATTTTGTCTTTCACAGTACAGGAACACATCCTGAATCTGCCCCTTATATCATTTGATATTCTGCCCTTTTGTCTTAATGAACCACTGCTGACTACTGTACATGGACAACTGTGCTTGCATGACTCTGAGCAGAGTAGACTTCTGTTCCACCCTGAACCGTTTGCACTGAATGACAAAAAATATATTGATCATCTTAAATTATGCAACTTTCTGAACATCCGTCTGAAGCAGATATTTGTTTTCTTTGCACTGTCTGATTATTTACCTTTTGAAACGTGTTTTAAACTGATGGTGACCACATCAGTAATCTCTCCTGGTGTGTTGTACTGTACACAAAACCACTACTGAGCTGTTTACAAATGACTGAGTGGACTCTTCACTACAGCCATTATTTGCCCATTAAGTAGCTGCTGATTTATGGTATTCATACACTGATGTGTTGCTGTTCTGGCCAGTAGATGATAATGATGATGGATGTTGATGTATCCAAACACACTGACAGATGATGCAGCTGGACAGTATTTTTTCATTGTTCTCTGAGCAAAATGTTTAATCAGTTAGTGACCGCGGACGTTTGTAGAGCAAAGAGAGAAGGTTGTTCTGTTCTCTACAGTTTAGGCATAGAAGCTTCCTAGAACCAGGTTCATGTGCGTGCGTCACCTCTCTGTCGGGTCCGTTTACTTTCTGATAAACGTCTGTGCATGAGATGACGTGTGGTGAGAGAACTGATGGGATGAGGCAGACTTTAATGCTGTGTAACAGTAACAAGTGTGTTGTTGGTAATTCAACTGGACGAACATGACGGTTGTGTTGTATTGCTCTAATTCAATCAGGGTCACTAAAACCTCAAAGGCACAAATAAAATTCTCTTTGCATCAAAAATCTCACATTTCACTTTGTCTTTACATAGATTAATAAAAAATAGTAGAACTAACAAAAGACATTACAGATAATATTTATACAGTCCACAAATACAAACGGCATAACTAGTTAAGAAAAGGAAAAATGAATGAAAGAGCTAAAACAGGACCTTTGGCAAGATCCTACCCAGAGTAGAATGGGACACTTCTCATTTAATCAGAAACAATGTGCAAACATCATATGCAATGTGATTTTCTCATGACTTTCTGCAAATTAACTACTAATTAATTGTTTTCTCTATTATATGCCTTTTTTTTGGAGTCACTCATGAGAAGATTAGACAACTTTTCTGTGAGCGCAGCCGCAGCTGCAATAAGACGCATCAGTAAGTGCTTTAAGAAACATAATCGGACATTTAAAAGTCCAAGTATGCAACAACAATAGTTCCTCCAAGTAAATGTGACCCTCCTTGACTCTAAAGTCAGCGGAGCTTCAGATGTATTTAGTGCTTTTAAAGCTAAAACAGTTTACATATAAAAAACTTAAGTGACATTAACAGTGAGTTATTGCACAATGAGCACCTTTTCGAATGGACGCTGCACCACTACAGGCTGAGTCCCTGTGAAGAATTATTAATATTAATTTTGCTTGAGAATAAAATGTTCCGTGTTCACCTGAGAGCTCAGGAGCAAACGTTCAGTCTCAGTAAACTTAAGACTTGTCCTTGTTTACGCTCTTGACTCTAAAACTTCAGCTGTGAGCTTTAGTTGACAGCTCTGGGAAACTGTAGCTTTAAAGTTTGTTGTAACATGACCTGAAGACATTTCCAGACTTTAAGAACGGTTCATACCATTCTACCACCAGTATGTGACCTTAGGAACATTACAAGGCTGGAGTTGGCAAAAGGTCACATGCTCACCGGTGGGGAGGGTTAAAACCTCAGTAGCGGTCCCAGAATCAGCGCATCTTCCGGTCCTGCTCGACTCCATCCGGACTGGTTCCGTTGCTGCCCAAGCCGTCCACCTTGAGGCGATCTTTGCTGTAGTGTTTGATGAGCGCTCCAGGGACCAGTGCCACGAGTGCAATGGCCAGGAGCTGGATCAGTGTCCTCCAGGAGAAGAGGTCGTCCAGGGAGGAGAGCTCTGAGAGCATGGAGCCCGTACGGACGCAAATGAAGTTGTATGGAATCAGACCTGGAGGAAAGAAGGCAGCCAAGCAATGATCAGCGTTTCTGTACCTGCATCATGGGAGTGTGTCTGTTCAGTCTCACCAATCAACACAGAGAAGAAGAAAATTGGCATTGGGATGTGGAGGACAGGACAGGTGATGTTCAGGAACCAGTTTGGAGTCATGGGGAAGAAGCGAAGGAAAAGTAGGAAGAAGAATAAACTGCTACGGTTTTCCTCCACCTGGCAAAAAGGGAAGAAAAGCGAAGAGAAAGACAGATATGATGATAGTAGATAGATAGATAGATGACAATAGAAGAGTAGTGTGAAAACTCAGCAAAAAGAAGAGTAGTGGGCCGACTGGCTCACCTTCCTCTGCAGCAGAGCCACTTTCTCAGGGAACAGCTGCACCACATGTTGCTTTCCGAACGTGGAGGAGAGCAGGTAGCAGAAAGTGGAGCCTGAGGTGGTGAGCAGACAGGCCAGCAGCAGCCCCTCCCACGGACCGAATATGGCTCCAGCCAGCATGTTCTGGGTGAGGTGGGAACCAGTTGAATGAACCAGTGTGTGCTGGTTTACATGCATGCGCTCGTCACGTGTCTGACCAGGAAGGAGGAGCCAGGAATGGCGAAGGACTGTTTGTAGAGGTAGGCGCTGCAGAACAGCAGCAGCACGTAGCCGTAGTGCTCTCGCTTGTAGAACTTCAGCAGGTCCGCCAGCTCCCGCAGCTCATCCAGGTCGGACGGGAACCTCAGCCTGGAGGCAAAACGGCTTCATTCATCACATGGCTAAAATAGTGGAGCAGCTGTACATCAAACAGCAGACTCTAGTGGACAACCAGCTTTACAACTGAGCCACAGGTTTGTGTGTGGGGGGGGGCTGGCTGGCTGTGTGGGGTGGGGGGTAACAGGATACGTTTAAATGAAAGACAGAAATATCACGGCCTGTAAACTTGAGGACATGGTTGGAAGACGGTTCTGAAAACACTGACTAAAAATCCCCCCCTGAAACTCAAGCTGTGGACTTCCTCAAGCACCTGTTCTGGCCTCCAGCATTCCTGCTTCCTACTGGTCAGCGGCCAAACATTCTGCCTCGTCATTGGTCAGCAGGTCGACGACGCTCCGACACATGAATCTGCACCAGCGTATGTACAGTATTCACCCAGAGAAATGTGCCATCGTGGGCACTTTGTATCACACTTACTCATGAGCCACAATAAACCTTCAGTCACACAGGATGAGCTGGAGCAGAGTCATCATAAAGGAGAGGTTTAACAGAAGGGGCTCATTTCTTTAAATCCCAACCTTGTTGGTTTGTTGTTTCTGAGCCAAACCTCCAGGTGCAGTAACATCTGGGCTTTGTAGTTTTTTATCACACTGTGTATAAACGTTCCTTTCCTGTTGCGTGTAACAGATCCTACTCTTGGCCTCAGAGTGGCTGGGTAGGCGTTATTCTATCGTCCCTAGACAAACACACACACACACACACACACACACACACACACACATATACACACACACACACACACACACTGGGGCTCAGGAAACATGCAGGCACACACACACAAATGGGACTGCTCTATCACTTCATATTATATCTTATTTAATATTAATTTAAGGTTCTGGAGACATTCCTCTTATTCTTAATTGTGAAATTAAAATTATAAATATATACTGTAAGTGTTGAAACCATCATCACAAAATATTTGTAAAGAAGGTCACATCCTCTCTCCTCAAACTTTGGACACGGGGATGATGATAAACGATAATAATAATGATAAACATTATTCAAATAATTAGCACATGCTAATAACACAGATAGCAGCATGGTGAACATGCTGATGGGCCACTGCCTGGTGGATCCGGTTGGGGCTGGGGATCCCCAGGAGGTCTCAAAATAGATGAGATTATTTGACAGATATAAAAGACAAACCTGGTGACAGGCCTCAAGCAGATGCTGAATCGCTCCAGAGGTTAAAAGTCTAAACGGCTGGGAGCGCTTACTGCCTGGATAATAACCCCCATGTTCCTGTTACAGTACTGTATGAGAAACCAGATATGAGGACAACTGCACAGAAGCAGCCTGCAGAGGTCAAAGGTCACGCAGCGAGTCCCTTCCTTACGCCTGTGGTCATCACTGATTCATTATCACGGAGCTGTTAGTATGAATGGACTAATCGCCCGTAAAACCTTCCACTAGTTATGACAGCAGGGCGTCACCTGGAAAAACACCTGTGTACAAGTCACAGTACGAAACTCTGAGCATTTTACTACTAACGTCAAACTACTGTAATTGTGTTAGTGCTATTTAAATTTAAAACGCCTAGAAACCGCAGCCTTGTTTTCTCTCCGTGATGTGATGAGTCAGCGCTGAGCCTTCTTTTACCTGAGCTCCCGGAGCTCCCGGACCTCCCCCTCGGTCTCCGCGTCCTCCCCGTCGGACTCCGGCCGCCTCGGCCCCGGGGGCAGGTGCGTGGACAGCAGGTAGAGGTAGACAGACGCCGCCGCCACGATGGCGGCCAGTCCCGCGAAGGAGCGCATGTCTCCGCCCGCAGAAGCTCTCGGCTCCGCGGCGCCGCGGCTTTTAGCGGAGCCCCGGGGGTCGAAGGCGACGTGTTGTGGTTCAGTTGGACGAAGAGGGGAGGGGGTGTGGGGGGTGCAGGGGGGCGTGGGGGGGTCCGTAACCCAGGAGCAGGCGACCACTGGGGCTCGAACCGCGTCTGAGGTCCGTCACGTGGAAGCGACAACTTTCCTAAAGTTGTCTGCAACACTGTAACAGACGCACCACGGGAATGACGTCACCCGGGACACCCCCCCCCTCCCACCAACGGAGTCATTTACACGCTACTCTCATTAGACGGGAGCCTAATTTAAAAACCGTTACATTTCGTCTGTTTTCCGGTGTATTTACACAAATTCACCGACAGGCGGCGACGTGTGAAAGTGAAAACACTGACCGGTCACTTTATTAGGTACAGCAATTTAATACAAGGTTATGATGAACCAGACATGTTGTTAATTCATTTTAGAAACGCCTTTAAAATGCAGTTCAGCAGGATCCGTTTAATTCCATCTAAATGCTTCATCCGCCCCTCAGACTTATTCATCACGGTGCTGGAGGCTTCACAGCTGCAGCCTTTAAATCACACATTAACAGTAACACTTCTGTACATTCACCGGTGGAGCATGAATCTTTTCTTTAGGGACGTGACGCTGTGTTTGTGCTGATTTTCTCCTCCGTCCTGTTGTCAGACCTGCAGGCCTGCGCTGACCCTGCCGCGACCCCTGTACCTGTCCCTTACTCTGCTTTCACCTATGCAGCACTCTGTCACATCCTCTGATAGCGGTGCTGACTGCACACAGTTCTCCTGCCATATTCTCTTTCTAATTGTAAAATAAATCGTGGTCTACGATGTGACAGACTTTCCTCAGATTTCTTGGCTCATTTAGACTGATTCTGAGAATCACCAGCTGCTGTTTCCATCTTTTTCAGTCGTCTATGTGGTTTTCAGGCTGCTGATGCTGTGGTGTTGTTCTGGAACATTTAGGCTGTAGTCACAGAACAGAAAACAGAAAACAGAAACAGAAAAGACTTCATTTCACAGGTCTAATATTAAACCAGTGTGTCCACCAGGATCAGGAACGTCAGCTGTGGTACAGTATGCATTCACCTCAGTGTGTCCATAGGAAGCCACTCACACTGGTAGAGGAGCTCAATTTATTCCCTCTTCTCTACAGAAGAAACTGTTTAACAAAATGTATAATATTGAACATAAAGAAAGAATTCTAACATAGTTTCCACTGTATATACATGAAGTCTGTCTTTAAACATGAAGGAGGAAAAGAACAAAAGAAAGAAACGTAGGAAGCGATACATGTAAGACTTTTACATACTGTTCATCTACAGGAGGAAGATACAGCATCGTAGCATCAGTAATGATGTGTTCATGTGCTCAACCGGTGGGACTCGAAAATTGACTTTTCTCAAGTTGGTCAAGGGATGTTTCACACTTCAGCATGTGTTGTAATACAGTTTAATACAACTTCACCCTTATGTCTTTAATTTTACCTTTCATCTAATCTAATAAGAAGGTAAATGCTCTTCACCTCACATAAATATGACCAATAAACCCATGTGATACAACTCATGTCCGTGTGATTATATAAAGACATTGTAGCTCTGCAGCGCCCTCTAGTGGGTTCGTGCGCAGAACTACACTGAGTCCTTCTGACAGGAGCTTCTAATGTTTTCAGAATAACTGGGACTGGTTCACATTATGGGTCTTTATTGTTCTGGTTTATTTTTTTAACTTTACTTGGCCTAATACTAAAATATTAATAAATTATTTACATTAATTTTACAATGCATCAATACCAACACCAATAGTCAACCTATGGCTCAAATATATGACCTTTCTATGCATTCAAACAACATGAGACAAAATAAAACTGGTGTGTGCATAAATAGGGCGTGACTTTACATGAAGAAGGAAACACAAACTTATGTTTATAATTGACCAGCTGTTAAAACAATGATTTGATACTGTACAAAGTAAAGATTTCTACAGTTGACTGAAAGAAACAACACAAAGCTAAAAGCTCAGTGAAATCAATGAATGATTTAGGTCCTTCACACCACATCACTGAACCAAAGCCAGGGAAAACAGGGAAAAGCACTATTTGCATTGGGGTTATTATGGCTACAATATTTAAGCTAACAGTCTGAGGGCAATCAGGCACATTTTAACACACAAAGACAAAGAAAGATACAAAAATAAACCAGGATAAATGATTTAAATAGAAACATAGACATTTGGTTCGGCCTCATGACTTTGAAAACTGGTGATAAATGATGATGTGACGTCTACAGGTTACAGTGTCTCCAGGAAAAACCCTGTTTTTCATCCTCCGTCTCTTTCGGTATCAGAATGCAGTAAGTGATGTAAACGTGCTGATTTGTGACGCATTCAGCGGTTTGGCTGCAGGATTTGATTTGCTGTTACTCACTAACTGGCTGCTATCAGCTGTTATCATCCTCACTTTGCTTTATTGGTTCAATTAGTGATCAATGATTAATTAAAATTGAAAAAGTTTTTATCCACTTCCTCTCCGGCCTCAGCGCGTCTTTCTTACAGCGAGTTTTGCCTTTAAGCCAAGGAAACGCTTTGAGAGAATGAAACAGAAGTAAAGACGAGGACGGACCCATCCGACGCGTTCTCCAGCGTAACACGTGCTGAAGTCTACAGTTTGTGTGTAATTCCTGCTGCATTGACCCGACCTCATCAACAGGAGGGTCTGAGCTACATTTTGCTGCTGAGGGCCAGTTACGACATATTCAACCAAAGCCCTTTGAGATAAAGTCAAGACGGTCTCTACAACAGTGGCTGCTTGAAACGAACGCCTTGACTGGTGCTGATGAACATCAGGAATAAGCAGAACGCCACGAACGACGCCAGAGGAGCTGTGTCACTTGAAGCTACACTACTACAACCTACAGGAAACACGCTCTCCTGACGCGAGGAGCGCGACGCGCTCTGCAGCCGGAAGCAGAAACGATGGGATCCTGACAGAGACTACAAGGTCAAAACATGGACTGAGCTAGAAAGTGATTTCATTAACAGGTGGAGGACGGACGTGGTCCTCAGAAGTCATTGCAGGAGCTGTGTTTCAGTCCGTCCTGTGAAACGCAGGCGAGGAGTCTCTGCGGCGGCCTCACATTCAGCCTCGCGGGGCGTCAGCGGCCGCGTGGAGGACGCGCGCGTCCCATTAGACGCACTTGTCCACATTTTCTGGCCCACATCACAAGCGTGGCCGAGGTCAACTGGGGACGAGCAGCAGCACAGGGCGGAGGACGCGTCCTACAGGATGCGGTGTGCCCCCGGCTGCTGGGAGGTGCCGTGGTCCCTCCTCCCTGATGGGTGTTTATAAAGGTCACACGGCATGAGGGGGAGGGGCTGCTGCGCAAACACCGCCTCGTAAGGCGGCGCCGCCTCCAGCGGGAAGGAGATGGACGCCACGTGCTGATGCTCCTGGAGGCCCGGCCCGTGGGGGGAGGGGGGGGTCCACTCGGCGCCGCCGGGGCTCCGCTCGGGGTCCACGTCGCAGCTGAGCCGCTCCTCCGCTCCCGTCTGGCACGGGTCCAGCAGGGAGTAGGGGGGCGGGTCGTCGGTGGGTACGTAGATCTGAGTGGAACCAGGACCAACGCACTCATCGTAACTGTGAAAACCAGAGAGGAGAAACTATCAGGGACCGGCTTCACCGGCTTCCTGTTTCTAGAAGTGTAGAAGATTCTAGAACTAGCATAGGTTCTTGAGAACTTCTAGCCTCCAGCTCTGGACAGAGCTCATCAACCGGCAGGAAGCAGAACTATGACGTTAGAGGCTTTGTTTGTCTCTGCCTCGTGGGTCGATCCCACGTTCCAGCTCTTTTAAAGCAGCGTTCTGAGCATATTAGTGTGTTTGTGTGTGTGAGTGTATGATGACGTGTGCGACTGGAATGAATCCCATCTGGAGACTTTGGTGCTGTGACTGGTTGCTTTAAAGCATTTGTGCTAATTATTGAGATATTCTGGTGAAAACACAGAGGAGCTACTCACCTCTGAGACCAACAAACTTCACATACGTCGCACATGCTAGCTATGAATACAACAGCAGCACAGGTTTAATTGTGCTCTGAAATAAAGGCTTGATGAGGATGAAGCGTGGTCCTGAGACGAGGAGGACCTCATAGGATTCCTCCCTAGAGATCTGGACTCCAGACAGCTCTGCTGCTGCATATGGTGCTGGGCGTGTGGAGCTGCCATGTCCCTGCTGATCGCAGCTATAGGACCATATAGATGCTCATTCACAGGTGTGTGTTAATCCAGGCCTGTGCCTGCAGCTCTGCCAGCGCTACGCTAGGTTCTGAAGCTGTCGGTGGCGTTCATATACTGTAACATCCTGATCCTCTCTGTCCAGCATTGTTCTGTCTTCACAGCTCTGTGACTCAGTGTCAGCGTTTTCATGACACACGCCGACTTCAGCACATTCGTCTCGTCTTTGCACTTATTCATTGTACAGTGACACAGGAACAAGCTAATTATTCCCAACACCTCTGTTTCTGCAGAACAGGTGTTAAACGCCTCAGTTATCGCTAGAATACAATGGAGATTTATTTTAGCGTATATTACTGCAGACAAATGTGTGTGTGTGTGTGTGTGTGTGTGTGTGTGTGTGTGTGTGTGTGTGTGTGTGTGTGTGTGTGTGTGTGTGTGTGTGTGTGTGTGTGTGTGTGTGTGTGGCAGCTTCTCCCCAAGAGGAAGCTGGAGCTTTCAGCCTCCACAGGTGAGCTGCTGATCCCACAGTGTGAGACGTGGACGTGTGTGTGCTTCTTAGCATGTGTGTGTGTATGTGTGTGTGTGTGTGTATGTGTGTGTGTGTGTGTGTGTTCCTGTGTAACAGCACATCCGGGTTCTCTGAGTCTTCCTCCACCATCTGTGTTGGGCACACACAGTCAGACCCCCTGCAAAGCCACTACCTGCCCGTTGCCAGCGCCACGGTAAACAAATGTGTGGTTTGTATGTATATATGTGTTTGCTCTGTGTGTGTGTGTGTGTGTGTGTGTGTGTGTGTGTGTGTGTGTGTGTGTGTGTGTGTGTGTGTGTGTGTGTGTGTTGGCTGGGCTCCCGTCAGAACAGCTCGCCGGCTCCACTGTCTCCTCCTCTCCTTGTACTTTCCTTGTTCCTGCTGCGTGGACCGGAGCGGAGACGAGGCCAGAGCTGAGTTCTGATGTCGCGCTCATGGAACCAGCTAAGAACCTAACGCTGCAGCGGACCAGGTGTGTGTCTGCACACGTCAGTCATCTTTCAGGATGCTGGAGCCCTTTGGCCTCAGAGTCAACATGATGAATGTTTAACCGGGATCCTGCAGGAAAACGCCGACACAAAACGGCTTCTGTGTCTGTGGTGAAAACATGAATATCATCGCAGGGAAAGGACCTCCTCACTTAATCCACTAATTGGAGTGTGTGGAGCTCCCACCTCCTCAGCTGATGCTGATGCCCCCCCCCCCCCCCCCCCCCACACACACACATACTGCAGGGGAGCGATATATGTGAATTATTAAAGTCGCCAATTAGACCAGCTGACATTTACATCAAAAACACTGTTGCATTGGCCTTTTGCGCTCTCTCCTTCACGTATTCTCTCTCACTCCTTCTACACACAGACACACACTTACACAAAGGGCAGTGAGGATAGTGACGCAGACACACCTGATAAATAAATTAGCACAGAAGACGGGTCAAACCGGGGGGCGGCACAACAGCCACTCACACCTTTCATTTGACATTTGACATAATTGGCTGAAGGACTGCTCTCCTTCTTCCTCATGGAACGACTGCTGTGAATTAGACCAGTGTGGCCAGTTAGGTGGACTGACTGGGACCATTACAGATTCACACACACTCTTACCGCGGAGGTGAGTCGGGGTAAAGGTTGTTGACCTGCGACAGAGTCTCTCTGAACGACTCGAAGTCCAAAGCAGCAGGAAAGTCTTCTATGCAGGTTGACCTCAGTTCTCCGACTGATCCGCCGTAAGAAAAACCATCCGGTGCTGCAAAGGCAAAGACACGGCCGGTGCTTATCATGAAACACCAGCAGCGCTTTATCAATGACCCGCGTTCCGAGTGCAGAGGACTCACGGACCGTAGCTCGCACGGAGGTGAGGGTTTCGCAGGCGACTGTCCTTGCGCAGGCTGCCGACGATGATGGTGACGCAGGAGAGGAAGAGGACCAGACCTATAACGATCCCCGCCACCACCAGAGGAGACACCAGGAGAGACGCCTCCGCCCCCGACTCCCTCTCGCTCCGGCAGTCTGGGAACTCCCCATGGCTCTGGTTGGAGCTCACTGCAGCACAGGGATGAGGGGAAACGTAGGGAAAGGCTTTTGGTGAGTTTGAATGTGCTGAAGCAGACATACTGTATGTACAAAGCACAGCCAATCCACCCAAACACAGGATTCTCCATCTGTCCTTCGTGGATTCACTTGTTTCACCACCTTTTGTGGTTTTGTGGCCGTGCTGTTTGATGGTGTGATTAGACGCATAAATCACCCTCATCCAGCTGCTTGAGGCCTGTTCTGCCTCAGCGTCAGGTTGTGTAACCCTCCCTCTCCTCCACCTGTCACCATGGAACATTTGATCCATCCCATTCAATCCCAGTGTGACACACTGATCATCATTAGGTTACACAACACCCTTGGTGCTTGTAGCACGACTGCAGCACAAAGACGTTGATTTACAGTCACCACTTCATTCCTTATTTACTTTCTTGTTCATTTCTCTCCTGTGTTTGTAATTCTGTTGGGGTTTCACACGGACTCCGGACAAGAGAAAAATGTTTTCTCACCCCAGATGACTCCCAGCAGACCTCCTCACTAATAGCTCCTCCTTCACAGACGCCTCTGTCTCCTGCTGTCTCTCCTCCCTCATTTTATTTCATATAGTGTCTTGTCACAAGCACAAGACGTTGGAAAATCAAAGTTTATTGAAATTTAGCTGTCTTGTTGCATTTGTCTGGTTTCTCTGGTTTTCAAATTCACCTTCCACATCCCCATCTCACAGGCCACACCCCATATCTGACCCCACCCCATGCTCACCATCACCATGCTGCTCATTATCACCATGCTGCTCTTGCACCATGCTGTTTTGTTCAGCCACAGTTGTAGGTTTTCTTATTTCCTGCCATTTATTCATCGCTGTGTTGTTTTGTTTAACCTAGTGATTTGATTTGTGTGAGTGTTTCTTGGATTTTGGTCTATTTGGACTTTAGTCTTCATGAGTCCTAAAACATTTTGTGGCAGATCATGATAGTATTTAAGAGCCACAGGGTTTAGTCAGTCATTGTCCCACTGTGACTGTTCAAATCCTTTTTGTCTCTTTTCTGCTTTTGTGTGATTTAGGATGTGTGGAACAATTGTAGACAGAGAGGAGAATGACAAAATAATTTTGCAGAAGCAAAGAAAGGAGACACAAATGGGTTAAGATTGTGACTGATGTGATAGTGGTGCATTTTGAAACCCTGAGGGGACCGGACCCAGCTGCAGAGAGAAGACAGGGAAATGGAAATGTTCCTTTGCATGCGTGTGTGTGTGTGTGTGTGGTCAGTGTGAGTCTCAGTGGTGAAACGTTAGTCCTTCGTGTCCGTGTGACACAATGCATCAGCGTAAAGATGATGTGCAGAAGTTAACTAATCATCTTTTTTTTTTTTTGTTTGGCTCAGTGAAACTGTCACAAGTAATTACATAATGAGCAAAACGAGAGCGACAGCGAAGCAACTCAGAGGCTGGAACTGATCCTAAACCGCAGAAACAGACACGTTACTGTATCTTAAACGCTGATTAAGACTAAATAGCAGAGAGATCTCAGACCAGAGGCTGAATAAGAGGAGCTGCTTCCTGGTGCTGTGTCACAGGACACGATGATGTTCAGGGTAATTCACTCTGACAGTTTGTCGTTAAAGCTTAATTCCACACATTACAGCACAGAGTGATTATAGTGAGGCCAGTCACTCCAGCTACAGCTGCACTTGGACTTTCTTTTCCTCTAATAGATGGAATGAGACATGACGCCTGACGCGATCGGACGTTTGGACAGTTTTTGCTCTTATGTTGGCTTTTATGTTGATGCTGCAGCAACATTAAAGATCTTGGAAGGACGACAACACATTAGAGACGTCATAGGCAGGATTTTACTCCACTCAAAGGATGGTTTAGTCCTATTTCTGTGTTGTTGCACTGGAAATGTAGAATATTAACTAAGTTAAGAAAACATGCTCCTAACTAAATATAGATTTCATTGTCTAATGGAATTACTTCGTAGACCATGATGCATGCATGTTTTCATATCTGTCATTTGCAAACATTTATTCCGGCGTGTCCGAAGCCATAAAGGTTGAGAGGCCGTGATATCGACTGCTGCTGCGTACGCTGCACGGCTGTGTTCATTAGCTGCATACATTATACCCAAGCAGCTCGGATTTGATGTGACAGCTTGTCAATATGACTTACAACCACGCTCCTTCCAATGAGACGCCGTGGGCGCCTGTACCTCCACACAGGACCGACAGGGGGCAGCAGCGAGCAGAACTGGGTTTAGAAACAGGGAAGTTTAAACGTTTACTCTGTGCAAAAATTGGGGTTTGACCACACGGCGATCACATATATCATGATCAGATCCTCGTTCTCCTTCCATCCAATAATAACCTTTCTCTCAGGCCTGAAAGCCTCCAGAACACAGTGAGCTCGGTCTCATTCATCTTATACTGTACTTTCTACCAACAGATAAAAACAAATATAAAGACTAAATTTAGGAAACTGTACGAAGCTTGTGTGAAATGAGTTTCCAACACTAATAAACAACATTTATAGCATTTGTCACTGAGGGATAATTAATCGTGAGCATCAGCTCCGTAACTCTGTTCCTGGACTGAGAGGCTCATTAAGATGCAGCCAGTCAACCTGATGGAAACCTCTCTGTTTGGCCTCTGACGCGCCGTCACCGCTGCTTTTCCTTCATTCCACTCTTTGTATCTAATTTGTTGGACATGACTCTGTGGATTCGTATCCAGACCCGGCTGCTTCCTCCGTTTTCCATCGGAGCCTAAAAACCCCTCAGACGCCAATCAGTGCCCTGATGCCAATTATTCTCTCAGCTGGAGCTGCTGTTGCTCTGTTACAACACCTGCCTGTTTTTTGTCACCTCTGAAGGCTGAGAGACAAAATGAGACGAAATGACCGGGACTCACCACACCATTACTGTCACATACATTGTTTACGTTCAGGGGAATATTTAGGTCCTGTAGAGTGGAGCGGATGTCTGTTGGGAGCCGCTGTGGGACTGTTTGCTCAGCAGCAGGACGACCTCCAGTGTCTCTGTCCCTCTGGATGCCAGAGATGTTGGGTGCTCGGAGACGCTTGTTCCTGCTCCGCAGACACGCGAGCGGCTCAACACTAAAAATATCCCCCTCAGAAACACTCAAGTAAAGCATGACTGTCTCTACTGAATATTCACGAGGAGGGGAAACCAAGTATACTGTACATGCATGAGAGAGAGAGAGAGAGAGAGAGAGAGACAGAGGAGGAGAGAGAGCTAGAGTCACGAGAAGCGAGATGGAGAGATACGAGAGAGAGAGAGGAGAGTGAGAGGAGAGATGAGAGAGAGAGAGAGAGAGAGAGAGAGAGAGAGAGAGAGAGAGAGAGAGAGAGAGAGAGAGAGAGAGAGAGAGAGAGAGAGAGAGAGTGAGGCTTAAATATGTTTTTGTAATTCATGGTTCACGAATTAAGCTCCTAAAAGCTCCCAATGAGTCCACAACAACGCTGGCATTTTCCCCGTGATGCCGATGCTCCTGTCACCACCTGTCGTCGGACCCTCGTGTCTCTTTCCGTAAATGCTGTGGAATTAGTGAATAAAGCCAACAATACCTTTACGTAAGCGGCGCTTATGCTGAGCGCTGGAGGTCTTAGCGCGCGGTCGCGACCTTCAGCGTGCGGCTCTTTGCTGCAGCATCAGCAGTAAAGGAGCGGAGCCAGAAGCCCGTTAAGCTCCGGCGCCGCTCGAATCGCAGGCTTTGGACGGAGGAATATCTATTTACTGCATCAGAGGGTGTTTGCAGCTGAGAGCGTGGGCAGAGAAGGCCTTTTTTTAAGGCTTGAACCCAGATGTGTTCAAGTTCCCGCCGCCTCCAGCCTGATGTGCAGGTTGACAGCGCATCCCGGTGACTGACAGGTGCAGCTCTGACGCGAGTCACAGCCAGGAACGCTGTGCGCTGACTCCAGGCAAAAGTGGAGCTCTCCATCAAAATGAGAGTCTGATTCCTTCCAAGGGTCCAGTCAGACAAGACACGGCTGCGTTTAAGCCAGCGGGACATTCAGCATTCACCTGAGGGTGATGAGAAGCGCCTGTGGTTCTGGTCCAGGGCCCACAGATTAAAGCTCATCTATCTGACGCTGGACGTAGAGGCTTTTATTGCCAACGCAACACACACTGGTAGAAACGGAGCCCGTGTTTAGGTTGGGTGTTATGTGGGTCACAAAACATTACCGCATGTATGAATATGGGTCAGAATGCATCATACATCCTCTTAATCGCTCCCTCGCTCCCTCCCATGAGGGCGACGTGGCAGAGAGACAGATTATTACACCCTGATGGCCCACATTCCTGCCGTCCCTTCATTTAATCATCCACCTCTTGCTCAGATGCTCAGCTGCTCCCGTCCTTTGTTGTTGTCGCTGTCGGTCGGATTATTTATCCTGATAAACAGTTTGTGACACAACAATCAGGACAAACTGTGGTGAAATCACTGCTGGTGAATGGAAGTGATGATGATGATGAACAATGGGAATGGATGGGTCCTCCTGCAGATTAGCAGATTAGCAGATTAGCTATAGGCTGTGAGGAGCTGAGACGTCTACATCCACCAGGGAACCAGAGTGAAGCCCCTCCATCCGGCTGATAACCAGTGTACGGCTGTGAAATGCGTCTGCAGCTGCTGTTTAATGAGCAGGTGCACCGCAGGTTTACCAGACGTCTCGTGGTCCGGTTGTGTCACTGCAGAAAAACCCTTTTAAATAAATGATGTCTAAAGACGCGTTTCTATTTAAAGACCACGCAGCGCCAGCGTGACGCGTGAGTCTGTGACGCACACTCCTGCAGCACGTCGCCACTCGTCTCCACAAATCCTGCTCTGATTGATCGATAAACTCTCCAAATCACCATGTGATTGGTCGTGGCCTGTGAAATGTCAACGCTGATTGGAGGATGAGCCTCGCGGCTTCTGGTCCAAATGAGTGGGGGCCAGTTTAAATCCTGTTATGATTGGTCAATAAGGACTTCACCGCAGACACATCAGCGCTGACACACACACACACACACACACACACACACACACACACACTGAAGCCATCTGCTGGAATGAGCTGCTGTTCCACCGCTGTGTGTGTGGGGACCCGTCACCTTCCTCCCGGTCTCGTGTCCTTCTCTTCCTCCACAGCGAGGCCTCCGTCGTCGCTGAGCGCTTTTCCAGCACAATGTGAGGTTTTAAACGTGCCGGCAGCGTTTTCCCCGTTTGCGGCGTGTGTCGTGGCGTTGTTCTGGCAGGTGTCACATCCGCAGCAGGACTCGTCCCTGGAGGCTGACGCTGCCGTTCCCTCTGTCAGGGACACGACGGGGAGCGAGCGTTCCATCAGGAGCACGGGCGACTTCCTGTATCACCTCAGCATCGACGGGACGGCGTCGGTGCTCTGAGTCACTGCGAGAGCACGTTTTAAGGAAAAGCAAAACGTTTTCCTTCCTCCAATAAAGTCTCCGCTGACTTTCTGACCTGAGTGGACAACGAGGAGCTGTGAAAACGCTGTGACATGTAAAAACGACGGCCTCCGTCTGTCTGGACTCATAAGACGCGACGCGGGACCAAGTGGAGCAGCTCGTTACAAGGTCATGGGGTGATGCTGTAGGTTCGGCTGGTTTCAGATCAGTGTGTGAACGTGTGAACAGAACCACAGCAGGGGGCTCCAGCAGCTCCTCCTCAGACGGTCCTCAGTTTAGAAGCCGAACCTGCCTCCAACGCGCACTGTCCCCGCGCTGCGTAATTGGCTCCAGCTCTCGCAGCCACACACCCCCTGCTGTGAGCGAGGAGCCT